>NC_134462.1:131725973-132059473 GCF_047948215.1 Lycorma delicatula | reverse complement strand
CTTTTTAGTATACTCTTTACTACAGAGTCTGATGCTAGTCTTTGATGTAAGGGTAGAATTTACTTACAACTTTTTCTGTTAGAGGAGTTTTTAATTTACCTTCATGCAATTCAAAGATTTCATTTCAAGATATTGCTCTTTAAAAGAAACACCAAAAATCCTCTTCTACAGAACATTTTACATGATTTGGCTATTCATCAGTAGACTGACAATGAGAAAGGGTGATAAATATTATCTTCTTATATCATCAACATTACCAATGTTTTTACTTCCTTGTATGAAGTAAAGGAAGTATTGTGATCGCAAAAAATTTCAGTTTCAGATTTCAACGGAAATATACATTTTGACCATCCCTGAATCCATTTTGACTAGTTTCGGCATGACATCTGTATGTACGTATGTATCTTGCATAACTCAATTGATTAGCCATATTATGTTAAAATTTTTGATTTAGGGCTGTTGTAATATTTAGTTGTGCACTTCCCCTTTTGATTGCAATTGACCGAACCAAAAGTGTCCAAAAAAGCCCAAAATCAAAAGAATTTGGTTCTGACTTCCTCTCCTTTTGTTTTTAATTTAAATATTTTGATTTATTAATAATTATTAACCTCTGATTATAAAAAAAATGATAAATAATAATTCAGTAGTAACAATAAAAAAAAAGATATGAAAAAATATCAGAAGTTATTAATGAAATAAAATTTTACATACTTTTCATTTTAAAAAAAAGTGTATGTGTAATTTAATTTTGTACAATGAAGTCATGTGTTGTCCACATCAATTTTTTTTTAATATCATTTGATATTGAGCGGTTAATTTTTTTATAACAGTTTCTGTCAAATTTCCATGCTTTCTTCCTCCCATCAGAGCATTGGTCCCTACACTATCTTTTACAATTTTCCTTAGGCCTATTCCACTCTTTTTTCTATATGATTTAACTTTCTGTATTTTAATATGAACATAGATTTTTAGGTAGTTAAAAATTGAGAGTGTTTTAATATCACCATCCGAACTAAAAAAACTCTTTTGATGGTGACCAGATTGTTATAGCCACCACCATTTCCTTGGCAGGAGAGGAGCCATTGTAGTTAGTAACATTTGTGTTTGTGGGTTTCATACCACACTATATATACTTCTGAATCATTAGTAAATTCAGTTTTCTTTTTCACATATATGGCAGTATTTTGACAATAACTCAAAAATCAATGACAAAACTAGTTACAACTTTAGTGCAGCATCCAATAACATATTTGGATGTGAAGCCACATTTCTGCCAGCTTCCATCATAGCTAACAGTAATGTCAATTAGTTAACCTTCATTATCTAGTATCTCATATAGCTTTTCTAACTTCATCACTTGCCTCTTGAAGTGAATTTTTGAACATTTTGTTTATAGTCATTACGAAGACGAAAAATGTGTTTATTATAAGTTTCATTTTGCATTGCTTTCATGTTCATACACGTACTTAAGATTTCTAATGCTCTGTGCCCCTTTCCCTTTGGTCAAAAAGCATGCATCACTCTCCAACTTAATCAGAAGCTTTTCTAGATGATTCATTTTAAATTACATAACCTGACGTGACAAAAGTTGATTCCGCACTACATGAAAAACAATAGTTTTTTTAGAAAATTAGCAGAACCATTTGGAAAACTGTTACATCAGTACTTCTTGAATAGCATTCCTTATATGGAAATGTAGAAATAAACTCTGAATAGTCTATTCAAATCCACTATAGTATATACTGGTGCATCAAAATCAACATTTACTTGTGGGCAATAACTGTCATACAAAGCAAATTCAGTTGGAGTGTCATATACTCTATCATATTCAAATTTAGACTGCCACTACTTTCAATTGTACTATTACTTGTCAATGGCATAACCGTACTTTCACATACTTCCACATTTTCCAGGTTTTGAAAGTTCCAGAAGAACTTAATGATACAACTGTGTATATATATATTTCTAAAAATATTAATATATAGGCTATGTTTAACAAATTTCCTTAAGTAATTTTCACCCTCTTCAATAAAGTTAGAAAAATAAAATTTCCGAAAACCTTTTCTATATTATATGTCTAGGGACTGTAATTTTTTTTTAAATTTACACATTTCTTGTAGCTCTATATATGAAGTATAAACTTTCAAAAAATCTTTTAAATATATTTAAACCAAAAAGATATAGAGAAAATAACAAAAATGTACATTTAAATTTTAAGAGATGAGGGCTGACTTAAAAAAAAATAAAATTTATTATTTATGCATTGTAGGTAACATGTCTTGTCTGCTTTTTCTCCAAAATGTCTTTGAAGAAAATCAAAATTGGTTTTTTCATGATATCTCTCCATACCCTAAATTAAATTTGAAACAAATAATGTAGTCAGTGCCCCATAAATAGAAATATTTGTACCAAATCTGAAGAAAATTGGTTTGATCCAGACCTGAGATAGAAGGCCAAAAGCACTGCAATACACATAAGAACATACTTATGTGTATTCCTCACCTCTAAATATATATATATATATGACAAAAGCATTAGATTTAAACAAAAGACTGACAAACGACAAAATACAACAAAGTTTACGGATGAAGAAAAGAAAGCAAGATCTGAATGGATGAAGAAATACTGGGCAGCTCGGAAGAGTAAAATAACACGCTTTTCTCAGAAAAGATCCAACTAAAATTGACTTAAGTGGTCCCATGTTGGCCGTAAAAGCATAATAATAATAATAATAATAATAATAATAATAATAATATATATATATATATATATATATATATATATATTCTGTTTTTTGTATAACTTTATTTGTTGTTAAATTTTTCTTTGTATGTTTGTTCATCAGGACTATTAAAATTAAAATAACTTTGGCACCTATATTTTATTCCAGACTCAAAATGAAAAAGACATTTTTTCATAAAATTGTACTCAATTTTTCAATATTTAAACAAATTTTCTTGTAAATTAATTTTTTGTTAGGCATTACTTTTAAAAAAAATCAAATTTTCCCACAGAGTAAGGAAGCCTCTAAAATATATTTTTTTAAATTCAAAATAGCAAGATATTTATTTACTAGTTACAGAGAGTTACAATATATTTACTAATATTTTTAAGTGTATTTCAAAGTTTTATCATTGATAGAAGTAATCATTAGTTAAGAAAGATTTTTTTATTAGTTTAAAAATTAAGTTTTATGTCATTAAGTATACCTTAAAGACTTTAAATAAGTAACCATTACTTCACTTATTTATTTTAAATACCATTTAGCCTAAATGAAAGTATACAATTTGTACTTTTTTTTTAATTTAACTTGTTTTAAATTCTGCAGAAAGAGTTTTTAATTAGTTCTTGTTTGTTTACAGAACTTAATTTTTTTCCTTGGAAACACAGCATGAATGAGTTGAAGATCGATATAGGAATATCAGTAGATATTTGTGAAACCACTAGTCATGCCATTATTAAAAATGGAGAAAAAGAAGCAGAATGGTTTAAAGAAGAACCTAAATTTCATGATATAGAAATATACAAGACAATATGTAATCAAGCAAGAAGTTCGAATGACATTTTAAAAAAATGTTTCGAAAATAATGAAATTTTAAACAGAGTTGAATCACTGATTAATATTCTTTCAAAATCTGTGGAGTTAAGAGTTAACAAACAACCTAATCTTTGTAGAAAATGTACATTTTCAAAATATTTTCATTGTTCTCATTCTAAAATTGGTATATTATTCTCAGGTAGGCTTGATTCAACTGTTTTAGCAATTTTAGCGAATAAATATGTACCACTTCATGAATCTATCGATTTATATAATGTTGCATTCCAAAATCCTGCTAAGAAAATTATGAATTTTAATGTTCCTGATAGGAAAACTGGTGAAATAGCTTTTGAAGAACTAAAGAAACTTAGTCCACTAAGAAAATGGAATTTTATTAAGGTAATTTTCCAACATTTTTAAATATGTATATGATTATTTATAAGACTTATTAATTTACATTCAGTATTTTGAAAACAAAAATTAGATCTATTTTGCAGTTTTTTTCAGATTTGTTCAACCATGTAGACACTAGCAACAAGGTAGGTACCTCCCATTTCTTTATACAATCAATATATTTACTTACTTATGTAATATTTTTAATATACAAGTCTTTACTGCAACTAAATAAAAAGTATAATGTTGTTAAAATAAATCTTAAAATGATGTTAATAAAATTATGAAAGAAATTAAAATAAATAATTAATAAATTATGAAAGTAAATAAGACTGATTGCCTTGTACCAGGATCGTTTTGGTAAGTTCTCGGCCTGAAAAAAAGATAGTGAAAAGTGTAATCAAATGACTGTAATTGACAAGTGTGATCCTATAAATCAACATTTCTCTGCAAGCGGGTCCTGGTGATATGAAAGGGGATTCGCAAAATTGGTAACTAATGCAAATTTACACGTAACAACTTTTACACATTCTTTACACAGGGTCGTGAAATTACAACTTTACATGTAAACCATAGTGAAATCATTTTATGAGAAAATAATCTGATGTGGACACTACATGACACCCCCAGCCCCACACGCACTTCCTTGTGCATTTATTAGATTACATAGACACATTCTTGCTGCACTTCATTTAATCTTATTTCATTTGAAAGTGAGATACGATCCTCTAATTCTTTAATAAAAGTGGACAGTTACACAATTGCTAAATTATTAGTTTTTATTAACATCAAATATTTATACAGTTATTAATTCAACAATCTTACGTGAAATATTAGGTTAGAGTAAAAGTCCCTTCATTATTCTTTAAATAAATCGTTTACCAAATAATCCAATAATAAAAAATTATTATTCTACACTGCAAGGTTAAAATTAATATTATTAACCAGTATACACGAGTTCACTAGACACACCAGAAATTTTGTGCATATTACACAGAAGTGAAAAAAAAATTTATTCAAGTTAAAGTTTCACATTTCAAACTTCATTTCAGTTCAAGTTCGAGTAAAAGTTTGACATTTTCTGAAAAATGCATAAAATTGAAGTTCAAGCCAGTTATTAAATACTTGGTTTTAAACGATTTAATCCTGGCAGACATAAAAAAAAGTTATATTACATGTTAAAGGATTCTTTACTTTTAATCACCTAATGTGTAGAGAAAGTACACGAGTGGAATATTTTTTAAGCAGAAAATTATGTGGTCATTTAAACAATTTGAAAGTAATATTTTTATTTCTTTGCCTTCACTTAGTAGTTAAATTGTTCAGCATAAAGGTAATTATTTCTTGGTAGTCAACATATTTTTAAATGAAATATTGGAAAATTAGTTTGAAAACTCCAGAAAAAAAATTATAAATGTACCATATTTAACACAGCTCTAGCTCACACTTAATAATTAGTTAAACATTGCATGAATAAATAGTCAAACTTAGTGCTTATCTTTTTTTGCCTTATTTTGCTTATTTTAATCAAAACACTGGCCAGTTTCCCTTTTGAATTTTTTGAATTGACTGTTTTGCGTGAGAAAGATTCTTAATTTAGATCTAACGAATTTTTTTTTTTAAATAAAATAAAAATAATACAATTTTCAAAGAATATGTTAAAAAAAATAAAACATAATACTTTTCAATTATTTTTTTTTGTTAACATTACACTAAAATCTACACCAAGTTAAGGGTTTAAGTTGTTGGTAGTTGTTTTTAATACATCACTGACTTCTAAAGCTGAAATTTAAAGAATTGAACAGTATTATTTTTGATTATTAGTGTTAAAGTTTGTCTTTTTTTATTGCTAATATTTTTCAATGATTTTTACTAAATTATCTATATTTTTAAATTATAACTATTCTGCATGCATGGTAAGTATGCAGAATATTGAACCTTGTAATATTTAATGTTGAAAACTTCTTTTTATTGTTTTTATACAGTGGTTTGTATTTTTAAAAATGTTGACTTTTTGGCTTAAAAAAGCTTAACCATCCTTTTTTGGTTTCTTCAAATTGTTATTTATCCAGTGCCAATTGTGTGACTAAGAAGAATCACTTGATTCCTAATTTATAAAAATGAGTGCATCTGCAGTTCTTGGATTACACATCACCAACAAGTACATCAAAACACATTAGCCTTTCTGTTGTTGTCGCCCAACTGGAGGGTGACTGTATTTTCACTGAATAAATGGCTATTAGCGATGATGTAAATAAATGTAAGCATCTAACTAAATCCACTCTTGTCATTCCCGTTCCATAGAATTATCAATTATTTCTCTACTTACAATTCAATATAAATTTCCCAATATTTGTTTGTTATCCCTTCTATCTTTCTGTAAACTTACCCCTGACAGTTTTTGTTATCCAGTATTCAAATGTATTATAGCAAACACCATTATAAATCTGTTAGTTTCTAAAACCCTAAAGTAGGTTTTTGGGTAATATATTTAATGTCATATTTTATTACAAAATATGTTGCTTTTTATTTGTCCTAGGTAGATGTTACACATGATGAACTTGTAACATGGCGTCAGAATCTTATTGCACATCTTATACATCCATTAAATACTGTTCTTGATGATAGTTTAGGATGTACCCTTTGGTTTGCTTCTCGTGGTCAAGGAGTTCTATCAACAGGACAACCATATTCATCATATGCAAGGGTAAGACTAGTTTTATGTATGTAGTTTTTCTTTATTAAAAATTAATGAGATATTTAATTGATTTTTACAATTAAATATGTCAAATTGAGCCCTCTGTAATTGTCATAAGTTTTGGCAAATAAGTTGAACATAATTTTGAAGGATTAAAGACACATCTGCCGTTTGTTTTAACTATAACAGGAATTATATTGATAAATATACTTATCATTTAGTTCAGGGCTATTGCAGAAGCAGTAGTTTAACCCCTTTTACAGAAGACACCTAATGTACATTCCTAATAGTGTTATATGGGTGAGCAACTTAAAACTGAACTAGGCCAGCATGAACTGCAGTTATTTGAGTGTTACCTTTATTGCTACTTCCACTAGTATCACTATTAGTTGCGTATGTCATACTCTCATCTATCATTGTCAGTTGTAAACTGTTCATGCTTCAGTGCAGCATAGTTTTGTTCTCTTTGTAGTTATGTTTTTAAAATGCCATAATCAAGGCATTTACACTATAACAACATTTCCACTATAACAAGTTTGTTATAGTGGAAGCTTACGTCCAATCTGCATTTTTTCAAGGAATGTGTCAAATATTCATGGAAAAATTTACAAATGCCCGTATCCAAGCAAAGCATAGCAAACATGGTTTGGTTAAAAATGGTGTACAGTGGGATGGGGTTCAAACACAAAACAGAATAGATAATTTTTTCGGGCTACAGAAGCCAAAGCCAATATTCATAGAAGAATTAAAGGCAGTCTGAGAAAAATCTCTGTTTAAGTTATCACAACAAACTGGTATAAAATATTCATCTTGTCATAAAATTCTACATAATTAAAATTTTAAACCATATTGTATTACAACTGTACAGCAACTTAAGAGAACAAGCAAACTGGAACAGCTTAATTATTGCGACTAGCTTCTCAAAAACATACTGATGGACATATAGACCCAATGCTGTATTTCAGATGAATAATTATGTTTGAGCATATGCACGTATGGGTGAAAGAAGTATACTTATGTGTACTGCAAATAAGTAATAAGTGTGTATACAATGTAGTCATGTATGCTTATACACACAGCTTATGAGCTTGAAAGTTGTGATGAAGCTGTTCATGTATTGAAAGTTGTGATGAAGCTGTTCATGTACTCAGACTCTATCATTACTTGTTTTTGTTGTATAACTAAAGCCTGTGATGTAAGAATGGAAATTCAGTTTAAAAATGAGATTGTATTTATAACACCCTGAATATGCTTCTTGTAAAGTAAAAGAAAGGTGCAAATGTAAGAAATAAAATTTCTAATGCGATTCTTATCTAAAAGATATAAAAACATGTTGCAGCTGTAAATCATTTACAATAAAAGTGATAAGTCACTGTCATTATTCTACAGCAGAATAATATTGGTTCTTTACATTTTATAAATAAATTTTCTTGATACCATCCATTATACTCAATTTCAACAATTGAAGTTGATAATTTTTTTTTAACTTTAACTTTTAACAAAGATTTTTACTTAAATATTAAAGATAACAATGAAACTGATTGTCATATGTTTGTGCACGTTAGTAAAAGATTTACGTGTTATTTTTTCTTTTAGTAAATGTTAGTTTACAGATGAAAATGTATATTTTAGGTGATTCTATTGGGTCTAGGAGCTGATGAAATGCTTGGAGGTTATATGAGGCATCGTACCCAAAGGAGGCGCGAACGTAGTTGGATGACTCTTGCTAATGATTTAGATATTATTGGTCGTAGAAATTTAGGTCGTGATAATAGAGTTCTTGCTAATCATGGATGTCAACCTCGTTTGCCATATCTTGATGAACATGTAGTTGCCTTTATTCAGTCGTTACCACCATGGCATAGGTTTGTCATCTTTCATTATTACTTTAATTTATTTTTTTTATAACTTACCTATTTCTTTGCATTTTATTGTTTAATGTAAATATTATTCACCTATCACCCACTTTTAAGTAAATGGAAAATTACATAATTCTTTAAAGAAAAATTAATAAATTCAGATTGAACTAAATAGACATTAAAACCAAGATTATATCCGTATTAAATTTAAGCATCGATCACTTTTGGTTAGGAATCAAAATTTCCACATTATCCTACCAATAAACAGAAGCTAAAGTCACATTTTGTCACTATATTACTGATGTTTTTTTTTAATAACGTGTTATGGTAGAATTACTTTAATAAAAAGTAATTGCAAGTATAAGAAGATTAATAAAATCTCCTATTACTTGGGATTTTTATCAATAATAAATACAATAAAACAATATCACTGCTTATTTTTCTTTTAAAAATATGTTTACATTAAGTGCAACCATGTTTGCACTTCCATGGTTTGCACCACTTCATCAGATGTATTAAACTTAAGAATTTAAAAAAGAGAAGAATGTTATATTTTCTTAGTCAGATTGTTAAATGGTAATTGAAGAAAATTTTCATTGATAATAATATATTCTACTATTTATTAGATGAATTTATAATTGTATGAATTTTAGTATTTGCTGAATCTATTTTCATATTCAAATTTCACTTGCTCATTTATAATAATATTATCATTGTTTTCATTATATGTATTTATTATATTTATATGTATTTCATTATTATATGTATTTCAAAAGACTTTTTCATTTATTATTACTTATTTTTATCTTTTAGTCGTGCAAATTAGAAAATGTTTGTTTGTTGCATTTTATATGATCTGCATAGTTTGATTTTTGTTTATGTTTAAATGTTTGTAAGTATTCATTAAACTTTTTCTAAATCTCTATTGTCATAATTGTATAGAATTTATTACTGTAATTAATTCTATATAACCTGGTTCATCATAAATAAAATAATAGAGCCAGTTTACAGGCAGTCAACACAGCAGATGACATCAACAATGCATCATAAAGTTCTGATATCTTCAACATGTTGAATCTAGTAGGTTAACCTACTCGTATAAAACCAATGATACACTTTTTTCCTGTAGAAGAAAAGATGAAAGATAACAAAAAAAAAAAACAGGCAGGTAGTGAGAAAAACCAGCCTAATTGGAGTAGTTCACTGTTTAGGACCCCAACCGTACCTTTGTCAAAAATACAGTTATGATGAATATTGACATATTTCTAAATGAACATGTTTAGCTACTATTTTGAAGTTCACAAACATTAAAATTAAACTCGTTAGATTTGAGGCTCAGCTTTGTAAGAGAATCATACAGAAAGTAGTACCTTAAACAAGGTAATCATTAAATTTTTTTTGTCTTATTTCTTTTTACTCGTTATTTTTTCATGTAGCTTTAGTTTTATGAAAAGGTTGACATTGCTTTTGGCCAAGCCCAGACTATAGAATAGATGCTCACACACATATGGAATCACCTTGCACAGATTTTTCCATACTTGAGATAAATAGTAACTATTTCAAGTATTATGCTATGAGAAATAAGTAGCAATTTTTCATTGATATCAAGTGTGTGTGATGCCAACCTTATCTGATGATTCTATTGATGTGATAACAAATCATCTATAATGGTATCCAATTGTAAAGTCTTATATGTTTTCCCTTCCTGTATTACATTTTTTCATTACACTGTTGAATTATGAATAAACACTGTAAACTTTCTTCATCTATTAATTAATTTCTTACACAACCATACATTTTTTGGGTTTGAAAATTGATTTACAGATCTCTCATTATATACCAATGAATTTTCATTTTTTAAAGTACAAAAACAACACTGACAAGTTATCTGGCTGATCTTGAAATAGTCAGGATCAGTTATCAGTTTAGCAATATATGATCTAGTAGTATAGCAAACTACTTTTCTCATGATCTTCTTCATATAGTAACCATGTCTACTTAGAAATTTAAAATTACTCAATTCATAAAAAAATAAAAAATAAAAAATTGTAATACCCAAGTTAAATTTTATGACTGAAAAAATCCTATGTACTTGGGAAAAACTTGTATAAAAATTTGTGATGTTAACCTTTAAAAAAAAAAAGGAAGAAAAAGTTAAACATAGTTTCATTGTATTTTCCATAATCATGGTATGTCTGTTGTCTTACAGGTGTTGCCTTTCTGATGAAATGCCGCTTGGAATTGGAGATAAATTGTTATTACGATTAGCTGCATGGAAACTTGGACTTTGTAAAGTGGCCACTTTTCCAAAACGAGCCAGGCAGTTTGGTTCTTGTATAGCCAACAGTCATGAAAGCGGAAGTAGTGTTTCTCATAGACTTTAATGTGCATATATATATATATATATATATATATATATATATATATATATTTATATATAAATAATATATTATATTAAAATAAATTCTTTTAATAACCATACTCTTGTGTACCAATACAAATTAATTTATGTTTAATAGATCAACCCTAAGTACAGAATAATTGAAATAGAATGACTTATTTTATTTCATTACATAACAGAAGTGGTTTCACGAACTTGATTTGCATCATCAGCTGCATACATTTACACACATATTACAAAAACATCACAAAATTAAAATTAATTAAGTTAAAATTAAAATGTAATTACAAAGAATAAAATTAAAAATTTTTAAATAAATCAAAAACTTAAGCAAAGCAAAATCATGTCTAGCCATTTCACCGAATTTACTTTACTAACCGTATTATCTACTGCGCAACCTTTATAATAATGTCATTCTTTATTATACCTTTTTAAAATATTGGAAATTAAAAAATGCAATATGGGTAGGAATAATAAGGGTTTTGACAGTTTAGATATTATATATATATATATATAAACATAAGAATAAATTTAATATGATCAACCTTCAGACAGAGTACAAGGATGATGTTATTCTAGTCCTGAGAAGGTGGAAGCAACATATTGTTAGCTGTGACACCAATATTTCCTGAGTTCGCGTGCCTGCATCTCCACTCTTTGGTGAGGGGAACAGCACTATCGTATAAATATAGCTTCAATAACCAGTGCTCAGAATGTAATCATTATTATTGTCCATCTGTTGAATCTAATGAACTAAAAAGTGTATCCACTATATACGCATGGAATAATGTTAACGTTTATCTAGTTCCTATCCTCTAAGTTTTTTATTTTATTTTTTATCTGGTTTTATTTTAATAATGCACTTTGAGAGGTTGGTATAACTATGAACTACAAAAAATAGAATGAAGTGACAATTGTTAATGCAGAAATTAAATAAAAATTCAATCAGTATAAATGTAAATTAGTTTCATTTCATTAAAAATATCCCAAAAATAATAATACTGTAATTATCATAAAATAAAAATATGATGAAAACAATAAGAAATTAAAAAATTGTTAGCTTTTCAGGATTTTTTTATTAAAGAAAGATATGAAATTATTTTAACAACAAAAATCAAATTAAGATCAATTAAAATTGATGAAAAATAATTACTATAAACACATAACAAAATAATCCTAAAGAAAAAGTAAAAACACAATAAGCAATGAGTTATCAAAATTTGAGTTTTTCAGAGTTTTTTTTTTGTATCCCATGCGCTTTTCTACCTGCTTGTTTGTTTATTAGCTATTGTTTTCTTTTCTAGATTTTGTTAGCAACCTCTGCATGTTTTCCGTCTCTTTCGCCCTGGACCTTCTGGCTTGAATGTGTGACAAAGTCTCGTCGCCTGTTATTTCTCTGTTTTGTTATTGTCCATATGAACTAAACTCTTCACTAATTCTCTTGAATTGTGTTATATTAATTTTTTTTACTCAGAATCATCTTATAAATAACCCATGTACTAACTACTGGCTCTTCCAAAAGTAATTCGAATGCTACTTTCCTGTACCATTTTACATTTATGCAAAACAGTATGGAATTATGACATCTTATACTTCCTTTGTTTGTTTAGCCTCCAGAATCACCGTTAGGTATTACTTTAGAGGAGAACAAGGATGATATGTATGATGTAAATGAAGTGTAGTTTTGTAGTCTCAGGTCAACCATTCCTATTTCTTGAGTTGGAGTTCTCTCACTGTGTTCACACATGTTGATTTTTACTCTGCATTTTTTAAACTTTTTGGACTGGTTTTTTTAGTTTTCTATCGGTTTGTTATTAGGATTTTTGGCGAATAGTTATTGGACATATCTGTGAAGTTTTGAGTTTTTTGGATAACGGATTGTGATTTCATTTCGATTTTTTTGTTTTTACTAGTGTATTTAATAGTACTCTGTAAATTATTAACCTATAAGGTTATTTCGATGGTTTATTGGCTTTATTTTTTGCTTCGTGAGTTTGGAATTTGTTGGTGGATACTTAATGGACGTGGCTATAAAATTTTGTGAATTTTGGTAAGCAGATTGTATTTTTATTACAATTTTTGTGTATTATTCTGGTCGTACTTAACCTATAAAGTATTAGATTTATTCTCAGTCTTTATACGTGCTTGTGCAGGACAATTATGTCATTGTCCGTAGTAGTCAATAAGGACTTGTAATAGTTCTTGCTAGATCAATGAAATTATTGTAAGGCCTAGCAGCATATTATAAGGGGGAACTTCCAGTCCGATTATTTCCTTACTCCTTCATCCAAATCCAAAATCCTCGGTTCTAACGTAGGATTTTGGATTTGGATTTGGATCGTAACCTTTCCCAACTTTTGACCACCCAAATTTTTTCCCCTGGATTTGAGGTCATACATTTTACCTCCCCTGTGAATAGGTAAGTGGGATGTCAAAGAACTGGTTTTTCGGCATGGAACTTAGTTTTTTTGTCATCGGCTAGTGTGTATCTCTTTTCTGAAAGCAGATAATTCAAGAAATATGAGTACAAGGGATCCATTTCGGCCTGGGAGATCTATGATAGACCATTACGGACCGTTCCCCACTGAGATCTATGATAGTGGTGAGACAGCAGTTATTTTGACAGTTAGTACAGTATCCGTAATGGAGACTACATCAATTCATAGGATAGAAGAGATATTAAACCTAAAGACAACAGGAAGAGTCCCTCAGTACTGAGGAGAGGGAAGACGAAAATGAATTAGTTGATCTGACTGGCAAATTGCAATACATGGCTGGTGTATTAAAACAATTTAATAGATAAGAACACCAAGAGGGAGATATAGCAATTGGCAGTTGGCCTGTCTGGTTTTATGGTGGCATTGTCCAAGAAGGAATCTGTGCAGGGCTCACAGGATTTTGCATCTCAAACTGGCACTAAGGCGGAGTATGAAATGATTATTCAGAAGTTGGCCCAAGGCGTTGAGAATAAGGAGGTTTCTGACTTCAATTTGAAATGATGGCTGAAAGATGCCTTCAGCTTTGTTGAAATTAAGAAGGGTACATGCTTTGAGAACAAAGAGGTGGATACAGTAGTGGTAGTGGACTTAGCGTCACTAAATGACCCCTTTGTGATGAATTCTTTAGGAGGGTTCCTGAGGTCTGGCGGATAAGAAAAATCTGAGGCTGGACAGCTGATGGCATTTAGCCCTCGCACAAAGGTTTTTATTGGTGAGGAGGTGGAGATGGCATGTCCTTTGGTACTTGTATTGGTAGTAGATACCTCTTAGAGCGAGTTGCATGTAGTAGTGGATCTTAAGAATGGCACTGGGCTAATTTTTGAGCTTTCGAATAATAAGACGATATTCGGAGCATCTGGTGATAGTGGGTATCTATTTGAAGAAACTCTTGGAGTACGCCAGGAGATGCAAGGTGATAAAGATTGAAGTTTATCTGAATCGAAGTTCAGAACAATCAAAATCAAGTGAGAGGGCGCGTGGCCCCCTGTTGAAGACAGTAGCAGTCTCTGCGCAGAACAGAAGCTATGCAGACTTACTGCAGCAGGTGAAGAAGTGTTGAGGGGGACCTCCCAGAGATATTGTCAGTGAGGAAGGGCCAATCAGGGGAGGTACTCATAAGCGTTAAAGATGAGGGTCAAGGTCCAGAGAACGAATGGGATGGAGGGTATCAATGTGAGTTACACAGTCAGAGCCTCCTCTAAGAGGTTGGTAATTAAGAACATAGATGAGCTCTCCACTGAGGAGGAAATTAAGAAGGCTATGGTACATGTGGCTGGTTTGGAGGTCGCTCAGGTACAGCTGCTTTTGTTGAGACCTTTGTATGGCAATACTAAGATGGTCATGCTGTTGGTGCCCACCAAGGTACCTGACTTGTGTAATAATAGCAGATGAGAATAGGATGGGTCTCATGTCGAATGGTGCTATAGATGTTGGGCCGTAGGCCACAAAGTGTCTGAGTGTAATGGACCTGATGGAAGCAGATCCTGTTTTAGCTGTGGCAAAGAAGGCCATTTCAAGGTCGAGTGCATGGAGATTAATAGAAGTAAAAGTCAACAATTTCGCACTGGAGGCCTGGAGTGCCAAACAGCTCCAGAATGATCAGGTTGATGTTGTTTAACGCGAACAGGAGCAATTTATCTCATTATCTAGTTGAGGAGATTGCTAAGTGGTATGATGTATACTTTTTGGTTACTACTGAGTCGAATAGGTTTGCAGTCGCAAATGGTGTGCTGACGGGTCTGGTGATGTCATATGTTGTTGTCATAAGTGGCAGGTTGTGTTGGAATCTGCTCGAGAGAAAGTGTGGTATAGTGGCTGTCAATCTGTCGCAGGTCATACTTATTGGAGCATATATTACTCCTAATTATGGTCTTGATCAATATGCAGAATTCATAAGTCGTCTGCAAGAGATTGTTGCCCGGGCAACCAAAAGGGTAATTATACTTGGGGACTTCAGTTGTAAAACTGTTGAAGCTGGCTGTTCGTACACAAATAGGTTTGGGTAGGTCCTTACTGAAATGTTGCATCAGATGGAGTTAATGATGGTTCACCCACATTCGAGGCCAGGGGCACACTTCCGTTTTGGATCTTGCTATTATTGGTGGTTGTTGGGATCAACATTTGTGTGACTTGAGAGTTGTGGCTGACAAGACCGCCAGTGATCATCAGCGTTGAGCTGAAGGATATGTTGTTTAGACTGAGGGACGGTGGACCACCACTGCATTTGTCGGATCATCAGGTGGATGTCGTTGTCAAGGCCATTTCTGGAGAATCAGGAACAAGTTATATCTGTCACTGGAGACCCTATAAGAAGTAATTAAGAGATATCCAAGATAACATTCAGGCGTGTAAGATACAAGGCTGTATACTGGTGGACCTCTATAATAGTGCAAATATATTGTGATCTGTAGACAGGCAGCAGAAATGACATAGTCAAGCTTGGTAAATCCGGATGTTCTGCCAGTAGGCTGGGAGGCTCATTTGAGTTTAAGAAAACT
Organism: Lycorma delicatula; assembly: GCF_047948215.1. Taxonomy (NCBI): domain Eukaryota; kingdom Metazoa; phylum Arthropoda; class Insecta; order Hemiptera; family Fulgoridae; genus Lycorma; species Lycorma delicatula. The sequence continues at coordinate 132,043,588 of NC_134462.1, read as the reverse complement.
CTCCTGGACTGAGCTTTACTTGATTGTATGTTCGGCCCAGGGGAGTAGGGAATGAAAAAAAAAAGTCAACCATTCCTGAGAAGTACAGTTAATTGAAACCAACCACCAAAGAACACCAGTATCGAATTCAGATCTGTATAAAAGTAATTGCCTTTACTAGGATTTGAATCTTAGAACTTCTTGATTTCGTAATCAGCTGATTTGCCATGATGAGTCACAACTATCAGTGACTAGACCAACCTAGTGGGTCGATATTTTGACATTTGGTCACTAATATCTATAATTTTTTTGCCTTATTGTAATTGTATTACACAACTTGATTTTTTCACTGCTTCTCCTTTTTTTATTTATCTTTCCAGTTTCGAGTGAATTGATGTCATGAGAATACACATTAGTTAACATCAACCACTCTTTTACCTTTCCATTTTATTACCTTAATTTCTTTTTTTCGTAGCCAATGATTTTGTTTGTTATTTTTTTGGAATCCCTTTCTGGTTACTTTATAAAGTTCCATAGTATGCAGTTTTCTTTTTATGTAATTGCTATAAGTATACTAGAATAATTCTTTGCATATAGCATTCTTCTCTCTGCATATTCTATAGCATTTATTAATTTCATTACTATTAATTCACTTTCATTTTCTAATGACCCTGAAGACCAGAACATGTATATTAAAAAGTACAAATAACAAATAAATTATACTTTGCTATAATTTAATAAAGTAATGTTAAAGATCAAAATATCTTAAAATATGTGTGCCATACTGCGAGATGTTTCAACCATTTATACACTGCATTGAATAGAAGATGAATTCCAGCTCCCAGGGACTGGAATAGCAGCCAAAAAAGTTAGAAAGATTAACTTACAGCATATATATATTTATAAAATAAAGAAAGTAAACTTATAATTTTCATTATTTAGTTCATTTAAATTTTGATACCTACTGTTTAATCACATCAGTCTTTACAATGCACCTCTTTACACATTGTTAGTTTCATTAGATGCAAACCAGTCTGTATTAAACTGATGATAAATATAAGTTTTACTTTGTGTTTGAATGGTAAAGTATGAAAACTGGATTAAAATTCTTGGATCCCTAACTAAATATAGTTCCAACATTATATTAAGAAAGTAGAAAATTAAAATAAATAAAGCATCATCTTTGAATTTAAAAATTATTAATATGTGTTAATGATGGTTATTAACATAAACAGGTTATATTATGATACCATAGCATTTCATCAAATTGGATAAAACAGAGTTTTCAAAGTCACAGATTTAGTGCTCTTTTAGGATCAGTTTAAACTGTAGGAGAACAAACAGATTGAGAAAAAGCTTTTTTTTTGAATCTATCTTCTTAATAAAATAAGAGAAAATATAGTAACTTTCTGGCGTTATAATTGATACCTACTTTTTTAATCATTCTTTCAGACAATTCAGTCACTCCATATCAGTAACATGGCAATTTTTAGGTAATTCTTTGGCTTTTGGATTTTTCTTATACACTGTCTTCATGCTTTGATAAGTGAAGAACATTGACGGTGTGTGAATGCCAACCTACATCATTCAGTTTATGCATTATCTGTGAATGCAACAGACTGTTTTGGTGTAGTTTGATTATTACATGCTGCCCTATATCAGCCAACTGGTGTGACACCATGAAGTCTTACTAGATCATTCTGTATTTCATCTAGCTTGTTTTGCATACTACTGGTTGGCTGTCCAAATTCAATTAGTGCTGGTTAGTTGTATACTTAAATCATCTTTCTTTTTCACAGTTGAATACTGTCCAATCTTTCGAGTAAGCAGGTGTTACACACACTTTCATAAACCCAGTGTGTAAATTAACAGCTTCTTGTTTTCTAGAATGTGTGATTACTGCATATAAACCTGATTCAGAAATGAATATGTTTTGTGGTTGCCGGTTAGTTGGTATTTCAAGAATTCAATTGAAGTGATGATTTTTAACAAATCTCAAGTGGGCTTCCATTCTTCACCTATATTAATTATTATTGCCTGGCATGAACTTTTATAGCTTAATTATTCCACATTATCATGAGCTTTAAATCAAAATCCCTCTTTCCTATTTTATTTTATAATCACTATAATCTAGAATTTCATTATTGGTGCACCAGACACCAGGCAAAATTGTTTATGATTAATGTCAGTATCGACTTACCTATTTAAATTTAATCATCTGACAACTCTCTTGCACAAGTAAACAATTGTCTATTGAGATTTATTTCTATTTAGGATTGAATCCAAAATCTTCTTCATATTCTTTTGCCATCAATGATAATAATATGTCTTCATCATCACTAAACATAAATGAGAATCCAGCACGAACAACTAATTACCATACATTCAACTGGTTGTACGCTGTAAACTGCTGCAGTACACTCCATACGCCACATAAAAAAGTAGCAAGCATCATTATACATCACCGCATGAAGAATAATATATTAATTTATTACGATACACTATGAGTACACTCCATGTGAAAATAGCCTTATTGTTCCTTTTCTACACAGAAAATGGCCAGGCCAGATCAGTTACATTTTAATGCTATCAGCTCTTTAATTTTTTCCAATCATCATTCTGTCACTGGATTCTAAATAATCACACATTTTGACCTGGTGATTCAGACAAGTTACATCTGTACTGATAATAGAAAAACAAGGAATTTAGCCTCCTGCAGGAATTGAATGATTCAAAAAAACTTGTGCAAGATGTTTGGAAAATCTGTTATTAAACTATTAAAATCTAGCAGTACCTTTGTTTTACAGTATGTTTAATTTCAGTCAATTTTTTTATCACACATATTTTTGTATTTTATAAATTTGTCAAAAGTGGGAATGCTTTTAAGAAATTTTGTTTAGGGTCTTATCACTACTAATTTAGCACAGAGTTGTAGATGTGCTTTTCACATACACATAGTACACATAGGCCTTTAATTACATCTAGCTAAACCCGTGCGGGTTTTCTCAGAGTGAGAAAAAAAGAAAAAAAACAGTTATAAAACTAGAAGTCACTTATGTAGCAGAAACACTCATCCATCCTAAACAAACAATCAAGGCTCCAAAAAATCAAAAGAAGAATTGGAAGAACCTGCCTCAATAAAAAGTACCAGAAAAACTGACTGTGGTGACGTTGCACTCAACAAAGTTGTGTATAAAGAGTTAGAACTCATCACTGATACCATGCATAAGAGGAGATTAGGATTTCTTTCAACATATCATGAGTATGCTAGATTCAAGACTTCTGAAACAGCTAGTGCAGTACAACCTTGAGTCGAAAAACACCAAGACAGGATGCAGATGGATAAGAGCAATAAGAGAGGAACTGAAGGAAAGTGGCCTTACACCAGAAGACAACACAGATAAGATAAATTAAACAAGAAAATTAAAAACACTCACAAGAAAAAAAATTTGCAACAATGAGTGGGTTCAAAGATCAGAACATATGCAAAAGTACTGGGAGAACTGCAAGGTCCAAATTCCATCGAAGAGACTTGAACAATGGACTGACTAAAGTGATCCTATGTGATCATAAAAAATAATAATGTACTGTTGTAATTGAATTAATACAAATTAATTTTTGTTCAATTCATTTCAAAATGTGCATTTTGTAGTTCACATAACTACTAATTTAATTTTGTCTGAAATTATTTTTTATTCAGACAAAAGTAATATTTTAATAAAAGATATTTTAAACATAATTAAATGTTGTGTTTGTTTGAGAAACTGAATGAATGTTTAAATTTATATAAAAGATTTATTAAAACAAAATCTTTTATATAAATTTAAACAATCATTCAATTTCTCAAAAATAAACACAACATTTGATTACCACAACACAAGCATTACATTTAATGCTTGTTACTTCCTTGTAGAAATTACAAGGAATGTAACTCAAGGAGGCGTAACTCAAAAACAATTAGCCATAGAATGTTGAAATTTTGGATTTAGGGCTCTTGTAACATCTAGTTGTGCACCTCCCCTTTTGATTGCAATCGACTGAACCAAAATCCAAAAATTTGGATTTTGGACTTTTTCTTAACTGTAGTAATAAGCCCTCAATGAGAGCTTTTTAATGATATATCATAAGTGGTACTTATTTCATTAGTTCCAGAGTTTTAGCTAAATAATATTTTAATTAATGAAATATTTGGATCTTAGGGGAATGCACATTGGTTCTAATCAGAATTCATCTCCTCCTTATTTTTAATTTAAATATTATTGATTTATTAACCTCTCATTGTTAAAATATTTTTACAATGAATAATAATTCAATAACAAAAAAAAAAATGAAAAAATATTTGAAGTTATTAATGAAGTAAAATTCTATGTACTTTTTATTTAAAAAAAAAAAATTGTATATCTAATTTAATAGGTGTACAAGAAAGTTATGAGGTGTCCACATCAGATTTTGTGGTCATGGCACTGTATGCATGTAAACATGCATATATACAAAATAAATTCTGTATAAGCTCATTAAATTTAAATCTATTAAATAAGCAATAATTTCATCAGATTTGGTCAAATTTGTGATGTCTGCTTGCACCACTTTACCATAGACTTTTCATGCAAAAAAACCAGATATTGAAAAGTATTTACTGTAAAGGTTAAATCTTCAAACCATTAAACAAAGATGTTCTCCTGTACCATCTTCAGATTTTGAGATCAACTTGCAGCTTGGTTCATCACATATTTTATAATTAGACAGTGCCAACAAGTTAACAAAAATTGTTTCTCAATTTGAGATGTTCAGAATGTTTACAATGGCTTAATTGTAACTGTATAACCCATTCTTTTTTTTTTCAGTTATAAAAGCTGATGTCTTTTCTTAACATTTTTGACATCTTTAAGAATTATACCACAGTTCGTTCATTTTCTTTATGAGATTTTGGCAATGTGGTTGCCCTAATTGATGAAAAAATGGGTGACACTTTCCTTAGATTTTCATTAATTTGAATGATGGATTATCACAAAACAAGGACTAATCAGTTATCACTACTCTTAACTACATAATTACTACCATTTTCAGATTAATTTAGATTTTTTACATATACCTCAATTTTTATTTAGGAATCCCTAAAAAAAGATTTTTTTGCTCCAAATCTGAAAAAAAAACTGGATTGCTACTCTCAAACTTCTCTAAAGCACAATTCTTGCTTCAAATGAAAAAACTTAAAAGATATTACAAAAATTCACTTTCTTCTTCAAGTCATGAAAAAACTTAAAAGATATTACAAAATAATATATAGCAAAGTAGTGTTAGTCAAAATAAATTGTGCTCTTAAGAGTTGAGTAGCTTGCTTGTTTTCTTCATGTTCTTTTCTAAACTAGTTGTTTGTTATAGTTGAAACAGTGATTGGATTTTTTAACAACACAAAACATGAATGCTAGTGACATTCATTGTTGTTTAAAAGCCATTCATGACTATAAAACTATTGATCAAAGTACTTTGAAAAGACAGGTAATAGCATTTCATGTATCAAAAGCCACTGAAGTGAATATTGAGGATGAATCTTTGTGGCAGCCACAATGAGTTCCTTTTGTGACTGATGAGAAGCTTCAGGAGGCGGATAAATTGATTCAAAATGACTGTCGCATCACCATCCAGATAGGCATATCAAAAGTAGGACATATTTGCACAACTGTGGTACAATTATTTGTAGTATGCAGTTTTGCATACTGGACAAACACAGGAAAGAAAGACTACAGTGAACGTAATGTTGTGAACAACTTCTGAAATGTTATCAGGAAATTTCTTTTTAACATTGTGATGAGAGACAAAACAAATGTATTGTTACAAACTAGAAGAAAAATGGCAAGAGTATGAAATACCAGCATTGGTTTGTCATAATCAAAATACAGGGTTATCATAAAAGAATGGTGCGGTTTCAGTAATTCATAGGAAGATTGTAAAATTTCTAGATGTTATATTGGTATCCCTGAAAGCCTCCAACCCAAAAGTTTGTTTATCAGCAGTTGTAACCACAACGTCAGTTCTTGTATTGTTGTTGCGGTGAGTTTAGTGAGTTACAATGTTCTCGGATAAAGACAAAGCAAAGTGTGTTTTATTGATGGCTGAATTAAAATCCGTAATTTTAGTTCAACGTGCGTTTCGACGTGAATTCGGAAGAGATCCGCCACACAAAAATAACATAACACGTCGATTCAAACGATTCGAAGAAACCGGATCGGTTAAGAAACAGAAATCAACCGGCAGACCAAGTGTACCAGACGAAACTGTTGAACTAATTAGACAATCGGCAATTAGAAGTCCATCTCTCGTCGAAGCGTCGAATTAGGTATTCCAAAATCAACAGATCACAAAGTTTTACATAAAAAAACTGAAATTGCACGCTTATAAAATCCAGATACTGCAGAAATTGAAACCCGATGATGGTGTAAAACGTTACAATTTCGCTGTTGAAATGTCGGACAGAATAAGTGAAAACGAATCGTTTTTAGATGAAAAAATTTTTACAGACGAAGCTACATTCCAAGTGAATGGATGCGTTAACAGACACAATTCACGAATATGGGGCTCTGAAAACCCACACGCAATTATTGAGAAACAACGCGATTCGCCTAAAGTTAATGGTTGGTGTGATGTGTTGAAAAATCATATAATAGGGTCTTTCTTCTTTGCTGAAAAAACAATTATTGGAGTTTCATATCTTGACATGTTAACCGATTATTGTTTTCCTCAGCCGGATGAACTCGAAAACATTCATCAACTTCATTTCCAACAAGATGGTGCTTCCCCGCACTTCAATGCGTTGGTCACGGACGCTTTGAACGAAAAATTTGGAGATCGATGGATAGGCCGGCAAGGACCCGTACTTTGGCCTCCAAGGAGTCCAGACCTGACACCTTGCGAATTTTTCTTGTGGGGATACATCAAAAGCGTTGTTTATACACAAAACAATCGCGACCTAAACCCCTTAAAAAACAGGATTAATGAAGCAATGACAACCATTAACGAAGAAATGTTAACTAATGTTTGGAGAGAAGTTGAGTATCGTTTGGACATTTGTCGAGCGACTAAGGGCGCACATATTGAAATTTATTAATTATGTAAAAAAATGTTTGAGAAAATCTGAAAAATAAAAAAACAAACTAAATAATTCTGTTTTAATTCAAACCTTTTTCAAAACCGCACCATTCTTTTATGATAACCCTGTATTTTGATATGGACAACACATGACTTCCTTGTATGCCTATTAAATTTATTTTGTAATTTTTTTATATATATTTTTTTCCTGTTATTTAATTATTCATCATAAATTATTTTTACACTAGAGGTTAATAATTATTAATAAATCAATATAGTTAAATTAAAAAAAAAAGAAGATGAAGTCTGATTCGAACCGATAGGTCTTCTTCTAAGATCCTAATATTTCATTAATTAAAATTTTATTTGGTTAAACTCTGGAATCAATGAAAATAAGTACCACTTATGATATATCATTGAAAAGCTCTCAATGAGGGCTTTTTACTGCAGTTAAGAAGTCCAAAATCCAGATTTTTAGAGGTTTTTCTGGACACTTTTGGTTCAGTCGATTGTAATCAAAAGGGGAGGTGCAAACTAGATGTTGTAAGAGCCTTAAATCCAAAATTTCAACATGGTATAGCTAATCGTTCTTGAGTTATGCAAGATGCAGACATCATGCCGAAACTAGTCAAAATGGATTCAGGGATGGTCAAAATTGATATTTCTGATGAAATCTGGAATCCCAAATTTTTCACGATCACAATACTTCCTTTACTTCGTACAAGGAAGTAAAACTCAAAACACAACCTTCTGCAAAAAAAATTCTCTGGACAGTGTTCTGGGACTCCAAATGTGTTTAATCTACTACCTGGATGTTAGGTCAACTATAAATTCCGTGAGATATACAGACACCTTAGAAGACATGAGTATTATCTTTGACAATCTATGGAGTTCATAATTCTGCAACACAATAATACTCAGCCATACACATTATGTGCAACTACCAGGCTTTTGTGAATTTGAAATTTAAACCTGGTAGTCATTTCATCACGGATGATGGAAAACAGTAAGATACTGAAACAAGGAAAGACCACTAGTATTCTTCATTGACAGAATAAAAAAGTGGTTCACCATTAGAAGATGGAAGAAATGTGTAGCTGTAAATGGTGACAGTGTGAAAAATAAATGTAAATTTTTGTAGCAAATAAAATGTACTTTCATGCAATTTTTTGTTTAATTTGACTACCTCTTTTTCTCTGTAAATTATTGACTGGGTATTACATTTCAACCACACCTTGTAAGTAGTCCTAAAATATTAATTGTACAGGTTAAAGTTCAGAATACAGTAATTGATATGTGTATAAAAACAATATTATTATTATTATTATTATTATGAATCTACCTTGCATCACATCCTTACAACGTTATTTCTTTTAGCACAAAATGCATTATTAGCCCATAGTCATTTATGCTGATTAAATTATAAAGATATAATTTTTCTGTACTAAATTATTTTACAAAAAAGATCAGTGGTTTTCTACTGTATAAAAATAATATGATTTAATTAATTTGTTCACCATTAAATAATAATAAAATACAAATTTTTCCACAAAAGGTATGTTTAATACAAAACTATATTTAGTATAATTGAAAAACGTAATTAAGCTTTCTCTTAAATATAGTTTATTCAATATTCATTAATAAATTCAGCAGCCTTTAAATTTAGTTTTTTTAAAATTAAAATTATATTGATAGGAAATTATTAGCAAATAATAATCTAGTATATCTTAAACTGTAATCTAATAGTATGAGTTGAAATTATAGTTCATAAATCAGATTTATACTACATGTAAAAAATAGTGAATAAAGGCCAGTAACTTACCCTCAACCATGTAATACAATCACAATGTGATGTTTAAAATTAAACTGAAGAGAACCAGTTTGTTTTAAACATCTTGACAGCAGTGTTATAACGATAAAATATAATCTAGTGCAGAATAGTTATTAAACTCAAATATCGGCAAAATTATTTGATGCTACTGAAACTTTTGAACAACTGTATAATTATCAAAGTAAACAGTATTGTAGTACCTATTATAAAAGCAAAAAAAAAAGTTAAACTATACTTTTGAACCAACCGCGCTGGTTCGTGGAAAACAATTATAAAGAATTTTAATATACGCATGCGTAAAAACAAGAGGGAAGAATTCAACGTTTTAAATATCGTATAATTTCAAAATAATGCATATTGGGAATTTATTTTTTTAAAATCAAGCTATTATTATTCTGTCGCCATAAAATAAACAATAAATTTTTTTTAGTTCTTTGATAACAAAAAGACTATTCAAGATTAAGTATCTATTCTTAATTTAGTTTTAAAATATTACTTTTTCACTGGTGAAGTGGTAAAACAAGAGAATTGTTGGTTGCTCGATTACGAACGTACAAGCCTGTTCTGTGACGTAATAAAATGTCTGGTTCTGGTGATAGGGTGGTTGTAAATTTGTTTTTCTAAATAATTTTTGTTTAAAATATTTGAATCGTCATGGAAAATATTTTGGGGAAGTTATTAGCTGCTGAAACAGTTCAGGAGGTAAGTGAGGGAGAAATAATTTTACTTTCTCTTGAAATAATTTTCTCGTTTGCCGGTTTCTTTTGATACTAGTGTCCACATGGTTTACGCTACAAGTACACAATATTTTTTTGATAACCTATTTAAATTTTGTATGTGATTAAAGATTATATTCTTTATTTCATAAATAAAAGTTTAGTGGTAGTTGGTGACCGGTTCTTATGGAAGATTGGTTTGTGATTTTTTCATACTTTGATTTTTATGAAACAAGCCACTTTTTTGTGCACATGCTTGTTAGTTGATTTCATATGTGTTACGTGGTTGTTCATCGTATATATTTGATACTTCTGAAATTTTTTTATTTATTTAGTTGTATTTTTCTTTTGTAAAACAATTGTTTGATTGATCTTCAAAGAATGCAGACATTTATTGTTTATTGATGATTTTGTTATTTGAAAATTTAAAATCTGTAAGGTTTTATTAAAAATATTACAGTATATTTATTTTGACAAGCTTATGGGTTGATATGACTGTTGGTAAATCAAAATTTATTATATCCAATATATTTTCTAAGAAATTATGAGAGCCGTAGATAAACAGTAGTTTGCAACATGTAATCAAAGGTATAAGTCATTTCCAAAAATGGGATAACCAGTATTGGAAGAGTACTATATTAATATTACTATAACAGTCTTAATAGAAACAGAAAGGAGTGAATCTATTTAAAAATTGTCACTAGGTTAGATTTTAATTTATTATATTGATTTATTTATTTTTAATTAATTTAGTAGAATCAATTCATCCTTTATTGTTGTCCATATCTTCCTCTGTACTAATTATAATAAAGACTAAAAGTAAAACTTAGCAATCCATCATACTACAGAATCTAGTAATATTTCTTACCTTATTATTATTACTTCTTCGTTTTTACACCAGTAGTGCTTTTGAGGATTTTCCCTCTTTGTCAGTTGATCAAAAATTAAACAACTTTAAAATTACACATTAAAAATTTAAATTATTGCATATATAATGTTAAATATTAAGCCAAAAATTAAACATTCTTAATCACATGAAATAACTGTATCGCGCTTAACATGTGAATAGAGTGATATATTACACAGAACAACGAGGAAAAATTAGTTACAGAAATAAATATCATAGAACGTATTGCAGTAAGAAATAGATATAGCACCCCATAATTGATAATATTTATAAAAAGAAAGTTAAAAATCTAGTAATACAACAACATTGAAACCTATAAATAGCAAACATGGCAGTGACAATATCTATATAAAATACTGTATTGTTATACTAATAATATTATTGAAAGTTTGATTAGTGTTGTTTATAATGATTAAACATATAAACCATTATATAAGCCGAACAACCACATAATAAGACATTTAAAATCCCATAATGATGAGTATGATTGTAATAATATATGTGGTGTCTATAAAAAATAACATGTAATGATTGTAATAAAATTTATATTGGGAAAACTAATAGATCGTTAGGGCAAGGTTTGCAGAACATTTTAGGCATTATGAAACAATAAGTTAGGATTTTCTAATGTTGCCGACCATTTAATAGTTAACTAACATTCCATTAGAATTTAGAAACAAATTTAAAAATAATTGAAATTACAAAAGAAAATAATAATAATGATAAAAAATTAGACATTTAGAATAATGTGGTATATATAAATATAAACAAAAATTAATCTGCAGACAGAGTTTGATAATGATTTTCTTATCAAAGCTGTTATAAATGTAGCACTTTTGAAAATATTAAGTAAAATTGATAAAATATTACTACAGTATTGTAGCATCATTACTTGCATAGTATGTGGTCTAATACTGGTTACTCTGTTATACCAAAAATTAACATATGTTGTTGATTTCCAAACTTGACAAAACATGTTTCTATCATTTCATCGTATCTTATTTAAAATTCAAAGTTCATCCAAAATTTCTGCTCGGCTGCATTTACATTTTTGAAGTATTATCTAATGATTTGTAGTCTGTATATCATCCAACAGATTGTTAGCAGCAAATAATTCCAGTAGATATATTTTTGCAGTTTTTAATATTGTAAGCTGTTTTTGACTTAACTTCAAATGTACTGACCAATAACAATTACTGTAAACAAAACATTCTTAGGAATATTTATTCTGGGATACATAGTTGTGTTGCAGTTCCTTTCTTCACTCTTAACTTCTTTTGTTGGTAAGTTAATTTAATTTGTGTATTACTTTTTTACTACTTTGTATTATAAAAAAAAAATAATTGACAAACATGTTTTAGTTAGTAAAAATCAGAAATTCTTCTTAAATTTTAAGAAGATAAAAATGATTCTATATACACTTGACCATCACTGACTTGTCATTGGACTTTATAATGTTTGCACTTCAAAATATTACTGAGGCCATATTAAAGGATAAGAAAATCAAAGAGGAATGTTAATTAGAATGTGCTTCTACTAAGGAAAGGCATAGTTGCTTAACATTGTTCTGTGTTGCAAAAAATGTTGTTACTGATATTAGACAAAGGTTTAATTTAATTTCAATGTTTTCTTTTGATGACTTTATTTTCGTTATTAAGGTTATGTAAAATTTACATGAAATATTATATCCCCCTTGACTTGAAAATATATTAAATTCTCTTATTAACAAGTTTCTTTTAATGTTGTTGTAATATTTTTCATCATCCTTTATATAATATGCTACGTAGAATGTATTTTCTTACTTTTAATTTTTTTTTTTTCAGTAGTTATGTTGACCCAACCTTTTTTTCTATTATAGGGTACAAAAGAATTGAGAGAAGCATTTAAAAATCCTGAAGCAGTATCTGCTCTGTGTGTTGTTGTTGTTTCCTCTCCTAATCCTCAGATTCGCCAATATGCAGCTGTACTGCTTAGAAGGCGACTCACAAAAGCACGTTATTGGTCAAGATTGCCAATAGAAACAAGAAACAGGTAAACTATTTTTAATAAGGCAACATCATTTAATTATTTACCTTTTTTATTTATTAGTTAGAAATATATTTGTATTTTCCTACCTAATGAACAAAAATGTTATTATGTTTAATGACTATCTTTGCCTTCACTCCTAGTAACTGGCTATACATTGAATGTCAATACTCTCTGAGAAAAATAATTGTGATTAATCATTTAAATTTTGAAAATGTTACAGCCTTTCAAAAATGTATAATATTTATAATTCCCAGAGTTTTGCACATCAAACTCAAAGTTTCACATAGTTTGGTGCTCGTGAAGGCATATAGATTTCCAGAACTCCTGATTCTTTTATTCTGTTAATATACCTGATAAGGTTGAACTGTCGTTTGTGAAGTAATATTTAACTAAAATAAGCTTATTAACTCATATCTTAATAAAATTGGTTAACTACTGACCTGTTATTTAATTTTGTCACTTGCTTTCCAACACATCCATAAGATAATCTGCAGTGCCTAGAAGCTACTTTCTTGAAGAGTGAATCAATGGATCACAGGTCTCCAATAAACTTTCATGAGTTGCAGTATTAGGTCATTGAATTTAATGAAGTTGGTAACATTTCTGAATCCAAGAAACAAAATATTATACAGAAAGTGGTGGACTTGTTTATTTCCTGATCAAATGTAGAAAAAGTTTGATAGTGGTGGTTTTAACCAAGTTAAACATGATGGGACTGTTAAAAATCTGTACATGCTCACCCTTCAAGTGGGTACCTAACAGACTAGTGAGAGATTCCATTTTTCATCATTGTTATTAACATCAGTATCTTGTAGAAAAAGTTTCCTTTTCAGTGAAAAATGTTTTGATATTACCTAGTATTGTATTGCACGACCTTTTGATTACCTGTTAAAAAAAAAAAACTAGTGAGTATGCTAATTTAAAATTACCATGTTGTAGTTGATTGTTATTGAAATTACTGCCGAATTATTATTGAAGGTTTGTAGATTTGGATGTAAACAGTTTTGTAAATAAAAAAGGTGATGTGCACCTTGAATATCTTATGTGTTTATGGACTCCTCAAAATTTGTAAATTAAAAAAGAATTGTAATATAAATAGGATTACAGGTAAATTAAATATTGATCTTCATTATAGATTTCTTTTTATTTATCTAATAAATAGAAAGTCTCTGTAATAATAATTAAAATGTCTGTAGTTGTTTAATCTGTAAGAAAAAATTATTTAAGCTAAGGCCATGAGAATACTAAGATAGTAAGACACACTTAGCACTTATTAAGAATGCGCTGCAATGTTTATAATAATTTTATGGGTGGTGATGGTTTTACTTATTGATTACATAATGCATTTATTCTATTTATTCACATTTAAACTGGTGTGTATTTTTTCATTAGAAACTGCAAATGTGTTTGTAACCATGATTATTGTGTGTAGTTTTTTATTCCAGTCTAACATAAATTCAATTCTATTATTAATTTGTTATTAGTAATTTGAGTTAGTAGTAGTATATTTAATTAAAAATAGAATATATTACTCTGTTTCTACTTAAAATCAATATTGCTGATTAAAAAATAAATTCTAATAAAGTATAGATTTTTTTAAAATAGATTAAAAAAATCATACTTATGTCTGTGTAAATAGTAATAGTTATTATGTGATCCAAAATTATAGTACCCAAAAATCTTGCCTTGCATCAACTTTCAGGAATTATCAGGATCTTAAATTTTCTTAGCATCTATAATAACATATATACTTTAGTATATATAGTATATAATTATATAATATTAATATATTATATATATATATATGTATTTAGTGATGTATAGTTTATATAGTAAACTTATTTAGTTTTTATGAAGTTTTTGCAGTTTTTTATTTTTTTTTGTGTTAACAGTATAAAACAAGGCATGTTAGAGGCACTTATTAAAGAACCAGAAAAACCTGTTAAAAACTCAGTTGCTCAGTTAATAGGGATCATTACAAGACATGAATTCCCCAATCAGAGTTGGCCAGAATTGTTGCAGTGCCTCCAGGTGTGGACAAACAGTGAGAATACTAATGATAAGGAGGTAAATTTTGCAGTAGTAAATTTGTATTGTTTATTTTTTGTGTGTATTGTTACATAGGTATTTAATGATTTTTAATCTAGTTTTTATTAATCGTAAAATGTATCAAACCGTTTTAGTAAAGTCTTATTAATTATACACAATATAATGTACTGTATTGTATAAGTTACTTCTTAATGGTTTGATTAGTCATTAAACTACCAGTTTGTTATAGAGTATTAAAATGTGTTTATGTATAATTGTGTATAAACACTTCAGACCCAAGCAAACAAATTAGTTTACCTCTGTTTGTAGCAAACTATATTTGTTACACGGTAAAGATTTGTTTAGTTTAAAATTGTTGTAATTATTGCAATATATTTTTTTCCGTACTGCTTGCTTTCACTATTTTCAGCCTACTATGTTAACACATTAAATCAACTGTTATGTCAGTGAAAAGGAAAGTCATTATTACAAAAACAAGGATGTTTACAGAAATAGTTTGAAAATAAAACAAACAATAGTTTTAGTTAAACTGTATTAGTATTCTAATATATTTATGATTCTTTTATACTGAATTGTATGCTTTTTTTGTTGATTGTATATAAATTTTTAAAACTGTTTTGTGCATATCCAGTTCAGTTTGTGCTGAATTTAGCAAATTAAACTTTGCAATAAAATTGAATTAATAAAGTAAAAATTGAAACGAAAATACAAATATGAAAATACGAATTAGTAAATGTGATTAATTTAATGTTTTATTAAAAATTTATAACTTTGTAAGTTTATTCTAATAACTGTCTAGAAGAAAGTTAAAAATTTATAAAATATGTGTCAATTTATCCTCCTCTATGAATCATGAGACCTTGCCATTGGTGAGGGGGCTTGAGTGCTCAGGGATACAGAGTAACTGGACCGAAGATGCAACCATATTGGAGAGGTATCTGTTGAGAGCCAGACTAAGGAATGATTCCTGAAAGAGGGCAGCAGCTCTTTCAGTAGTTGTTAGGGGCGTGAGTCAGAATGAGTTAAACGGCCATATCAACATCACTCAGTCCTCTGAGTACTGCGCAGCTGAAAGCAATGGAAAACTACAGCTGCTTTTTTCCAAGAAAATGTGACTCTCTGCATTTTCATATAGCAATGATGGATGCGCCTTCCTTGGTAAAATATTCCGGAGGTAAACTAGTCCCCCGTTCGGATCTCCGGGTGGGGACTACTAAGGAAGGGGTCACCAGAAAATTAAAAAATAACATTCTACGAGTCGGAGCGTGGAATGTTAGAAGTTTAAAAAAGGTTGGTAGGCTAGAAAATTTAAAAAGGGAAATGGATAGGATAAATGTAGATGTAGTAGGAATTAGTGAGGTTCGGTGGGAAGAGGAAGGCGACTTTTGGTCAGGTGATTTTAGATTAATTAACTCAGCTTCAAATAATGGGCAGGCATGAGTAGGGTTCATAATGAACAAGAAGATAGGGAAGAGAGTAAAGTATTTTAAAACGCATAGTGATAGAATCGTTGTAATAAGGATAAAATCAAAACCTAAACCGACAACGATTGTTAACGTCTATATGCCTACAAGCGCCCATGATGATGATTAGGTAGAGTGTGTATACGAAGAGATTGATGAAGCAATTAAACACGTAAAAGGAGATGAAAATTTAATAATAGTTGGAGATTGGAATGCAAGCATTGGAAAAGGCAAGGAAGGAAATATAGTGGGTGAATACGGGCTGGGCAAAAGGAATGAAAGAGGGGACCGACTTATAGAGTTTTTGCACGAAGTACAATTTAGTAATTGCCAACACCCAATTTAAAAATCATAATAGAAGAATATACACTTGGAAAAAGCCAGGCGATACTGCAAGGTATCTGATAGATTATAACATGGTTAAGCAAAGATTTAGAAATCAACTCGTTGACTGCAAAACTTACCCTGGAGCAGACATTGATAGCGACCATAATTTGGTGATAATGAAATGTAGATTGGGGTTTATAAACCTGAAGAAAAGGTGTAAGATGAATCGGTGGAATTTAGAGAAGCTTGAGGAAGAGGAGGTAAAGAAGATTTTTGAGGAGGACATCGTAAGAGGTCTGAGTAAAAAAGATAAGGTAGAAAATGTAGAAGAAGAATGGGAGAATGTTAAAAAGGAAATTCTTAAATCAGCAGAAGCAAACTTAGGCGGAATAAAGAGAACTGGTAGAAAACCTTGGGTTTCAGACGATATATTGCAGCTGATGGATGAACGTAGAAAATATAAAAATGCTAGTGATGAAGAAAGTAAAAGGAACTATCGGCAATTAAGAAATGCTATTAACAGGAAGTGCAAACTGGCAAAAGAAGAGTGGATTAAAGAAAAGTGTTCAGAAGTGGAAAGAGAAATGAACATTGGTAAAATAGACGGAGCATACAGGAAAGTTAAAGAAAATTTTGGGGTACATAAATTAAAATCTAATAATGTGTTAAACAAAGATGGTACACTGATATATAATACGAAAGGTAAAGTCGATAGATGGGTGGAATATATATTCAACAGTTATACGGAGGAAATGAATTAGAAAATGGTGTTATAGAGGAAGAAGAGAAAGTTGAGGAGGATGAAATGGGAGAAACAATACTGAGATCTGAATTTAAGAGAGCCTTAAAAGATTTAAATTTGCTGAAAGGCTCCTGGAATAGACAGAATACCTGTAGAATTACTGCGCAGTGCAGGTGAGGAAGCGATTGATAGATTATACAAACTGGTGTGTAATATTAATGAAAAAGGGGAATTTCCGTCAAGACTTCAAAAAAGTGTTATAGTCATGATACCAAAGAAAGCAGGGGCAGATAAATGTGAAGAATACAGAACAATTAGTTTAACTAGTCGTGCATCAAAAATTTTAACTAGAATTCTATACAGAAGAATTGAGAGGAGAGTGAAGGAAGTGTTAGGAGAAGACCAATTTGGTTTCAGGAAAAGTATAGGGACAATGAAAGCGATTTTAGGCCTCAGATTAATAGTAGAAGGAAGATTAAAGAAAAACAAACCAACATACTTGGCGTTTATAGACCTAGAAAAGGCATTCGATAATGTAGACTGGAATAAAATGTTCAGCATTTTAAAAAAATTAGGGTTCAAATACAGAGATAGAAGAACAATTGCTAACATGTACAGGAACCAAACAGCAACAGTAACAATTGAAGAACATAAGAAAGAAGCCGTAATAAGAAAGTGAGTCCGACAAGGATGTTCCCTATCTCCGTTACTTTTTAATCTTTACATGGAACTAGCAGTTAATGATGTTAAAGAACAATTTAGATTCGGAGTAACAGTACAAGGTGAAAAGATAAAGATGCTACGATTTGCTGATGATATAGTAATTCTAGCCGAGAGTAAAAAGGATTTAGAAGAAACAATGAACTAGAAACAATGAAATAGATTAAGTCCTATGCAAGAACTATCGCATGAAAATAAACAAGAAGAGAACAAAAGTAATGAAATGTAGTAGAAATAACAAAGATGGACCACTGAATGTGAAAATAGGAGAAGAAAAGATTATGGAGGTAGAAGAATTTTGTTATTTGGGAAGTAGAATTACTAAAGATGGACGAAGCAGGAGTGATATAAAATGCCGAATAGCACAAACTAAACGAGCCTTCAGTAAGAAATAAAATTATTTTACATCAAAAATTAATTTAAATGTCAGGAAAAGATTTTTAAAAGTATATGTTTGGAGTGTCGCTTTATATGGAAGTGAAACTTGGACAATCATGGACAATATAGTTAAAAGAAGAGACAGACTTATAGGCCACATACTAAGGCATCCTGGAATAGTCGCTTTAATATTGAAGGACAGGTAGAAGGAAAAAATTGTGTAGGCAGGCCACGTTTGGAATATGTAAAACAAATTGTTAGGGATGTAGGATGTAGAGGGTATACTGAAATGAAACGACTAGCACTAGATAGGGAATCTTGGAGCGCTGCATCAAACCAGTCAAATGACTGAAGACAAAAAAAAAGTGTCAATTTAAAAAACAAAAAGTATCTTTCCCATCTTCGTAATAATTTTCCTGTATTTATAATACTGCCTTCAATATTCTGTTGTAGGTTTGTTTATTTTAAAAAAATAAAATTTTTATTTTCTGAAATACATATTCATGTTTATTGCAAAGAAATTTGGTGGGAAGTTTTACTGGGAAGAAGTTTACAGTGGCATCTCTAAAATTGAGTAGTCAGTAAGGTTTGTTAGTTACTCAAGACAGCATTTATACAGTGGTTAATAGATGTGACAGTGTGTGTAGTAATGATAACATCATTACATCTATATAATTCGACTGTTATCACTTAAAATGAGTGTAACATAATTAAAGGGAGTTATTTAAAATTCATTTTGTAAAAAAAAAATAAATGAAAGTTAACAGATGTCAGTTGTTTTTATTTCAGGAAATTTAATGTAATTATTTTCAGTAATCTCAAAATTAGAAACTATTGTCTGATGTAAAATATGATTTCTTTCCGTGGGCAAATCTGATAAATTATTACTGTACAAATTTTATTACGCTAATAATTTAATTTAGTTGTAAGGTAATAATTGTGTTATAAAAGTGTAGACTAATATAGTTGTGTATAGTTTAGTTGTAAGGTAATAATGCTGTATAAAAGTGTAAATCAGATTAAATAATAGAATCTGTTTACGAGATTGTTGTAGTAATTGAAGCTTTATTGAGAGCAGGAACAATGTGTGTTGGGGAGATGCCTGAATCTAATAATTACAAAGGAAATCAAATGTAGAATCGACCGTGCTTTATGAGGTTCAGATTTTAATATATTTATGATTCTGTTATATTGAATTATATGCTTTTTTTTGTTGATTATTCATACATTGTATATAAAGTTTTAAAACTGTTTTGTGCATATTTGCCCAATTCCGTTTGTGCTGAATTTAGCAAATTAAACTCTGCAATAAAATTGAATTAATAAAGTAAAAATTGAAACAAAAATACAAAATTTATTTATTGATAGTAGGTGAATTTTTTTATTAATTGGGTGATTTAAAGGTGTACTGAAAATAATCTTACTTTTTAACAATGTTGTAAACACTTGCTCCAAGTCACAAAAATTCTGATTAACAACCAGAGAAGGTACTTCTGTATCTCACTTGCTTTGTCTCATTTCTTCCCCCACTACTGCATATGTAATAAGTTTACAACAGTTTTTTCTCATGGTTGTCTGATGTCAGGAGAAAATGCACCACTGAGCTTTCAATGCGACTGTCACTTAACTGTGTTTATCCTTGTGGGTTGTGTGTGTTATGATGTGGCCTTACTTTGTAATTTTAAATTGCCCAGAAACATTTGTCAAATCCTGGGCAGTGATAAGAAAGTTTTATACCGGATGTTATTTCTCCAACAAATTAGTTTATTCAGAAAATTTAATATTGTTGTTAGTATCTTTAATTTTTCTGTTATCTGAGAAGGAGCCCTTTACACTCCTCTTGGACTTTGTTAAATTTTGTTTATGTTTAGTTAAACATTTATTTTTAATTAACGTTTACAACTGTGATATTAGTTATACGTTTTTTATTTAATTTTTTAGTTTTAAATTTTAGTTACGTTTAGTTAAATATATTCATTATGTTTGCTTTTATTTTAAATAAATTTTGTTTTAAGTTTACGACTGTGATATTAGTTATAAGATTTTAGTGATATTTTATCTGTGCTATTAGTTGTAAGCGTTAGATATTTTTTAATATTTAGTTTTAATATAGCTTTAGTTTTTTGTTTTGTATTTTTTCTTGTATGTTTGTTCTGTGTGATAACATGAAAGCATTTTACAGCCAAAAAAAAAAAAACAATGCTTATTTAATGTTTACTAAATAGAAGTGGTATGCATAAAGAGTGTTACCAGCCAATGATTATGTGAGGGCCAACAGTCTGTGCTGTTCCCAAAAGCTATTTTATCCACCATTTTGAAACAGAAATATTTTATATAAAATCATTGTACATCTTTTCTGCCTAATAATCAGGAACATTACTGCAAAATTTTTGTGTACATCAGAAATTCTGTCAGAAGTGCACAGAGAAGAAACGGCAAAGATTCTAGTTAAAACTGTACTTCTATTAATTAATCTTGTGACCCTTTTTTAACACTGATAAATTAATGTCTCTAAATCAACTAACCAAATAGAAGAAAATTAAACTTTTAAAATTCTATTAGTTTAAGTAGTTCAATTCAACTTCTGTAGAATTAGATGCCTCTGTAGAAAGCAATTAAACTTCTAATAAATATAAATTTATATACTACTCTTGTAATAAATGTCAAGTTACTTTCCATGTTGCAAATTACACACTTTAATAACTGCAGATGTTTCTGTTATTGAAAAAGTTTTTTTTTTATTAAAAAAATGTTAATTATTTTGCTGAACTTTCTTGACACTTGCATAAAAATTAAATTTTACACTTAAGTTAGATTTTCTTTAAGTTCGATCGCCTTTGATTTTTTAAAACTAATCAATCACCTTTTTCAGAAATTTTCATAAATTCATATTTAAAATTTCCCAAAATGTAAAGAAAAATTGACACCAACGCATATACATATAAATGTATAGGTATTCATAATGTTGTTAACAAAATTGTGTTATTTTTTTTATTAGATAGACAGCGTGGCATAAAAAAAATCGGAATATTTGATCAGTTGCAATAATTTCCCATTGGTTATTATTATTAAAATTGGTCTAACAATACATATTTCAAAGTTTTATGAAGTATTTTTCTTTTCTTTCTATGAAATTACAAATTTTAATTTGATATAAGAACCTTTAAAAAATACACCTGTCTTGTTATAATTAACAAAATTATATTAGTGGCAACTGTGGAATAGAATGAGTATGGTGTGAGTGTGTGTGTGTCTGTAGGAAGAGAATGAAATGATTGTACATTAATAGCACATTTAATGGTTATTTCAAAGAATATGTTGTATTCATAAAAATGTTAAAACGAAAATCCAGTGTATATAATATGTTGGAATTTGAATCGCATAATTGTTTCAGTTTCTGTATTTTCATTCTACAATTCATAATAGATTAATGCGACTTGTTTTCCAAAAATGATTTAAATATTTTAAAACCTGAAAAATACGATTTTAGATTTTATGAATATTATTTATTTAGGTGGTTGTTTATATTGAGGGTTAAGTTTTTATATAATTATTTTTTATAATTAATTAACTCTGCAATATAAAATATGAAGATTGTTTTAAAGAATAATTTGCCTTATTTCCAGCTGGGTTTTTACACATTAAGTGTTCTGTCTGATGTAGCAACTGATCAGTTTCTTGTGCACGCACAATTATTTGGATTTCTATTTATTTCAACATTAAGATCACTGACTGATTTGGCTTGTCCAGTTGCATACTTAACAGTTGTTTGTATGACGCACTTTGTTCCTACTGTTGATGGTGACCAGGCTGTGAGTACCAGTTTTTAAGTTATTATTGTGGCTTGTTAGCTACAGTCATATTGTCATATGACTGTTGCTTCATTTTTATTATTACCTTAGCAATATCATTTAAAATAGTTGTGTAAGTCTGATTTGATATTTTCATTTGTAAAAATAATTCTGTCATCTGCTTTAATAGATTAGATAACTTTATTTTAGAAGTAAATGACAAGTAGAATTAAATTTATTAATAAATATATAAATGTATATATGAAAACCCTAAATTTATTGATAACTTCATCACTTTTGTAAGGAATATATGCCGACAAAATTACTTTAAACTTAATGACAAGTGTTATACACAGGAAAATACCTTGCCTATAGGATTTCCTTTGTCAGCTATCATGACCAAAATTTATTAACAAGACTTTGAAAACAAAATAGTTTATGGCATTAATCATAGCATAATGTATTATTATGCACTCATATTGATGTTGTTTTTGTTGTTTATAATCCAGTTATATATAATAAACACCTAGTCATTTTAAATAAGCTCAATTCATATTTTAAAGATTTAAAATGTACTTTTGAAATAGGTATAAATGGAACAATAAATTATCCAGATGTTACTGTTGAAATGAATAAAAATATGCAAATTAACACATCAGTATATAGCAATAAAGTTTTATTGGTTACAATCCATAGAAAATCAAATCATCCTTGGTCTCGCACGATTAATACGTATGCAGACATTATTAATAGGGTGATCAATTATATACAAAATAATAAAAATAAATTAAACACAGAAATTAATAATATAAAATAGATTGTAATTCATAATGAATGTAGTGAATTATTGATTAATAATATATATATAAAAAACAAGTGTCAGAAATTAATAGTACAATAACTTGAGAGCCAATAAATAATACACAGAAAACTTAAGTTTACATGATTGGTATTTATGGATCTCCTCCAGACAATGATTCACATTGCATTTAAAGCTCATACTGATCTTCTGAAAAAACTCTACAAGATAATATTTCTGATGTGAATATGTGAAGAATAATAAATATTAATGACAACATAGATATTAATGATGCTTAAACTACATTATGAGCTTGGCAGTAAAAACAATTTAATATGTTGGTTTTATTACCATTGGAGATTGTATTATCATCGTAATTTTTTCTTTTAAAAATATTTGATATCTAATCTAATGCAAGCAATATATATTTAATTTATAAAAATACATCAAAATATTTGGGCAATCAATGAAATTGATCAAACGCTATTCACATAAACAGTGTTGTTTAGATAAATGAAAGCATTACTTAATGACAGGAAGTTTCAGTTGGGAATTAGGTTATATGCCACTTTGCAAGGCCCACCTTTGTTGATTATTTTGTAAACTATTTTTAGTTTGAAATGACTTACACATGTAGTAGTGTTTTATAAGATTAATTTATTAAATTTGTTTAATATTTTAGATTGATTTTAAAAAAATAAACTTAATCATAATTCTATGAACATATTTTAATGTCTTGTTATCATATTGCAGCATACTGTGGCAATTTCAATTATATGAAAAAGGGACTGGTTCTGTCAAATCGTAATGAAAGGGAAAATGTAGCAGAAAAAGAAAGACTGCTAAAAGAAATGATGTCTTGCTGGATAGGTTATTCTGTAGTTATCTTCAAAAATCAAATTGTGATCTTTAGTGGGAAATTGCTGACTTTGTTGAAATTCATGATTCGTTTTTATGATAAAGGCATCTCAACAGGTTCAGGATACATATCATCCAAGGAATAAGTAACTGTCAACAGAAAATACAAAGAAAAAGAGGTTACAATGGGATAAGAAATGTGTATATTCAACTTTTAAAGATTAGTTAAAGTGATTTTATTTGATTAAATCCTTTGATTGGGGAAGAAAAATGTCAGCAGTTTGTTCAAGAGCCAAATAGAGAGTCTATTTCTCTCAAACAATTGTTTCAGTGAAATGTGCTGTAAAAAAATCTTGGCAGATGTTTTTCTATTATAAACTTAATTTTTTTTTTTATACAGAAAAATATATATTCTGATTTTGAAAAAACAGAATTCTGCCTCTTATGGAAAGCAAAAATTGGGTGTTCCAACAAGAACTTGCTTCCTGTCGTTCTTCAAAAGTGGCAAAAAGTTCCATGAATGACAATAAAATCCATTTGTTATAGTGGCTGGGAAACTCTCCTGATCTCAATCCTATTGAGAATTTATGGGGTGTATGCAGGAAGCTAGACTGCAAACAAAGGAGAAAAACACTGCAATGCATGTATAAATTCAGATGAAAGATGTAGAGAACAGTGTGTAAAGCAAATTGAATTTATGACAAAAAGAGTGAAAAAGATTAAAATGTGAAAGTGACATATTTCATACTAATTAAATTTTACAGAGTAAATTCAAAAATTAAAAGTATAATTAATTTATTAAAGTATAAGCACTGGTATATAATTCCATTGAATCAGATCAGCAATCAAAATAATACTTAGTTTATTTTATTTAATAATAGCTAATCTTTAAGTACAGAGGCTTTACATTAGTTTTTTGTTACAGATGGTAAATCTTTATCATGAAGCAATGCCTAGAGTTTTAGAAGTAATAAAAGCACTTTCAAGGTTACGTCCAGATAGAGCAGTAGAAGCAATGGAACTATTAGATGAACTTTTAGAAAATGCAACCACCGTTCTTGTGCCTCATTTAAAATTGGCAGTGTCAGTTTGTCTTGAATTAGCTGTTGACAGGACTGTTGGTCTGGATCTACCAATAAAAGCTCTTAGTTTTATTGGTAATGTTATTCGAATAAAAAAGAAAGTAAGATTTTTATGTCATTCTCTTTAAGTATCAGTTCAATCTTTATGTTAAGTACTGTTTAACTTTCTTAGTGTCATTCTTTTATTATATGTTGACGTGTTCGATAATAACTCTAGTGTCAAAACTTATTGACTGCAACAGAGTTAATAGAGTACAATATGGAGTTATTCTGAAACACATCAACATATAATAAAAGAATGATGAAGCTAAGAAAGGTAAACAGTACTTAACATAGAAATCATAGTGTTCTTAGCAGAAAATATAATAATAATTTTTATTAATAACAATATCAGTTAAATTTTTTTTTTGTTTTCTGTTATTTGACTGGTTTGATGCAGCTCTCCAAGATATCCTATCTAGTGCCCATTTCATTTCGATATACCCCATACATCCTACATCCCTAACAATTTGCTTTACATATTCCAAACGCTGCCTGCCTGCACAATTTTTCCCATCTACCTGTCCCTCCAATATTGAAGTGACTATTTCAGGATGCCTTAGTATGTGGCCTATAAGTCTCTTTTCATTTAACTGTATTTTTCCGAATGCTGGAAAAGATTTTTGAAAGTATATGTTTGGAGCGTCACTTTATACAGAAGTGAAACTTGAACGATCGGAGAACCTGAGAAAAGAAGATTAGAAGCTTTTGAAATGTGGTGCTATAGGAGAATGTTAAAAATCAGATGGGTGGATAAAGTGACAAATGAAGAGGTGTTGCAGCTGATAAAGAAAGAAGCATTCGGAAAAATACAGTTAAATGAAAAGAGACTTATAGGCCACATACTAAGGCATCCTGAAATAGTCACTTCAATATTGGAGGGACAGGTAGATGGGAAAAATTGTGCAGGCAGGCAGCGTTTGGAATATGTAAAGCAAATTGTTAGGGATGTAGGATGTATGGGGTATTTCATTACTTTTGTTTTGTTATTGTTTATTCTCATGCAGTAGATCTTGTGTAGGACTTCATCCATGCCATTCATTGTTTCTGCTAAATCTTTTTTACTCAGCTAGAATTACTATACAGTCGGCAAATCTTACCATCTTTATCTTTTCACCTTGTACTGTTACTCCAGATCTAAATTGTTCTTTAACATCATCAACTGCTAGTTCTATGTAAAGATTAAAAAGTAAGTTCTGTATTTGAACTCTAATTTTTTTAAAATGCTGATCATTTTATTCCAGTCTACATTATCGAATGCCTTTTCTTGGTCTATTAATGCCAAGTATGTTGGTTGTTTTTCTTTAATCTTCCTTCTAATCTGAGGCTAAAAATTGCTTCCCTTGTCCCTATACTTTTTCTGAAACCAAATTGGTCTTCTCCTAACACTTCTTCACTCTCCTCTCAATTATTCTGTACCGAATTCTAGTTAAGATTTTTGATGCATGGCTAGTTAAGCTAATTGTTCTGTATTCTTCACATTTATCTGCTCCAGCTTTCTTTGGTTAAATGACTATAACAATCGTTTTAGTCTGACCGAACCGTAAATATTACACACCAGTTTGTATAATCTATCAATTGCTTCCTCACTTGCATTGCGCAGTAATTCTACAGGTATTTCGTCTATTCCAGGAGCCTTTCTGCCATTCAAATCTTTTAATGCTTTTAAATTCAGATCTCAGTATTTTTTCTTCCCATTCATCCTCATCTGCTTTAACAACATTTTCTAATTCATTTCCTCCATATAACTCTTCAATATATTCCACCCACCTATCGACTTTGCCTTTTGTATTATAAATCTGTGTACCATCTTTATTTAACACATTATTAGATTTTAATTTATGTACCCCAAAATTTTCCTTAACTTTCCTGTGTGCTCCCTTCTATTTTACCAATGTTCATTTCTCTTTCCACTTCTGAACACTCTTCTTTAATCCACTCTTCTTTCGCTAGTTTGCACTTCCTGTTTGTAGTATTTCTTAATTGTCTACAGTTCCTTTTTCTTTCTTTATCACTAGCATGCTTATATTTTCTAAGTTCATTCATTAGCTGCAATATATCGTCTGAAATCCAAGGTTCTCTACCCGTTGTCTTTGTTTCGCCTAAGTTCGCTTCTGCTGATTTAAGAATTTCCTTTATAACATTCTCCCACTTTTCTTCTATATTCTCTACTTTATCTTTTTTACTCGACCTCTTGCGATGTCCTCCTCAAAAATCTTCTTTACTTCCTCTTCATCAAGCTTCTCTAAATTCCACCGATTCATCTGACATCTTTTCTTCAGGTTTTTAAACCCTGATCTACATTTCATTATCACCAAATTATGGTCGCTATCAATATCTGCTCCAGAGTAAGTTTTGCAGTCGACGAGTTGATTTCTAAATCTTTGCTTAACTATGATATGATCTATCTGATACCTTGCATTATCGCCTGGCTTTTTCCATGTGTATATTCTTCTATTATGATTTTTAAACTGGGTGTAAAAAAAATATTCCGGGCAATGATAACGCATAGGTGTTTTCTGGTTTAAAAAAAAAATCGACTCCTGACCTGACCCCTCACCTGACTTAACTCTTCATCTGCTCCTGATAAACACAATACTTGACCTTCGACTCCAAAATTCTTTTTATGTTTCTCATAGCCTGGGCTTGTTGTCGGAAGGGTTGTTTTTGTAATGGAGTCATTCGTTTCCACATCCATCCTCCCAATTTAGCTATCTCAACTACGGAATGCGTATCTTCATATTTCATACGCAACATACGTAAAAAATTAAAAAACGGATTTGTGGAAATTTTAAATTTTGACAAATCCTTTTTTTTTTGTACAATTTCATCATTTTTTTTTAAAGTTTTGTTTGTTTTAATGTTAGCCAAAGTAGTTTGTTTAGGGACCTTAAAGGGTCCCCATTTAAGGTTCGTAAACATTTTCTTTTCTTTTTTAGAATCTTTGTTCATTACTCAAAACAAAAAATAATTTTGTTTAATAAAATAATTAAAATTTAACTTAAAAAAACAATTTTTCTAACAAAATTCTAAATAATAATTATAAATGAGAACAAAGCAAATCTGACATTAATAAATATATGTATGTAGTTACTATAGTAATTAAAATTGATGCCATCATTGTTGTAAGCTTTTTTCCTGATTGTAATTAATCAAATAATTTTAACTGTGTGGAGATTGAATGAGATAACTGTTAAAAATTAATTAATGAAAAGTAAAACTAAACAAAGTACCATAAAAATGTAGAAAATACATTTCTTACTTTGTTGCAAAGCTACTTTAGTTTACTTTTACTTTACTTTTAGGTAAATCATAATTTCACCTATCTGTAATTAGAGATTCTGCTATTAATATTAACTAATTTCATAGAAGTTAGGAAATTATGATTGTTAGGGAACAAATGAATCACACTTTAGTTCAATTGTATAAACACTTTATTCAAAAACATCTTGTATTAACTGAATTGAATTATAACTTAATTGAACTGAATTTTGTATTGTATTGTATTAACTATTTTAACCTTATTATGTGTTATGTTCACTATATGAATTCCAGTTGTACGTGTTATTCATTAATTGTCCGCAGAGCAGCACTCAACACATTCCGCCCACCTTGGAAACGTTACAAAAAAAAAAATGAAACAATGAAATTAACAAAGTAAAAAACATAAAAACTTCATATAGCTGAAATGCAAATATTTAAATGTTCAATACAAAATATTAAAAAGTCATTCTAAACTTGTGAGGGGGCATAACTTGGTTATACTCCGTTTAAGTGTCTGTGTTTTGGTCTGCACTGGTGTTACTCTAACCTTGCCATCTTGTCCCTTGATGGTCTCTACTACACGACCCAATTTCCAAACTGAGGTAGGAACATTATCTTCATGAATTAAAACTACGGTTCCATTTTGCAGATTTTAAGAGGCTCCCTTCCAATTTACACGTTGCTGCAGCTCACTGATGTAGTCCTTGCGCCATCTCGACCAAAAGTGTTGACTTAGTTGTTTAATATGTTGCCATCTGTTGAGAAGGTTGCTACTCATTTCAGTGTATTCTTCTGGAATCATGGTGAGTGGTTGACCTATTAAGAAATGCCCAGGGGTTAATGGTGCTAGATCTGATGGATTGGAAGAGAGAGGAGTCAATGGACGAGAATTCAGACAGTCTTCAATACGACATAATACTGTGTTTAATTCTTCATAAGTGAGCGATGCTCTGCCAGTTATTCTGAGAAAGTGATGCTTAATGGATTTGACTCCTGCCTCCCACAATCCACTGAAATGCGGGGACCGGGGAGGACTGAATTTCCAAGTTATATTGTCATTAGAAAGAACTGCAGTGATTCTTTCATTATGTGCTGGTAAGGAAAATAGCAGCTTTAACTCATTCCAAGCTGCAACAAAATTCTTTGCATTATCGCTGAATATTTTAGAACATTTTCCTCTGCGAGCGAAAAAACGATGCAATGCTGCAATGAAGGCATTTGTAGTTAATTCTTGGACAAGCTCTAAGTGGATTGCCTTGGTAGCCATACAAATAAATAGTGATACTCCCCTTTATGTCGTTAGCTCCTTGTCTGTGAGTAGTAAGTATTTCAATTGGTCCGCAGTAGTCAATGTTGACTTTTAAAAATGGTCTGACTGACTGTATTCGCTCAACAGGTAGGTCACTCGTTTGCTATTGTATGAATCTTGGTTTAGCTCTAAAATAGGTTATGCATTCACAAACTATTTGCTTTGCAAGTCTACGGCCATTGACCAGCCAAAATTTCAATCAAAGAGATGTGAGTAGAGCCAGCATGTCTTATGTGTTCATGCCTTGCGATGAGCCTTGTTAAATCACTGTTGTAAGGCAATAGAATTGGATGCCTTTGGTTGTAAGTGAAATCAGAATTTTTAATTCTACTGCCTATCCTGACGATCTCATTGCTGTCAATAAATGGGGACAGGGATAGTAGTTTGCTGGATATTTCTAATTCTTTGCCGTTTCTTAATTGATTGTATTTATAATTGAATTCTTTTCTTTGATTTAATTTCACAAGAATGGTTTCTGATTGTCCTAGTTCAGTTACTAGTAATGGTCCAAGTTGTTTATCTTTGTTTTTCTCTTTCAAATTGTTTATGAATCTAAGAATGTATGCAGTTACTCGTTTGAGCTTAATGAATGATGAAAATCTGTGAGTAAAATCATCTTCCATGTCGATAATGCGAAATGATTGTGTTGATCTGCGCTCCAGCAATTCATTTACAGAATATTCGGATTCTTGTAGTTGATTCCAATTTGAGGTTTCTGACAGCCACTGTGGACCATTCCACCAAAGTGATGATTTAGTTAGTTGGTCGACTGATGAGCCCCGTGATGACATGTCAGCAGGATTGTCTTCATTCTTAACATGACACCACATATATGTTTCTGATATTTCCTGGATCCTTAATATCCTATTTGATACGAATATATTCCAGTTAGTAGAGGGTGATGCTATTCAAGCCAAAACAATTTTGGAATCTGACCATTAATGTTGATTAAAGCTTTAATGACGTGGCCGTTTTTTGTGCCAATTCAGCAGCTAGAGTGGCACCACACATCTCTAATCTTGGTAAAGTCAACTTTTTGAGGGGAGCCACTCTGGATTTTGAGCACACAAGTATGACGTTGATATTGCCTTGATTATCTTCACTTTTCAGGTATACGCAGGCACCATATCCTCTTTCCGTCAGAAAATGTGTGCATTTGCAAGTTGCAATCTGCAGAAGTATTGATGTATGTATCTGGGTATCCTTAAATGGTTGAGTGCAGTAAATGAATTCCTAATTCTGAGCCATTCATTATAAATGTGAAGGGGGACACTTTCGTCCCAGCTCAGCTTCTGCAAGAGGATTTTCATTGTCAGCACAACTGGCCCAATTAAACCTAACGGATCAAAAATTCTTGAAATCTCAGAAAGAATTATTCTTTTGCTTATATGCTTAGCAGTGGTACTGTGAAATTTTAAAACAAAGTGAAATGTATCTGCTTGTGGATTCCAGCGCAGTCCTAATGTTTTGACAGAGTCGTCATGATTTATGTCGTAAGTTGACTTAGCCTCCACTTGATCCTAAGACAAGTTTTCTAATAACCTTGAATCATTTGCACACCACTTTCTTAGCTTAAAACATCCCCCTTTCAGGATTTTTAATAATTGAGTCTGTATTTCGAGCGCTTCATTAATAGAGTCTGCGCCTGTCACTATGTCTTCCACACAAAAATCTGTCAGGGCAGCTGAGGTTCCTTCAGGAAGTGAGTGCTGAAAATCTATTGCAAGCTGTTGTACTGATCTTGTAGCTAGGTAAGGTGTGGACGCTGTACCATATGTGAGCGTCAGTAACTTGAATACTTGTAGTGGTTCAGCAGGATCCTTCCTCCAGAAGATCAGCTGTAGGTTTGTCTGTTGGGAATTAATTAATATTTGCCGGTACATTTTTTCAATGTCTGCAGTCATCACAAATTTATGTTTTCTAAAGCGTGTGATAATTGAAATTTAGTCGTCCTGGACTACTGGACCGATTCTGAGGCATTCATTAAGCGAGACACCTGTATCTGTTTTGCAGGAAGCATCGAAAACAGTGTGAAGCTTGGTGGTTGAACTGTCTTGTTTTATAACTGAATTATGTGGAATGTAGTAAGTAGGGTTGACAATCATTTTCTCATCAATTGCTTCCATATGACCTAAACTCTTGTATTCTTCCATGAACTCTATGTATTGCTCCCTTAGAGCTTTATTTCTACTTAACTGCTTCTCAAGTTAATAGAATCTCCTAATTGCTGCATCTCTGGAATTTTCTAGCGTTGTAATGTTTAGTCTTGTAGACAATGTCACAATAAAACGTCCTTCCTGATTTATTGTTACATTATGCATAAAGTGATTTTTGCATGCAGCATCTTCTCCAGTAAAAGGGGTTTCGCTATTTCTGTAACCATTTACTTCTTCAATTGATTGCAACTGCTTGTCAGTATCACTAACGGTTGTTAGATAACAGTGGATTTCAACATTAACGGATGGTGAATTTAGCAAGGAACCAGAAATTATCCAACCAAATGTAGTTTTGTAGTTTTAGCACAATACTGCTATTTTTGAGTCTAAATTGACCCACACACAATAAATCAAAGAAAAATTCTGCCCCAATTAAAATGTCAATTCTTTAAGATCGATTTAATAAAGGATCTGCCAACACGACGTTTTGCGGAAGTTTCCAGTCTGAAGTGTTAATAACCCTTGTGTTTGGAAGCAACTGTGTGATTTTTGGTAAGACATGAAAGTCAAGTTGAGTCCTAAAATTTTAATTCCTGGATTTTATTACTGCACTTACACAATGTTGGGCAGCTGTGTTAATGGATCCAACGCCGGCTATAAATGTTTCAGCCTTTCCGTAGGAAGCTTCAGCTCCTAAGAGAGTGAGATTCACTCATGATGTTGATTGAGGACCCTGAGTCAAGTAATCCATGGCATGTAATGAAATGACCAAATCTGTCTAATATTTCTATTACGGCAGTAGATAATAAGATCTGTTTTTGAGATATATGTTTGTCAATAGAGTGACTGACAATTTTGACATTTTTACTTGGTATTTGATTTGGATTGTCACTTGGCATACCTGCATGGATTGATTCTGCCTTAGTATGTATGTCGATGGATGTAAAAGCGAATTGTATCTTTGAGAGCATATTTGACACGTACTGATTAGCTTGCAATCCTTTCTCATGTGTCCAGATCACAAACAGTTGAAACATAAGTTAATCTTCTTTACATGATCTTTTTTTCATTTAAATTTCTGTGAAGGTAGGTCAGTTAAATATTTTATATTTTTTACACAAGGAGCAATTTGAGTTGTTGGTATTTTGAGTAGCTAAGAAAGTAGGTTTGCTACTTGTAATGTTAGGATTATAGCTCTTCAATTGATAGGTATTTTTTTAATTGTAATGACTTTGAATTTGTGTGAGCCTGAGCCAAAATTTGCCTTTTCACACTACTATTGGCTATTGCCTCTAATATGTGGGAACGTTTATCTAGAAACTCTGTGAATTCTTTAAATGGTGAATTCTCTTTTCACCATTTGCCTTTCCTTACTTGTATGAAATTTAGTTTAAGAGACAGCACGTGGATTAATAAGGAATCCCAATGTTCTATTGGTTGCTTCAGGGTAGAAAGTACATTTAAGTGGGCGGTTGTATTGTCAAGAAGATGCCTGAGGGAAGAGCTAGATTCCCTTTCAGTATTTTGCTGATCAAAAATTGCTTTAATGTGTGATTCAATGATAACTCTTTCATTTTGAAATCTGCTAACTAATAGATCCCATACGTCCTTATAACTGAGAACTTAGGTCAACTGCATCTATTATTTTTGCAGCGGTACCTCCCTTAAGAGATACCCAGAGATAGTATAATTTGTGAACATCGTCTATCAGAGTATTTTTGTCAATGATTGCCTTGAAGAGTTCCTTGTATGGAGTCCAGTCTTCGTACAAACTGGAAAAGGTTGTAATATCAAGCTGCGGAATCTTATTTGAGGGACCGCGTAAGCTTCTTTCATGAATGGAACGCTAGCATTAGTGGAAAAAATCGTTACTGTTGTTTGCAGCAGGGAGAAAAACTGCTTCGGCTTTACTGATAATATTATAGAATTTGTCTTCAAATTCTTGTCTTTCAGCATTTGAGTCTAAGGGTTCGCTTGGGTTGCTTTCAATAAAATAATCCTCAATTTGATCCTGAATGCTATTAAATCCAACAATTAAGTTTTTAGTTCTTTCTAATCTTATTTGCAATTCAGCAAATGACCGATTGGCTTGAAATCTAAAAAAAAAAATGCTTCAAATCTAGTTAAATTGCTTTTTATACGGCCCGTTGGGCAATCAATAAATCAGGTTTTGTCATTTGAGTTGTATCGTGTTGATATTAGTGAAGAATAACAATAATGATAACAATCATAAAAGAATAATAATAATACTGATCTAAAATTAAATTAAGTATTGAGCTCGTTTACGCTAGAAAACTCTACTGATGTATACAGTTGATAATAATAAAATAAGGCCTATAATAGTTACATGAATACATAAATAAAACTAAGTTCCTCTCTTGCGAATGATAACTTGAAAATTCCAAACATGTGAGTCGTCGCAACAAGCCTGGGTTTCGGCACCAAATAATGTTGGGAACAAATGAATCCCACTTTAGTTGAATTGTAACTTTATTCAAAAACATTTTGTATTAACTGAATTGAATTATAACTTAATTGAACTGAATTTTGTATTGTATTATATTAACTATTTTAACCTTATTATGTATTATGTTCACTATATGAATTCCACATCTGAACTGGCCCTTCAGCTGTACGTGTTATTTCATTAATTGTCCGCAGAGCAGCACTCAACAACACAGCAATGAAGTGCAAACTCATCTATAGTTTTACTGCCGCTAAAAATCTTGATGCTTCAGGCAAAATAAACTGTAAATATAAGGAATTATAGTAAATCCAAACATTGCTGTAATTACAGAATCACATTTAAAAAAATTCACTTCTGATTGCATTCATTGAATAAAAATGGAAAAAGTTTTATTTAGTTTTGTATCATTAAAACTCATTAACGTAACCATATTTTTCACAGAATTCAAATCTAAGTCCTGCAACATTTAAGTACTAATGAGAGCAGATTTGTGATGACTTAACTACTTGTCTAATTAACAAAATTTATCATTTGTAATACTGAAATTCTCAATTCAGTAACTAACTAAATGTAATGTCCCAAAAACAAAAGCCATTTTCTACCAGCTGCTGCTATACATGTTAATTTGTGTGTTAATGGTGAAGTTTTTTTCAGTTGACTGTATCATTATTGTCTGTAACTAATAGGCTTTTTTGATTTCTGTATTTAGAATTTTGGTTGGAAACAATTGTTTCTCAAGGTTCATTTATTGTATGTTCTAACCTGCAATGGAGAAGTAGAATGGCATCTTAGTATATTCCATGTGCACATGTGACAGAAGTTTCATGTTTTACTTTGAATCCTAATCATGAATCCCTTTGCAATATCATGAGATGCTTGAAAAAAACCAATTTTTTTTTGTCCTTGGTTTGTTCAAATCCAAAATAAGTCCAAAGTAATCCTTTCCTGTAAAATCATACTTGCACCAATTTTCAGAATTTAAAATTAAAATAATAATTATATTCATTTCACAATCATGTTCTCGTGGGAAACTTGTGTTTATATTTAATATACAAAGTATTCATGTAATAGGATTGACAGTTTCCAAGTAACGAAAGTTACCTGTAACAGCTGTGCTTAATGTTTCCACAGTGGGTGCTCTTTTTGTGCAGTAACTTTTGTGACCTCTGGGTTGGTATAGTGATGAACTCATCATCGCAAATCAGCTGATTTTATAAGTCAAGAGTTCTAAGGTTCAAATCCTAATAAAGGTAGTTACTTTTATACGGATCTGAATACTAGATAATGGATACCAGTATTCTTTGGTGGTTGGGTTTCAATTAACTTCACATCTTGGTAATGGTCGATTAAAGCAAAGATAATCTGGAAATTTAAATCTGAAATCGAATAAAGTATCTATGGATTTAGTGAATTCTCATAATAATTGATCATATTTAATCTGTTAATCTTTAAAATGATGTAGTAGTATCCAATAAAAAAGCATTGTTAACTAAAAACTCAAAAAATTAGAATCTTATTGTAAGCCACCTCCTGTTACAGCATTACCAGTTGCAGTATTAAGTCCACTTGCAACAAAAAAAACAGTTTAAACTTCTATTTTGTAGGAGTAATAATAATGAATTAAAAGACAGTTCTACTTTTACTATGGCAAATGTTTTCAAAAATAGACAGCAAAAAGTGTTTTTGATTAAGTTACTAGCTGAAATGGAAGCTTGAAAATATAACACTGGTAATTATTCCAAATTTAGTAGGTTGAAAATACTCAAATTCAATATCTGTAGAAATTCATATCTGATATCTTGCAGTATCACCTGGCTTTTACTATGTCTATATTCTTCTATTATCATTTTTAAACTGTGTGTTTGCAATTACAAAATTATACTTTGTGCAAAACTCTTTAAGTCAGTCCCCTCTTTTATTCCTCTTGTCCAACTTGTATTCATCCACAATATTTTCTTCCTTGCCTTTTTCAATGCTTGCATTCCAATTTCCAACCATTATTAAATTTTCATCTCCTTTTTTTGTTCAATTGCTTTGTCAGTTTCTTTGTATACACACACTACCTCATTATCACATTATCATCATGTGCACGTGCAGGCATATAGACGTTAACAATCATCATCTTAGGTTTTGAGTCTATCCTTATTACAATGATTCTATCGCTATGCATTTTTAAATATTCTATTTGCTTCCCTATCTTCTTGTTCATTATGAAACCTACTCCTGCTTGCCCTTATTTGAAGCTGAGTTAATTATTCTAAAATCACTTGATCAAAAATAGTTTTCCTATTCCCATCGAACCTTGCTAATTCCTGGTACATCTAGATTTAACCTATCCATTTCCCTCTGTAAATTTTGTAACCTTCCAACCTTTTTTAGACTTCTAATATTCCATGCTCTGTCTTGTAGAATGTTATTTTTTAATTTTCTGGCGATCCTTCCTTTGTAGTCCTCACCTGGCAATCTTAACAGGAGACTAGTTTACCTCCAGAATATTTTATCAAGGAAGGCATCTCCATCTTTGTTACATGAAAATGCAGAGAACTACATTTTCTTTGAAAAAAGCAGCTGTAGTTTTCTATTGCTTTCAGCTGCGCAGTACTCAGAAGATTGAGTGATGTTGATATCGCTGTTTAAGTCTTCTTGACCTACGCCCTCAACAACTACTGAGAGAGCTGCTGCCCTCTTTTAGGACTGAATGTCCTGAAAGTCGTTTTAGTCTGATTATCAACAGATACCTTTCCGATATGGTTGCACCTTCTGTCCAGCGATTCTGTATCACTGAGCACTCAAGTCCCCTCACCATCGACAAGGTCTCATGATTCATAGAGGAGGATAAATTGACACATATTTTATAAATTTTTAACTTTCTTCTAGACAGTTATTAGAATAAACTTACAAAGTTATAAATTTTTAATAAAACATTAAATTAATCACATTTACTAATTCGTATTTTCATATTTGTATTCTCGTTTCAATTTTTACTTTATTAATTCAATTTAATTGAATTTAGCAAATTAAACTTTAATTTGCTAAATTCAGCACAAACTGAACTGGTATTAACTCAGTTAATACTAACTTTTTACTTTTACTTAAATAGAATTAAACTTTGATATCTTAGAATGAAAGGTAGTACAAGACTACTAGATTTTATAATCTAGTCAACGAATAATGGTTGATGATTTTTATTTAAAATAATCTTGGTGCTTTATTTATTTTTTATATTATTTTGTAATCTTTCGTTGAAAATTTTTTTTATGTATTATGTAAATATTACTTTTTTTATATTTTCTATTTATCTTTTTACACATATGAGAGGCAGCTTAAAAGTAATATTCCAATTTTATGGGCTACAAAATAAAGGTAAGCACTTTTACTTTTCAGCATAGCCACTACATTTTTCCCAATAGAGAACAGTTTTTCATACCAGCAAAGAAGTACACAGTAGTGATCACAAGATCTATGACTTCATTACATCCTTCACTTCATCATCAATGGTGAAATGAATGCCCTTTTTATGGCCACTCTTTAAACTCAAGAAGAAAGGAAAATTTCATGGCACCAATTCAGTGAGTATGGAGTATGGAATGAGTGAATATTAACTTCACAAGAATCTCAGCAGTAGTGTCGAGACCAATCATTATTGTATTGCAGTAGTTTCTTTGTCTCATTCGAATTATAAACATTAAATGCACCTCTTCTAAAAACTAAATATCACATAAATGTTATGTGAACTTCAAGGTAATTTGTCATATGAAATGTTTGGTTCTTGAATACTATTATAGAGAACATAGTCTTCATGTTCTTCATAGTCTCATAGTAACTAAATCTTATCTTAAATAGTAACTAGATCTTATCAAGACATGTTATAGAGAACATTCTTGAATACTATTAAGAGAAGTTTGCAGAGAGTTGTGTTCTAAATTTCTCAAGTGCAAATTTCCCATGCTTTGTCCTTTTTTTGGATTATAATGATGCAACAGACTTCCTTAATATTTTTTTCTATCTTCTTTTGATGCGTATAATCAGTTACAGAAGTTGATTGACCTCTGTGAGGTTCATCTCAAAATTTACTTAACCAGCTCCTGATGGATAAAACTTTATTGCCTGCTATCTCACAGTTGGATGAACAGTTTCATCATAAACAGTATTTAAATGATAGGGAATGTTATTAGGGATCACTTTTGCAGCTGTTAAAAATTCACTGTGTGTTGTTTTAAGCATGTTAACATAGAGTCTAGAGTCTGGAACAGGTTATTAAAAATAAACATTTTGTTTTAGTATTAGTGTATCTAAGTAAACTTATTACATAAAATGTTTATTGTGTTTATCAATATAGAGTAATAAAGTAAAAGTTACAAACAGTAATTTTCCTATGTTCTTTTCACATACTCTTTTCACAGTAATAAATTATAGTTACACAAACATACAAAACCATCAATTATCACTTCAGGTTCTGTATACATGATTTTTCTTAATTTTTAGTTTCCTGGGATCATAACTCTAGAGCTAATAAGGAAGTCAAAGGTAAAAAGGAAAGCAAGGTGGTAATCTGTTTTTTCATTTCTTGATGTTTTTTGACCCAGAAACCTCAAAAAAACCAAAAAAGTAAAGTAATGCATGTATGTTCATGAGTTTTTTTTTTGTACATGATAGCACATCACTGAAAACAAATGAACAGGAGACAAATCGTACATGACGTATACTAGATTTTAACTTTAACCTTTGCCCAGTCACGTGTGACTGCATCTGCAGCATTGATCCTGGAAAAATAAAGTGTACGTTGTTTTTTGCTTTCCTGGTATCATAGAAAGGAAGTACGGTAACCATAAAAATCGGGTCTGGGTTTTTTTCATTTCTTGATGAATCATGACCCAGGGATCCCAAAAAAACAAACAAAAAGTGGGAAGTAATATTTGTATGTACGTGTATTGGCATGTTTAAAGATTTATAATAACTTTGACTGCATAAACTGATTTTGATGAAATTTAGTCCAGGTACTCCTGTATACAGGACAATTTGTTGGTAAAATTTTAGGGTCAATATCTCCAGGAGAATGGAAGGGTTTTGCATACATAACCCTACTTTTAAGTTCAGTACATGTAGTGCATGTTTATTTTACCACTTTAAAAAAGAATCTTACCCCATCATTTTCCCCTTTCGCCAGAAATAGAAAAAGTGTATCCTGTTGCGTATTTTTTTAACCAATTTTTTAATGTCTTCCTAGGCATAGTAGTAGCTCCAAAAAAAAAATAAATAAATAAATACTTAGGGGACAGTATTGGGGCTGGGAGAGCTGACCAAAGTATATAAATATTGATATTATTTAAACAATATACATTTAAGCATAATCTAATTCTTAACAGATATACATGTGAATGATTTGTTGTAAAGAGCAGTAAAGTTTTTTATTTCTTAATGTCAGTATTTATTTTAATTTATTTAGTCCTCCGATTATATTATTAAAATGTTCAAACATGGCATCATTGGTATATGAAATTAGTTATAATATAAAAATAAAATAAAAGTCAACATTACCAACAATTTATATTATGTCTCTAGTACTTTCGGCCATTTGACCATCTTCAAGAGAAATTGTTTTGGAATTTAAAACATGAAGATTAAAAAAAACTTAAATTAAAAAAATATAAAATATTAAATTCATAACAACTAGTCATCATTGTGTAAAAGTAATTATGTCAGTTACGTAAAAGTGTCTTGGTTGTTATAAATTAAATTTGGTTTGTTCATTGATTAATTTATTGTTATAATAATATAAGAAATTCTTCAAGAATGCCGATTTTATAAAAATCATTGGAAAAATTTAATATTTTAGTAAAATTATTAGGATTGTATTTATGTTAATTTTGTAAAATGTGTTTAGCATACATAATTGGATTTATCCAAATAGCCTTTCTTTATACTATTAATATGTTCTTTAGCTCTAATAGAAAAAGAGTGGTTGGTCATACAATTCTTTTTATAATTCATATATATTATATAATGTCATCAACATTACTTAAAAGGATTAGAAATGTTTATTGAGAAATGTTTATTAGAAATGTCTAGTTGATTTGTTTATCAATTTTATTAATTCATAACAATTTTTTTAGATTGTATTTGTTATTTAATTTGATGTTTTCCTTCAACATAGTAGATATAAATTTGCTTAGTTGTTGATGTGTAGATGAATTAATAAAATTTGTAAGTGAACTTTGGGAAAACAATCTATGAATCTTAGATAAGGATTTAAATATGGGGGCATGAGTATCAGTTAGATTAAATTTTTTTTATTATAAGTATCTTTGAAAACATTTACATTTATTAATTTTAGAACATGTTTTTTTTTTCAAAGTTGGATCCTTTATTTCTTTAAAATTATTATTATAAATTGATTTGCTTTTCCCATATATACATTATTATAAATAATAACAGGAGTATTTTTTTACCAGATTTGGGTTTGAAAGCATTGCTATTTTTTAGTTGTCATAACAACTGAGACGCTTGTATAACAGACGTAATTACTTTTATAAAATGCGACCAGTTGTTATGATTTTAATATTTTTTCATTTACATTTTCCAATTTATTATTTTAAATTACAAAAAAATTTCTCTCGAGGATGGTCGAATGACCGAAAGTACTAGGGGCAAAAATATAAATTTTGGTAAGGTTGATTGTTATTTTATTTTTATATTATAACTGATTCAGTTATTTGTTAGAATTTCTTTTTCTTTTTTTTTATGTACATGAAAAAGCAATAATTGAAGGAAAGATTGCAAGTGTGAGAAGAAGAGGAAGAAGGAGGATAGGAATGTTGGATGATTTGAAAGGCAGACAAGGATACTATATTTTAAAAGACATGCTTAGAACAGACCGTCATGGAGAATGCTGTTTCTTGGTACTTGTCAATAGACAGTTCCATTAAAGAAGAAACGCAAAGCATCTACTTCCTTCTGTCTTCTCACAATCAATATAAAATAGATGGGAAATTTTCCCCTTTTTTATTTATTAAAATTTTAAATAATATTAAAGTATGGACTACTGTTTTAGTCTCTACAATTCATTTATACTCTTCTTTTTTAGTATCACTGGCATGAGATTACTAAACAGTATTAAACTTTCAGTAGTATAATACTCCCTCATGAGAATGCAACATGTTTAAATAAAGATTTATTTATAATAAATACAGCATGCTTTTAAAACATGACTTGAAAATTTTGGTTTTAATTTATTGGATTTATGCAGAATATTTTACTTTCAAATATTTATAAGAATATATGTTCTTATAAAATGTCCTTAGCAAGCAGGTGGTTTATAAACTATCATTTGCATTATGATTTATTCCTTGTGTATGTAGTATTTTAATTAATATTTTATTGAGTACAATGTCTAATGCCATTGGCCAGTTTAGGATATGTCTCCTTCCCCCTTCTAATATCCTTGCTGTCAATATAATCTATCATTAACATAATTTGACTAATGTAATCTTTAGTGATTAATTTGCAAATCAGAAATAATTTGCATATTTCTATTTAATTTTATGAATTTAAATTATAAATTAATTCTTACATATTTTTATTTTTATTTTTTTCAAATTGTGATATAATTGTGTCATTTATTTGTGCATATTGTGCGGTAACATTTAAATTTATTTTAAAAGATTACTATTTAATGTTTACTGAAGAATTACGTGCTCCATTTTAACTTTTTCTTTTTTTTTTCAGGCAGTTGTTAAACATGAGTTGGTACAGCCAATATTATCGGTTCTTTTTCGTCTTATCAGTATGCCACCT
The DNA here is from genome assembly GCF_047948215.1 of Lycorma delicatula. Taxonomy (NCBI): domain Eukaryota; kingdom Metazoa; phylum Arthropoda; class Insecta; order Hemiptera; family Fulgoridae; genus Lycorma; species Lycorma delicatula. The sequence goes on along the minus strand of NC_134462.1, from coordinate 132,001,803 downwards.
GATGATGAAGATCAGGAGAAATATTTTGCTGATGATGATGATAACAGTACACCAATAACTTGCGCCAATCAGATATTAGATACAATGGCATTGCATTTGCCACCAGAAAAAGTCATACCACCCTTGGTTAGATACTAGTTAATTTTTTGTTTTAGCAATAATTGTCTTATAAAACAATTGTCAGATCCTTTATATATGTATATATATTTATTATTTTTTTTTTATGTCATAGCTCTTAATTCTGGAACTTTTTTATATTGAACTGCAGAGGAAACAGAAGAAAAGGTCTGAAAAATATGTTAATGCTGATGCCAAAAAAGTTTTTAATACATACAAGTTAGGTTCAAAAAGTTCCCAAAATTGCTTCTTACAGTTTAAAATGGCAATCATAATAAGAAAAGTATTTGGTTTTTATGTTGGCAATACAGTCACGATGTAGTTGCTTCACATGTTTCTGGTTTCGCATACTAAACTGTGTTATATATCATGTATGTTGCAGTGAAACGTGTCATGGTTGAACAGCGCATAAATATCAAATTCTGAATTTTGCTTAAAATATCACAGTTGGATATATTAATGTTACTGAAGGTAGTGCTCCACATGCTTGTATGGAAAATCTGGTATGAAGAAAAGAATAATTTACAATTAGCATAAGCAATTTAGTGATTCTCATATCATTGTTGAAGATGACATTTGTAGTGGGCGCCAGTCTACCTTGACATATGAAGAAAGCGTTGAGCATGTTGAAAATGTTGTTTGAAATATTAAAAGAAAGATTAATCAGAGAAATAAAATCAATAATTGGGATATCAGTCTGAAGTTGCCACAGTCCATAAAGATTATTATGGAAAGTGTGTTATTTGTACATTGTAAAATAATATAGCCCAAAAAAGTGATTAAACATAGGCAAATTTTGATATCATTTAGATTCAGAGGCTTTCAATTACTTTTTCAAATTTACTTGCTTTTGAATCATTCTATTAAAATAATTGTTGTGTATAGAATTAAATGTTGTAAAAGTCTCAGTCTTTAGAAGTTGTGCATTTCCAGAATTGAAAATCTAGTATTTCTTTATTTTATGTCTATTTTCACTTACACATCATTCTTTATTTTGTAACTGAAGAGGAAGTTAGTTTGGTTTATTGGCATAGTTGAACGATTACTGAATTCTAGATTAATAGTTGTATAATTGATTAAAATTTACAGATTCGAAGTTATAGGTAAATTACTTAACATTTTATTTGATAAGTCAAAATAAAAAAAATAATTCAGTATTTTGTGTTTTATATTAATTGTTTAATATGTTTTCATGTTGTAAGAAATTCCGTTAGTAATGTAATACTGGACATAAAATTAGCTCGCAGTACAATGTGAAAATAAAATAAGTAGAAAGGAAATGTAAGTAACTGATCCTATTTATTAAATAATGCTGATAATGAATTTAACTAATCATTTCATGTCAGGTTATAATAAAATAAACTTTGACTAATGTCAGTTAATTGTTTACTGATCGCCCTTCACATACAATAAATATTTATACCGATTAAGTATTTAACTACTAAATACTGTTTATAGTTGATCGATTAATGGGAGGTTATTTTTCTCAAATTTGTATGATTTACAGCTAAAAGGCAATTTCAACTGTTCAGTACTGTAGTCTCGTGCTATAAAGTTTACAGGGCAGTAGGTGGTCTGCTTGAACCGGAATTAAAGTAAGGGGTCGGTTTCTTTTCCTCCTAATATGTAATTTTAACTATCGAAAAAAAAATTTACAAAATTAATATACACTAACAAAGTTTTTGTAAATAATAAACAGTAAGTCAGATTCATATCCACAAATCTCTAAACACAGAAAAATTGTAATGTAATAAATATATGGCCATGCTTACTCTATGTAAGCATCATGCGGCAGGCTTAGTAGGGCACAGTTGATAGGTGAAATGGTTATTTTCTTTATTGAACAAGTTCATTAATTACCTTTTAGTATGTAAAGTCAATCAAATCTCAGACAGTATTCAGGCCTATGAGTGACACTTTCACTACTTCTCTACCTTAATGAATACCATTTTTCTTCTGAGAAAGCAACACTGATTAGTGCCACTTGTACCTCAGGAATTTTACATTGCAATGTAAGCATTAAGAGAGTGGAACATATATAGAATTAATTCATCCTCTATACGCCATAATCATACAACGTATTACAAACTTGTTAGTTGTTGAAATAGAGAGAATTTATTTTAAATTAAGTTTTTATTTCCATTTATCAGTAGTTTTGTAAAATTCCAAAGTATTATTTCTACTCATGTGTATTTACTCATCAGCATGTTGGCCTTAGATTTTATTTAACCTTTATTTAAATTTTTATTTTATTCAGAAAAATTATTGTATTTTCATATTGAACAGTTCAATATGAAAATACAATAATTTTTGTATTTTTATTACAGTACAGTTTGTACTGTAAGTTAAATTAATAGATTAATAAATAATTCATTGTTTGAGAAACATTTTTTGGATTGTAGACCATCTTCAGTCTTGGTTTTTAATTTATTATTAATAGAGTAATAATATTGAATGCAAAAAAAAATTAATAAAATCCAACAAAGACTAATTTACCAAAAGTAAAATGATTGTCAAAATGATTTGTTGTTACAACTGCCTTAATGCAGAGGAGCACTTTTTGTTAGTGGTGGATGAAATTTATGACTAGCGGAAAAAGAAGGAAAGAAAGTGTGGCTGTTTGCTAATAATATTACATAGGATGAAAGTGAGAATGAAGTTTAAAAAATGTATAGGGGATGAAAGGATTGCAACTTGGGGTATGAAAATAAGTAAAGAAAAAAGTAAGGTTTTGATGGTAACCAGGAATGAGTGAGAGAGCAAAAAGGAAAGCTAAAATTACAAAATAAAGTTCTTAGAGTAGTAAAGAGTTTTAAATATTTAGGTGGAACTAGTATAGAAAGACTGTAAAGAAGACTAGTATGAATTAAGGTTCAGAGGGTTGAAATTCAAATGTACAGGAGAAAAGTACAAGCTACAGAAATAAAATTTGCAAAAGCAAAACAGTCAACACAAAGAAAGGTTATTTGAGGATTACAGAAAGGCTGCCAGAAATACAGAAAGTGTGCTTGAGAAGGTAGGGAGAGCAAGATTAGATGGTTTGGGAAAAATATAATCATCCAGACAGTAAAAATCATTTGCACATTGCTTCACTCGCAACAATGGATCAAGAACAGCTGATCTTGGTTGTTGCGCTATAATTGTATGAAATTACATAGTTCTAACATGACCTTGGAGTGATTTTGTGTGTTTTTATAATGTATAAAAAAATTTTAATCTCACTAACGGTAACATAAGATCGATTATACATTTTCGGTATGAGGTATTGGTCCTGTGGAAATTCATTGTCAAATTACTGCTGTATATGTTGACAATGTAATGAATGAAGGAAATGGTGTTGTTTATTTACAGCAGGGAGAACATTCTATTCATGACGAGCAATGCTCTGGACATCCTACTTTCATTACAGTATATATTGAGCACTTGATGTATATGGACATGGTGCATGGTTAATGCATGCTGTTTGTTAGTAATAGCCATGGAGCATACGGTACAATTTAATTCATGCGTAATTGAATAAGTGTTTAGAGCCTGTTAATCACAGTTTGAAGGATAAAGTTCACAGTGAAATTTGTAAACATTATTATCATTGAAATTTGTTTTGCTCATTGATAAAGATGCTAAAATTTTTATATTTGGTGGTAGGGCTTGGTTTTGAAAGCGATTGCAAACGTGACCATTAGGCCAATTATAGCCCCAACAAACTTCAAATCGGTATCGAAATTAGAAGTGTTAATTAGTGAAGGTGACATGTCAAAAATGATAGACTATGAAACAATTAAACAAGTCTTTGATGAACTTTAAGGAATACTGATCGGGTCTCAAAGGAAAAGTCACAGGATTTGGGTGCTTCTCTTGAGTTGTGTCATAATAAGGTCGATGACAATAATAAAGTTTTGAACAAAAGACAAAAAATAATTTAACAGAAAAATGAAATTATGAAAACTTTACGTGCTGAAAATTTAATCTTGAATGAAGAAGTATATCTGCTGGTGAAACCTATTTTTTTCTGTTTAGCCTCTGGAACCAGAGTAAGGTATTACTTCAGAGGGTGAATTATATAAAACTCTGAATGGTACTCTAGGGCAAACACAATTGAGATATTTGGTATTTCTTCTAAACCAGGTGAGAACATCTTGCAAATGAAAATCGAGAAGGGAAATGCTTTGCATATGAACATCAAGGAAGATATGATTAGATTATGCTACCAGCTCAAAAAACAAAATAATTGGCTTTCATCAGAATTATGCGTGAATTGTTAGGAGGCTTGACATAGAAAATCTGTTGCAAAGAAAACATGTGAAGAGAAATTTTTCTATGAGATGTATTATGGTTGGAGATTGATAACCCAGTATATATTAATCGATCATTACCGTAGGCTTGCTGAATTTTATTTGTTAAGTGTAGGCAGGGTAAACAAGAAAATTATTATAAATATTTATGGGTGGATAGACCAGGAAATATTAAATTTAAAGAAGATGATTAAGAGAAGGTTTTAATAATATCAAGTGAAAGTGATTTGAGAAAAATGTGCTGTTAATTTTTGTTTTGTTGTATTAATGATGTTTAAGCAGGTCACAAGTAAGTTTGCTGTACGAATTACACGCTTGTATTGTAGTTTGATATGATGAAAGTTATCAGTAATAAAAGATTTTAATCTTTCAATTTATTATCATTTATTATAATATATTAACGTTTGTGGATTATGAACTAAATTAGAGTTCACTTTATTCTATAAATTATGATGTAACCATTTTCACTAGGACCTGGTTGAATTATAATTTTAATGATAGTGAACTATTTGAAAATGGTCACGGGTATGTCATGTGGTGGTGGGGGGCTTTTGTTGCTTACCTATCTGAATTCAAGGCCTCATTAATTCGTTCACTGTTGGTGATAAAGTTCAACATGTTACAAGTATGTTTGGAAATAAAAACAAACAATATTAACCTTGTAGGTGTTATGTTGACATTATTATGAAGTTATGGGTATATTAGAAAATGATTTTTGATTATTGCAAAGATAATATTATATTTGGAGATTTTAACCTGATTGAAATAGTAGATCATAATTATAATTCTTGTGCAGGCTTTAATAAAAGTAAATGAATCTGTAATTTTGTCTTTTTTTGGTCTGAAATCTTATAATTCGATTAAGAATGTTTGTGGAAATACTTTAGATCTGATTCTTAGTACTATCTATTTGAAAATTGAACATGAATGTGTTTCATTGGTAATGGAGGATATTTTTCATCCAGCTATCATTTCCCATGTAAAGTGTCCCCAGTTATCTACGTATAAACCAATTGCACTGATAAACATATTTTTTGTTTCCTAACATGCAGTACATGATTTTAATCTGTTTTTTGATGTTGAAAACAATATGAACTCAGAATCTTTCTATTGAAAGGATTTTTTATTTTTCAGCGTAGTTAGCATTTTAAGCTCCTTGTATTGTATGTATTTTGTTAGCTCATTTTTTATTTAACTTTGTTAACACAGTTTGTAAGCTATAAATAAACAATACTAGACAAAAAATTAAATCATATGTCACATATTATGACATCATATCTTATACTGAAGAGTGAGCCTTCTTGGACAAGATTAATCATGTCTGTGCAGGTCAAAACATGTAGCTGAAAACACAGCTGTGTTGTTTGTATTAAGCACTGGATTTAGGAATGAATTTTTTTTTTTTCAGTTTGTTAACATGCAGTGTCATAATGCCTCAAAGTTGTGTGAATGATGGTGGATGCATTTTGTTATGTATGTGGCGAGTTTACAGTAAAATCAAATAGAAAAAACATTACACCTTTAATTAAAAAAGCATATCACTTGTACTTTCACTATAAAATTGGTGATCAGGATAAGATGTGGGCTCCTCATATAGTATGCACTAATTGTTCTGTATATTTAAGATGATGGCTGAAGGTACATGGAAGGCTTTGCCATTTGGTGTACATATGTTTTGGCATGAACCAAAGGATCGTGTAACCAATTGTTACTTTCGTTTCTAAAAATCTAAGCATGTGTCTTGAATTCCTAAAAATCTAAAGATACTGTAAAATATCCTTCATTGCAATCTGGAATCAGGCCTGAACATCACAGTGAAATTATTCCGTTTCCTGAACTACCGGTGAATGTATGTTTTGAAAGCAGCGATGAAGAATTAGGCACTGAAGAAAACAACAATGATTTTGAATTATCTTCCAATAAGCCACATCTTATATCAAGGTAAATTAAATGGCTTGTTTAGGGTTCTAAATTTATCAAAAAATCAAGCTGAACTGTTAAGAACAAGACTGCAAGGTTGGAATTTACTTCAAAAAATACAAAAAATTTGTGCTTTAGAAGCAGACAAAAAGAACTTTCTAAGTATCTTATTGATGAAAATAATTTTGTTTATTGCAGAAATATTCATGAGCTTATGTTGTACTTAGGACAAGTTCATAAACCTGAGGACTGGCACCTTTTCATAGATTCGTCCAAGTACAGTTTAAAAGTGGTTCTATTGCACAACAGTAACAAATATCCTTCAAAATCAATCACTTATGGTATTTGAAAGACATAGATGTAATGAAAGATGTTCTTGAAAAAATAAATTATAAAAAATGTAGCTGGAATATATGTGGTGATGTGAAAGTTAAAGCTATTTTGTTAGGCTATATTAAGTACATGTGTTTTCTTTGCGAGTGGGACAGCCGAGCTAGGGATAAACATTATATTATCGAAGTGGAAGAAACGAGACAACTTAACTCCAAATGGGAAAAATATTATTCATGGCCCTTAGTTAAACCCAAAAAAATATTTCTACCCCCTCCATATCAAGCTAGAACTAATGAAAAATTTTGTAAAAGCAATGAAGAAGGATAGTCCCGGATTTTTGTACATCAGGCAGAAATTTCTGAATGTAAGTGAAGGAAAAATTAAAGAAGGAATATTTGTTAGTCCTTAAATAAGAAATTTGGTCAAAGCTGATGTATTTAATTCAATGTTAAAAATGTAGAAAGTACAGCTTAGGCTTCATTTAAAGACGTTTGCAAAAGTTTCTCAGCAAACAAAAATCCAACAATTACCATGATATTGTTAATCAACTTCTTAATTCATACAGAGCTATGGGATGTAATATATCTTTGAAAGTACATTTCCTCCAGTCGCATCTGGGTTTTTTCCCCGGACAACGTTGGAGACAGTGATGAACACTGTGAACATTTCCACAAAGACATTTCAGTGATGGAAAGGGAAATGAAATACTAGCATGCTAGCAGATTACTATTGGACATTAATTCGGGATGTGCCTGAGGCTATTTATAAAAGAAAAACTTCAGCGAAATCATTCTAACAAAGGTGTGGCCATGGAAAATTATAAATTAACTACATTTTTCCCTTAATTTTTGTAAGCATAATTTATTTAAAACTAAGGGTGATAGAAAAATTGTATTCACAGATCTGTAATGTACGCAAAAAAGCAATTCAAGAAAAGGTATCGCACTTCCAGAAACAAAATTTTTTTGTCTATCAGTGGTATTCTTGGATATTTTAATTTCACGAAAGGTAATTTTTATGAGCTTTATAAGGTATTATTTGGATTGGATTGGGAGTCTTTGTACATTTCCAAAACTGATGAAGCAGTTGATCGTTTTTATGATCTGATTTATTTGACATTGCTTGAGTATACCCATTATAAAAAGACTGACCAAATGTCAATGGTGGTTTAATAGAAATGTTATTCAGAAAATGATATTAAAGAATAAATTAGCAGGTAAGAAGAGAAAGGGAACATCAGTTTATTATTTAAGTAGGTTTACGGAAGTAAGAGCTTGTATTAAGTATGAAATAAAGATGGCTTATCAGTTGCATTTAACTAATATACCATGGGAAATAGTAGTTAATATTAAGCTATTTTGGAATTACTTGAATAGTAAAAGAATGAACTGGTGCCAATTAAACTATGTGCGTGGTGGTATTAAAATTGCTGACAATGACGTACCTCAAGAATTCGCTAATATTTTTGCTTCAACTTATTGTTGTGATAACTCTAAGAATGATGAAATTGATGATGAAAGTGCAGTTCTTTGGGTGGGTGTTACAAAGTTGATGCTCTTGAGGTGAAGTAAATTACACTTAAAGAAGTAAATAAAGTTAAGTATCTTACACCATCCAAAAGATCTTGTGGATCTAATGATATTCCACCTTATGTAATTAAAGGATGTTCACGTATTCTATGCCATCCTTTACAATATATTTTTAATTTGTCACTGAAGCAAAGGAGATCAACTAAATGGAAACTAACTAGAATTACCCATACATAAATCAGGTGATGTTAGTGATATATCAATTTATAGATCAGCATCTGCAATTAATTCTTCAACAAAGACATTTGAGTATCGTTATGGTCAAGTGTTTGACCATGTAAAATATTGTATTTCAGATTCTCAGCACAGCTTCCGTCCAAACTACTCTACAATAACTAATCTTATCATATCTATATATGATATGTCTTCAACATTTGGATTGTGGATGCAATTTACCTTGAATAAAAATGTGTTTCACAGTATTGATTGCTCAATGTTATTTTTAAAAATTTATTATTTTGGTGAGTTCCACAAAAATTTTTCGGTGCTTCCTTAAGACATTTTAGTAATTTTGTATTATTTTGAGGCTATAGATATGTTTTGTAATACTTAATGATTTCCCCAAGAAAGAAACCTAGGAACTCTATTATTTTTTTATTAATCAGTGATTTTACTAGCTGCCTCAGATATTCAAGATTTTTTATGTATGCGGATGATATTATTTATCGCTTGATCCTTTCTAATGATAACTGCATTCTGCTACAACAGGATCTTGATATGATTTTAAGATACAGTCATAAAAATGTTCTTGAATTTAGTATTAGGAAATGCAAATACATAATATTCACCAGGAAATTAAATTATCTGATCTACAATTAATTACTCTATAAATGATATAAATTGGGTAAGATTATTGTGACAAAAAGACCTTAAAATATTACTGGATTCTACTTTGACTTCCTAATTAATAGTGCTAATAAATCCCTTGGTTTTGTAATTAGGAGTACAAAAATATTTACAGATATCATCCCAATAGTAAAATTATTTTACACTTTTGTACAGAGTAGATTGGAGTTTGGATCTGTTATGTGTGAATCCATTGCAGATGTGGATTCAGTCAAGATTATTCAGAATAAATTCTTAGGTTCTTATATTACAAGAAATTCAAAAACGTTTCCTTTGGGATATCATACTCAGAATCGGAGAGAAATATTTAACCTTGGATCGTTAAAAGTAAAACATGAAATTGCCTCTGACACTTTTTATAAATTTATGAATCACTTGGTGAATCTTTCGACGCTGCTGGAGCGTCGTTTGTTTCTTTGTTCCTCCAAATAGACCTTGACTCTATATGTTCATTATACCAAGAACTAATACAGCCCATCATTCTATGTCTTACCTCTTAACGGTTTTGTCTCTTGTTTGTTGATTAAATCTGAATATTGATGTGTTGAATGATAGTTTATTTAATGTTATAAGTTAATCAACAATCACTTAACCAGCCGTAGCAAATAAAAATTAAAACCAGTATGTATTCTTAATTTTATATCTAGTTTAGTTAAGTTAGTATAGTTGTAATTTAATTGAGCTGAAAAATTTATCGATTGTCAGTAAGGATATTATTATGTGGAGCAATCTGTTAGCCTTTTTATTACTGTTAAATAAATCACTGAACAGCTGAAAGAGCATATTGTCAGATATGTTAAAGAGAACTGGTATTTTACGTTAGATGAACTTAGTAATATATCTCCTGTGTGTTACATGAAATTGTGATTGTTTACCTAAATTACCATAAAATATATGCCTGATAGGTCCCAAGAATGTGACAAAATAAAGAAAAAAACTCATTGGTACTTGTCAATTCCTGGAGTGGTACCATAGAAATGGTGATGAAATGCTGGATCACATAGTAACAATTGATGAAACATAGGTTTTGCTTCATGTTATGAAATATATCATCACTTTGGTTGCATAATTCTCCATTGCCTTCAAAGCCAAAAAAATTCAAACGCTTTCAAAATGCAAAGTGATTGCCACAATTTTTTGGAATCGCCACTTGGTCTTATTGTATGAGTTTATGTCTGTTGGAGAGACAATTATTTATGCTGACTCTTATTTAGAAATTTTGATGAAACTTCATCGCTCAATTCCAAATCTCCAAAGAAAAGTAATTTAAATTAACATCTTGAAAATATCATTTCCCTTTAAAACATTGTCAATTAGATTATATGCACAAGTCCTAACAATTTATTCATTGTTTGAAATATTTTTTATATTCTGAACTAATGTTAAGTGCTTCCAATGATTTTTTTTCTGATCCTCTTCTATGTCTAAAAATGCTTCCCTTTAGTATTTTCTTTATTCCTGGAAATAAGAAGAAGTTGCAGGGATGTAGGTTGGGAAAGTAAGGGGGGGGGGGTGATAAACTGTTGCCATGGCGTTTTTCATCAAAAACTTGAAATCAATGTGGAAGTGCCAAAATTCAGCTCTTTTTTCACAGAATTGCTTCAGAACTAGTGATAGTAATGTTGGTTCACTGTGGTGCCCCAATGAACGAATTCAACATAAGTGACTCCTTTGATTTCAAAAAAACAAACCATCATGGACTTCACACATTTGATTTTACTTGCATGTTTTTTTTGTTTGGGAGATGAAGCTGTCTTCCACTAGCTGGATAGCTGTTTTGTTTCAGGGTCATAGCTGTAACACCAAGATTCATCTCATGACTTAATAAAAAACTGGATCAGTTTGTGCTTGTTCTTTCGATTCCTGGTATACATTTAGGTGATTCTCCCTGTGGTCATTGGAAAGTAGTTGTGAAACAAGCTTGGCCATGACACGTCTCATGTCCAAATCTTTAATTAAGGCTTTGGCAAGAACTCCAGGAAATTGTAGTTATTTCCTCCAATTTGTGAATTGTTATGCGATGATCAAACATGTTGGCAACGAGCACTTTTTGAACATTTTTGGCCTGTTCTGGTTGTTTGGAGATGACTTGAACGGGTTCATCGTTAAGTAACATTCCGCTTCTTCTGAACCAGGTAAACCACTTGCTAATTCTCGCCTGGCTTAGACCATTATTTCCATAAGCTTCGTGAACCATTGAAGTTGTTTATGCTTCTGTTTTCTTTAACAGGAAACAGAATTTGATGTTGGCACATTGCTCCTTAAACTTTGCCATTAAAAAAACGCCTAGGGAGTTGGGAGGAGGTTAAGAAAACAAATCACCTGTTCACTGCGATGGTTTCTCATGAACACTACCTGGGCAACTGAGCAGGAAGCATGTTTAGTAAACATTCCCATTGGGAGAGAGCAGCACTGTTAACCTTTCTTGCCTACAGGAAATAGTTCTTTTTTTTTAGCCCCATGTATTGGAGTACATTGAGGAAATATGACACATGTGCTTTGGAGATCTTTTGTTTAAGACAGAATGATTTTTTTTAGGTCTTAATTTTTCTGTATATAATTTCAGGGACGTTAAAGTTAAAAATGTTAAATAATGCTTATTTTCTTTTTATCTAATTTGAAGATCACAAAAAGTATAATATTACAAAATGTTTATAACCATTTAACTGAGAAGCATTAATTGAAGACATTTTAAATTAATTTATAGGTTTACTTAACGATGTAATTTAAAGATTATTTTGTGATGATTATTAAAGAAATTTTCTGTAGTGAAAAAATTATTGAAATGTTTCTTCTTTCTTATAGCTGCAGTACATTCAGCCAGGGTTAGAAGGAAATGATCTATATATGAAGAAGGCAGCATATTTATCTATGGCTATGCTCTCTGAGGGCTGTTCAGATTACATACGTACCAAACATCTTGAACAGTTTTTGAGATATGTATGTAAAGGTATTACAGAACAAGCATCAGTCGTTAGAAATGCTGCTCTGTTTGCTCTTGGACAGTTTTCAGAGTATCTTCAGGTTAGTGATGATTTTAAACTTATATAATTAGTCATGAATCACTAGGGTGACTATTTCATAAATAACTATTTAGTTTTATTACTTATTTTTAGAGTGATTTTTGTTTTAATATTTATTTCGTAACAGGACAAAATATATCTATTAAATGTATCTAACTATTTAATAAGGGGTTTTTCTAAGATTTTAAGTACTGTATTTACACTAGTACAGTAATTTTGTGCATACTTATTCTAAGTTTTATTTTTAATTTGATAAAATAGTGTTATATTTTTACAACTGATTTTAGATTAGATTTAGTTTTCTAATAATATTATGAGCTGCAAATAAAAACACATATTACCAATGATTTTTAAATTAGAAGCTCTTAATTATACCAACAAAAGTGAGTTTCTTGCTGATAGTGCACGATCTCAGAGTAAGAGCACTTGCTGTATGTGGATTGGAAATGTAATCGCATAAAAATATTACTGATAAAATATCAAATGTAATTTCACCTTAATTATTTTCCTGCAGATGAGCTTTTAATTATGTAAGTGATCTGTGACCAGTATTACATTTGTATTTATGGAAATAAAAGATGTAACAAAATAAAGATTTTTCATTAGCCAACCCTTTGGCTGAATGAAATTGAAAATACAAATTCAGTGGATTTGAATATAGATGATTTACAATTTTAAAATAATTCCTCTTGTTAGGTTGAATTGCGGTAACTATTGAATGAATATTATCCAGATAATTTATGTATTACTTATTGATTATCACAGTATTGCATTTGATGTTGAATATGTTAATAATAAATCTTCCAAAAATGATTATCCTATACTTTTACATTAATATGGTTTCTGAAAAATGTCATATTCTTATTGAACAATTGTTATTACAATAATTACAAAATCTTTTTAGTAGTTCAGGGCTTTCCTGGAAGCTGTTCATTCTTGTCATCCCCTAAGAGTTTCCCTTCGCTGTTGATCTGTGTTTTTTTCTTAAGAAGCAATAATAAAAAGCTTAACCCTTTATACTCGCATAAACTTTTCCTGTTGCGTAGCGTGTGTGTCAGGGCTTCCACTGCAATATTTGCATAATACTTTACCATATTTGGGCTCTCAAATAACACAGACATTACCTAGACTACAAAACATCATTCAACACAAGAATAATGTTGCTTTTATGTGATAAATTGGCAAATGCCACAGGTTACCACCTGTATATTGACAGATTTTATATAGGGTGTGATCCTGCTGCAGAATTGTTGAATAAAGGGTATCGTGTGACTGGTACCATCTAGCATAATGGAAAAGACCTGCCTTACTAACTTATAAAATCGAATATAAAAAAGCATGAAGTTGCACCATGTAGAAAACAAGATAATGCTGGCAGTAGCATGGAAGGAAAAGCAAAGAGTAGTAATGCTAAGCACTCAGCACAACAATAGCGTGCAAAATATGAGAAGGAAGGTGAAGAACGATGTAGAAGTTTTGGAAGCCTACAGTTATCTGCGATTACAACAGACATATGGGTGGGGTTGATGTGTAGGGATCAGTAGTGATCTGTGTTAGCGTTCATTTTTTATTAAACAGAATATAAGACATAATGTGTTCAATTACTATTTGTCAGAAAAAATACACATGTACAGAGGGTAGAAATGGTAGAAATAATGCAAGTGAAAAGGGTGAAGCAATATTTTCACACATCATAACTTTTTAGACTTTTAGGATAGCCGTTTTGGAGTGTCAAAGTGAAACTAAAGCTTAATGTACTTTCTTTTTTTTGCCTGACATTTTCAACAGCTAAAAATCACTTAAAAATGAAATAGTACTGATTTTCCACCACAATATTAATTTGGAAACTTACAAATAGCCTAGTTCTTAAGTTATGGCTTTCACATTGTGGGAGATTTTTTATCTTAATATTTTCTAGACAAGCATGTTGATAATTCACTTTAAATTAAGTTTATCTTAAGTAATACATTAATGATAATAATTTGTTTACTTTTACAGCCAGAGATAAGTTGCTATGCTCAAGAGTTGCTTCCAGTATTATTCGAGTTTTTGAGTAGGTTACAAGGAGCTGGTGATAGTGAACCTCAGGGGGGTGTCGATAGAATGTTTTATGCTTTAGAAATGTTTTGTGAAAATTTAGGTGATGCTCTTTTGCCATATCTGCCTACTCTTATGGAACGTTTGTTACCTCTTCTTGTCCCGCCTCATTCTGTTACAGTTAGAGAATTGGCCATTAGTGCGGTTGGATCAGCAGGTAAAATCCTAAAGTTATTTTTTTTCTTTTCCTTATGAAAATATATCTTGCAAGTTAATGTGATTATTTGTTAATCTAAACAATTATACTTAGCTGTTACTGACATTTTTACATATCTTTGAAATTATAATATTACATGGCAGTTGTTTTTTTAAACTTTTGTAAAACAATGTTAATTCATGTTACATATGAGTACTTTAATGTATAAAACTTAAAATATTCTACTTAAATTATATTATTTAATGTCAGATCTCAGGAATGGAAAGTTCAATTTTGATGAATTGAAAGCCACAGAGGTCGCCAAACTCTGCTATGAAGTGGTGTCTTTTATCAGTAAAATTTTGGTTTCAAAACAAACCCCAAAATTCATCTTTCTTAAATAACTGTAGTCTAGCAACACCCTTTATTTTTTAAAATAACAAACAGAATATTAACTATCCTATAATTTGGTTGCATGAATAACCACCTTATAAAGTAGAGTTAAATAAATTTTTAGTCAAATTCTAAATCGTTAAACTCTTCTGTGAAATTAATAGAAAAATTTCAGTAGAGATTAATGATTTTATTAATGTAACATTTTTTATTTAAATTACATAAATCTACCAGTAAAATTCAAAAAGGTTTTTTTACAATGATTCACATTTTCCCTGCTTTAATTACCTTCAGAATTATTGTCAGAATAATTAGAAATACTTCTACAATATAATACATAAAAATTAAATTCTTAGGTCACCACAGATTTGAATCTAGATGAAACTTAATAAGATTAATAATCAAGTGATTAATACTGAAGAGTACCCAGCTGTCGTTTGTACTTAATTTTACAGGGAGTAATAAATACAATGACCTAGTTTTTAGTAGGTCATTGTAAAGCCATCTACATCATTCCTTTTAATATTACTTTAACGTAATCTTTCCTGTTTCAGACCATATTTTCTAAACAGAGGTGATTAAATCTGTTTGGTTCAAAATATTTTTTTTTTATCCATATACGCTTTTATTTGTACTATTCTTGTGCTTAAAATTAAAGTTATAATTTTTTCTTTCTAGTAACTTAAGCAATTATAGTGAGATACAGCAGAGACATTGATAATGATTAATTCAAATTAGCGTTTGTTAACTTGATTTTAATTATTTTTACCATGTGAAGCTTCAGGATCGATATCTAATACCAAATTGTAAACTTTTTTAAAAACCCATCAAATTTAATAACAAAAAATTTAAGTTTTTAATTTTATAAAAATTAAATTTTTTTAAAAAACAAAAATGTACTTACTATAGTTGGGATTTGTGAAAAAATGTACTAGGACTATGCTGCATATGTTCTCATAAATTTTACAAAAACTCATTACATGAAAAAAATATTACTATCAGCGATGAATGATATATATATATACTTATAAAAATAAAGAAAATGATGATAAACACATTTGACTCAAAAGTCCCATAACATGTCTACTTAGGTTCCTTTGTAGAACCACTATTGTATAACTACTTTTACACATCAGATATTAACAAAATATCTTACTAATACATATGATACTAAAGAATTGGCCAATACAGGATTAGTTTTAATTATTATTTTACACATAGTTTTGCCATTTTAACATGTTACAAATTTAATAATAATATTTTTAAAGTTATTTTCTTTAAAGAATTAATCGACGAGTAAGAAATCTTCTAGTAGATACAAGAATGTTTCTTATAGAGTGGCCTTTTATTTAATTATGGTTTGTAAAATTTCATATCAGTTTTTTTTTATATATACACACTGCATACAACTTGCCAAGACGAAATCATGCGTACGAGGTGTGTGAGAAAAGTAATGAGGCTGACTTTTTACTTACCAAAGTTTTTATTTTTTACAAACAACAATATTATCCCATTCAAAGTAGTTCCCTTGGGCAGCTATACACCAGCGAAGTCGTTCTCACTCCTGGAAGCAGCGCTGTAAGGCTTCAACTGGTTGGTCACAATCTTTTGAATGTTTTCCAGAGTTCCAAAATGACGTCCTTTTAAGACATGTTTCAATTTCGGGAAAAGGAAAAAGTCACAAGGACTCAAATCAGGTGAATAGAGGGGGGGGGGTTGAGGAACCATAGGAATGCGTTTTGAGGTCAAAAATTCCCTGGTGGAAATGGCCCTTGGTGTGACATGGGGCATTGTCATGATGAAGCATCCACTTGTGTGCAATGTCTGGTCTCATGCAAATCATTCTTTTCCTGAGCCTTTCAAGGAAACCTTTGTAAAACATTTGGTTGACAGTTTGTCCTGGAGGAACACATTGTTTATGCACGATACCCCTACTGTCAAAAAAGCAAATCAGCACGGTTTTGATCTTTGATTTGATCATTTGACATTTTTTCGGTCAAGGAGATGACAGAGTGTGCCACTCTTTGCTTTGCCGCTTTGTTTCAGGATCGTACTCAAATATCCAGGATTCATCACCTGTGATCACACGATTGAAGAATTTTTGGTCATTGTCAATCCTCTCAAGAAGATCAACGCACATGTTTCTTCGATTGTCCTTCTGTTGTGAGGTTTTTCGGCACCAATTTTGCACAAACCTTTCACATGTCCAAATCGTCTGTCAAAATTTGACGTATGGTGAAAGTGTTTAAATTTAACTGTTCACTCATCATCCTTATTGTTAAATGACAGTCTGATCTCACAAGAACCCTCACACGCTCAATGTTTTCGGCAGATTTTGAAGTTGAAGGACTCCCTGAGCGAAGTTGATTTTCAACATGCCTTTCAGCCTTCTAAAAATGATTTGTGCCAGCGGAAAACTTGTGCCCTTGATAAGCATTGTTCCCCATAGGCCTGTTTCAACTTTTCAAAGGTCACACTTGTGGATTCACAAAGTTTAACACAAAACTTGATTGCACAATGCTGCTCTAAATTTCGATACTCCATTTTTCTAACACAACTTCACTGATGGCGCTGTCAAAAACAATGTATTGGCTGAACGGAGTTAAACTCGTACTGAGCATGTGGAAGGGATGAACAAACCGGTCTAGCACAGACCGGTAGACACAGCATTGTCAGATCGCTCGCAGTGTTACCAATCTCATTACTTTTTTCACACACCTCGTATAACTGACGCTTTCTGATGGCATCACAGGTTTAACGCCACCACCATTTCTCCGAATTGTCCAAGTCTATGAACATGTGTATTCACACAAACTTAACTCTCTTTGTATAGAAAGCGTTAGTACATTTTTCCAGCATGATGTCATGTTTCTTAAAATTCTATTTTAAGAGAGAATTTAATTAAAAATTAATTATGCTGCTATTATTTAACTTTCACGTTTTAACAAATATATTGTCCGTCGACGTATAAAAAATCCATATAACAAACTATTTTAATATAAAATAAAATTCAAATGAATTCACAAATTTACATAACCCAATTTAATTTAATTTTAAATTTAGGTCAGAATTTATAATGGTTACATGTGAACAATATTCACTAATAATTGTTTCTTTTTGTTGTAGCTAATGCTGCTAAAGAAGGTATGTTGCCATATTTTTCAAGAATTATGGTATGTTTAAAGCAGTATTTAATTGATGACCAATCTGATGATACAATGTGTCTTCAAGTTCAAGCTGTTGGTTAGTTTTTATTGTTGTTGTAATCATAATCGTAGTGTTATAAAATATTTACAACTAAAGTACATTTAAATTTTATTGTTATTTTTTAATAATAATAGTTGTTCAATAATAACTTTGGGAGTTAAGTATATGTTCAGTTATATTTGTTAAAATATTTGTCCTGGATTTCATTATGTTATGCTTTTAGTATATTTTATATTTTAAGTTTTATCTCCTGTCCTTTCAAAAGGTTACTATGCTTAGACGTAAAATAAAAATTATGTTTTATAGATTTATTTTTTTAAATGGGTTGGCGGTAGGACTTGTATGTATATTTTTTTGAGTTTTTCATTTGGAAAGTAAAGTAGTAAAACCTCGGCCAAATCTTGGAAAGATCTATAAGTATTTTTATTTTTTTTTTTTAGAAGCAATTTCGTTAATTCTACAGCATTTACTATTTTAACCCTTATCCTTCAGATTTTTTCTGCCTTTATTGCTAATATTTCAAGCACCAAAATATTTTATTTATTAATGTATTTATAAGGTATATATCTGTTATCTTTCACACACATACGTCCATTCATTTGTTCTTGTAGCTAGTTTTCAAAACGGTCCTGAATGAAAATCTTGTACTTGATTGTAGTTATTTTATATCAAATATATTGTTCATCATATTTGGGGAAGTCTCAAAATATATGATAATTTATTGTATATTTCTCTCCCAATTAATTTACTATAAGTAAAAGCCATAGCTACCAGTAAACCAGTTGTCATAAGACAAAAATAAATTAACAAATGAACATTTGGTAAAAAATATGAAGAGGAAACAGTCCCCATGTCAGGGTCAAATTGAGCATTACAGATTAATCTTGTGAATGTTATTGTTACCAATCCAAACAGTGTTTTTTCTTCACCACTACTACAAATGTTGTAAAAATTATTTCTTATTTACGCATGTTGTCATTAGTCAAATACAATTATGAAGTAGGTGAATTCTATTTCATTGAATATTAAAAGTGAATCATTTTACATTTAATTCTAATCTTAATTCCTTGACTAGAATTCTTTTTGGGGACTTCATTAACTTTCACCTTAAATGATTGTGTAAATTGATTTCATCATTTAAAATGAAAAATAAAATGATGGTAAAGTTAAAAGATTAAAACAAAATTATAGTTTATAATATCTCTAAAAGAAAGCTTTTTATTTTTATAAAATGGTGTAAATTTATAATGTTTGCAAACATGGACTCTTAAATTAAACTAAAATTTAGGAACTCATTATAAGTACATTATGTATATCTGTGGCAAACTATAAATTGATAACTAACTGTTAAGTTTAATATTTATTTAATAACTTTTTTAACAGATACTCTGGGTGTTCTTGCTCGCACAATTGGTGAAGAAAACTTTCTTCCATTAGCACGAGAGAGCATAGAACTTGGCCTTAATTTGATGTCAAAAACCGATGATCCAGATTTACGGAAGTCATGTTATGGATTATTTGCATCTGTTTCTTCAGTAATGAAAGAAAATATGGCTGAAGTATTACCTCAGATATTAGAACCAATGATAACAGCAGTCAAAAGTGGTGATGGAATTGTGGTTAGTATATTTCCTAATTTTATTTTGTTTTTATGTTTTTAATTGTTGATTCTCTACCTATGAAAAACATTTATTGAATGCGGTATAATTTTTGTGTTAACAGTTTCATTATAAAGAAGATGAAAATAACGCATTTCCAGTATATGAAGATCTGAGTGATACTGCTGATGAAGAAGATATTGATCATGAATCGGATATCAGTGAAGATGAAGATGTGGCAGGTAATTGTTCATCTTGTTGGGAATGTGATTAAAATTACCTTATTACATTATAACCCCTTATTTTTTTCAAAATAGAACTACATCAATAAAACTGAACAAAATAATATTAAAAATAAATAAATTGAATGAAAAAGGGTTTTAATACACACTAACCTACATACTGTAGCCTCCAGCTAGTCTAGTCATCATTTCTTTTCTCACAAGATGATTATGCTGTTGATATGTGGTGTTCATGTGATATTTCATGTTTTTTTTTTGTTTTTTTTAGTGGATGTGCTTTGATTTTTAGCAGTCCAAATTGGTCATTACAACAGTTTCAGGTATCTAATCTTTCTTCCAAGAATTGAATGAAATTACATTTTAAATACCCAAAAAGTTACAATACTTAGAAAAACTGCCCCTTACAACTTGTTCACCATTATTAGGACCTACAAAATAAGTAAGAGTCTTATTTATTGCTTATTGTAATTAAAATTAACAATTTTGCAAGTAGGTAGTAATAAACTAAGGGGACTCGCTGCTGTTAAACAGCAGCAAGTTATATAATAAAAATAAAGTAATTCATGTATGAATTTCTTGTTTTTATTTTTTACTTAAGATAATTTTTATTTTGGATTATTACTAAAAAAATGAGCCTTCAGTTGGTTTTATTATTTTTTTTAGCTTACACAGTTGAGAATGCATATGTGGAAGAGAAGGAAGAAGCTTGTGTGGCTCTAAGAGAAATAGCTGAGAATACTGGGTATGTGTTACAACATTGTTTTTATATTAGCATTATGCAATGTTATATTATTTTATAAACCATCTTACCCTTAAAAATCCCTCGATAAAAATACATTATTACATATTTAATGTATCCTTTTACTAAATACTTACAGTAATGTTATAAATTTCACAATGTTCTGTTACCATTGATTACTTTATTTATTATTAATTAATTAATTTAAAATTAAATTTTATTATACAATCACTGTAGTTTGATTACTTTTAATTAAAATTCTTTCTGGAATTTATAAATTGTTAGCAATTGCCAAATATTGATATTTGAAAATCCCTTCCACTTTTTCCAGCCTTTCAAGTTTTTTTTTTTTAGATATGTATCCTTATAAGAATAAAAATGTAATATTCTGTGTTAAGGACATATCTGGAGATACTACAGAGAAGGAGATTACTGATGCTTTGTTACAGGTTGTTGGCACAACTGAAGACTAAGTTGTCCTTGGTTAGGTCATCTTTTGGTGACACACGGATAGCAATTGTTATTACTAGTTGGGCAGTGAACGGTTAACTGAGCAACAACTTCTTATTGGTTGGGTCTATTGCTGTGTTAGTATCTGGGAGCCTGATGATCACTGTTACTGGTGCTGGAAAGCTGGCCATGTGACCGGTCCAAGGACTGGCACAGTGGAAGGACTGTAAACAGACCCTGCATTGAGAATTATGCGTGTAATGCTAATAGGAGTTCTATTGCACCTTATCTGGCATGTTGCGATTGAGTTTGGTGTGGATTTCCTCACTGTTGCTGAGCCCAATAAGAGAAAGGTGGCTGCACATTCATGGATTGTTGACCGATCTGAGGATGCTGCTGCCATTCTGAAAGTTTCAGGTAGATATGCCACTTCCGAGTCTGTAGAGGTGATGTGTACGTATTAGTAGACCTAAACCGATTATATGCTCATTTCAGGCTATATTTCTCCTAACTTGAATGCTGACAGGTATCACAACTGTTCGTGATTTAGAAGATTGTATTCAAAAAGCCAGGAACCTGGTTATCTTAACTGGAGATTTTAATTCGCAGTCCCTCAGGTGTGGTAGAATGATGCTAAATACCTCAGCGTGTGGATTGATAAGGACCGACGCTTCAATACTGAGACTTCGTGCTGAGACTTCTGTGGTTAAGTTGGGATTAAGGTATTTGATTACAATAAGAATATTAATAGGCTGTCGTTGATCCAACGGTGAGCAGCCATTAGTATTGTTGTGGCATACTGCAAGGTCTCTTGTAGTGCAGTTGCGGGTATTCCTCCAACTTTGTTGAGGGCCCAAATGCTCTTTCAGGTATACAATGGAATGCTAAAGCTGAAGCCAGCATATACTGTTAGAGACTGGCAAGATACCTGGAATGCCTCTCCTGGGGAATGGACTGAGCATATTATATATAATATTGATTCATGGGTGAGCCATTGCTTCGGAGAGGTGGGGTTCTACCTCGCCCAGCTATAACAAGGCATGGGGAGTTCAAAGGATACCTGTGTCGATTTGGAAAGCGTGCTACTTCTGCCTGCAGGTACTGCGGGTTACCGGATACACCCGAGCATACCATCTATAAATGTTATAGATGGAGTGGTGTGAGACAGGAGCTTGGATTAGTCTGGCTTAATCTGGAAAGGACCATGGACTACATGTCCATTAGATGGGCCTGGGATGATGTTGAGAAGCTTGCTTCAAGAATACTGTTGACAAAAACCCGTGATGTTTGGGAGTTCGATCATGAGTAGCTATGGCTGCATGATGTGTATGGATATGGAGGGTGAAGATTAGCCTGTCATGGAGTCACCATCCATCCAGGCTTTCTTGGGTGGGCAGTGGCGAAGAAGTGTGGAGACATTGTATCCCTTTCGTCTTCCTGCTGAGTAGTGATTTTTTTGAGGACTACATTTAGATCCATATCGGTGGAGCAGTCTGCAGTGGCTGTTCTTAATGCAGTAGGCAAATCAAATAACAGAAGATCCTACCAACAGCCTGACTTCCATACTGGACGTTATGCTGGTAGATGGGGAGGACCATTTGAGTTGAAGGGCATGCCCCTGCGTAGTGCAATACTTTGCTGTTGATCCTGCGCAGGAGTGTAGGAAGGGGAAAAAATAGGTTAAGATTATAACACGTTAACTAACTTTGTTAAAGTTCTTGAATACTTGACAAAAGGAAGGTTAAAGGTTAAGTTTGTGGATTTAAAAATGATTTGTAAACTCATGTACACTCTTAAATACATACATTTCTGATTCTACATTAAACAAAAATGTATAGGAGAAATAATATCAATATTATATAGAAAGGGTTGTTTCTGATTTGATGGCGCTACATGAGTTCAACAAAAGGTGATGTCTAATTGTTCAGCGTGTCTTTTACAGTACCGCTTAGCAATAAAGTCTTCCTCTTTCCGCAAAACAATCTAACTGGATGAATATGAATATTGTATACATTATTCACTGTTCACATCATTAATTAATCGGCATCATTTCAGCGGAAAAATTTATATAATGCTGTCATAGTAAGTTAGAAGGGTAGAAGGAACAATATTCAAGCTTTTAAATATGTTTAAAAAATTAAAAATTGTTATTGGAAAAGTAACATTTTAAAAATTAAAGAAAAATATGGAACTATTATAATCAGATCAATATTTATAAATGAAAAGTAACAGATGTAATAATGTATTGCTTTTTAAATTTGTTACTGGTACTTTTTGAATTTGTACTACTTGTATAAAAAAAGATTGTGTTCTTGCAATTGTTTTGTACTATATAATTATAGTATATATGATAATTCAAATGTAGTTTATATTGTTTAAATATTGGATCGTTTCTGTTTCTTGATCAGTTTTAGCGTTTTATACAAGAATTTCAAGTTTTCATTATTTATTTACTCTCTGTTCACATTTTTTTTTGGTAAATTAAGGAAAACCGTTCTTAAATTAAATACAATAATATTATCATTACATAAAACATTAAAGTTTGATGAACTTTGTCTGTGTATTGTTCTGTTAAAATTTTTTCTTAAAAAGTCAGTATTATTTTATTATTAAAAGTCAATATTTATCATTAATTTATAGAATAAAAATCGTTTGTTATGTTTCTCAGTTTTATGATTGAAAATTTTCAGGTCTGCATTTCTTCCATACTTGGAGAAAAGTTTTGATGAAGTATTGAAGTTGTTGACTTATCCTCAAGATGACATTCGTAAAGCTGCAGTTGGAGCTGTTACTCAATTTATAATTAATTTTTCTAAGATAGAAACCGATGAAGGAAAACAAGGTATATAAAAATTTATTGTTTTTTTTATCCTGTGTATTATTTATTGCCAACAGTTTGTTGTGTTTCTACTTAACTGTAAATCCATAAATGTAATTATTTTTTACTTTCCTGGTGAATATAGCTAAAATAGCTATATTAAAGGGGGAAAGTATATGGTGATCATGTCAAAAATGGGGTATCGGTTTTTTTTACAAATTGTTATATTTTAGAGTCCAACTAGTTAATCTAGAACAAAACATACATGTGTTTATGTACATTGTATATGTGTTGCACTGCTTTTGGCCTTATTTATTAGTTTTTTGTTTTTGTTTTTTTTTATTTAATTTGTTCAGAGCATGGGAGATATTGCAAAAAACAAGTTTTGATTTTCTTTGGAGGCATTTTAGAGAAAGCAAATTTTTACCTACAATATCAAAGCAAATATTTTACCTACAATAAATTTGTAGATAATCCCCAAAAAAAAGTTTCAAAAAATCAACCCCCACCTTTTAAAATATGTTTTTTGTTCTTTTGCTCCATCTCCCTTCAGTTTAAATATTTTTCAAAGAATTTCTGAAAGTTTATACTTTGTATATAGATAAGTTATTAATAACAGACACCCCAGACCTAAAATGTAGAAAAGTTCTTTGAAAAATCTTTTTTTCATATTTTAGCCTATATTGAAGGTTAAGCTTAACATATATATGAATTAATTTAGAAATCCTTTTCTTAAATTTTTTTTGGTTCTAACTCTTAATGCTAATTATTTAAAAAAAAGAAAAAAATGTTCCTCCATCAGTTACAGGGGTATTAAAATTAAAGTAGCTTTGGCAACTATATTCAGGACCCAAAATGAAAGCATTTTTTTCATTCCTTTCATAAGAATTACTCTTAAATTTTTTCAATATTTTTGAACAATTCCCTTTTAAATTAATTATTTTTCATTTGGGATCACTTCATAAATAATATTCCCCTCACAGAGCCCCTGAAATCAAAAAAATCTTTTATTCAGAATTAATGAATTTTTTATGCCTAAACCTTATTTTTATAGTCATAATCAATAAAAAGCACGGTATCATATGACTTGACTGGTTTAGTCAGGAAAGTCCTGCAATACTTTGCCAGTTTTTTAATTAGAATTAAAGTAATTACAAAGTGATAATCATATATATTTATAGTTTTAAATTTGCATGATATGCTGTTTTGATGTTTTAATCATTTATGTTCACCTGATTGTAGGCTTATTTTTTTCAGGTATACGTATTTACAGATTTCCTTATTTTTAGATTTTTCAGAACAAAAATTGGTTTTATCTCAGAATTGATAATTAGTAAACATTGCACAGTTTTGAATAATTTTGTGAACTTGTTCGATAGTTTTCATTAGAAAAATGTTCAGTACATAAATCATTGAAATAAAGATCTAAGTGAATAATACATACAAAAATATTTAAAAGAATTTGTAAATGCATATGGCTAGGTAACTTTTTTGTTCATTTTGCAATAATTTCTATTTTATTCATTTCATCTAACCAGGATTATACGCAAATTTTTCAGAGAATGTTCACTTTTTGAAATTCTTAACATACACATTACCATATGAACAGTGAGGTTTCTCGGCAAACTACTGTGTGGAGTTATTAGACGTGTCATTTTTTGCCTCATCTTCCAGCAGTACTTATCTAATGGCACTAAAACATTTATTTACCTGCCCTGTCAGATTATTTAAATTATTAATTAATGTTTTTATCTATCTGTGTACTTTTTTATTTTGTGATATATTAAGATTATAAATAACGTTAAATCGAAGGAAAATAATATTATTACATCATTAAAAATAAAATGTTATAAAATAGGAATATGAAAGTATAAATTATAAAATATAAGTGGAAAACAGAATATGTACAATAAAAAATGGTTCTATTCTGGTGCATGTTACTGCTGCTAACGGTCGCCATAAAGAAGTGTGTTCAAAAATTTTTTATGAGTAATAGAGTATAGACCTTTTAAGTCTGTAGAGACTTTTCAGTCTAGAACTTTTGGAATTAAATTATATGTGGTTGTATTGATAGATCATATTGATATCAATTAATTACTTCATTATTAAGCTTCTTATAAGGTGTTCTTAATATTATTCTACAAATGTCAGAAGCCTTAGAAGACACAGTTATTTTAATTTTTTTTTAGCCTTGCACAAAGCAATGGAAAATCTTATTCCAAAATGTGCTGAAATGGTGCGTATGGATGGAGATAGAGAAGTTGTTATGACTGCACTAAATTCATTCAAAGATCTGTTGAAGCAAGTTGGTGCACCTACAATTGCAGCTAAAGGACATACTGATTTAATACTTAATTCAGTTATTGATATAATGACTCATAGAGTGAGTATAGATTTATTTTATTTATTGTTTATGAAATTAAAATTTTATTTTACTATCCTTAATTATGGTAAAGAAAAGTGGCAGTTTGCTACTAAATTATTACTATTTGAAATTTATAGGTAATTTAGGTCAAGTCTTATTAATTTCAGGCTAGTTCTATGGTATTTTTTCCCCATTGAAGTTTTTGTGTGAGATAATACTTCAAATTATTGATTGTACTTGTCATGTAAATTGCTTATGCATTAAGCTTGCTAAATTGTGTTCCCCAGTAGTTTCAGTTGGTTTCATATGATACTAACAATCAGAGAATTCTCCATGTCTGTTTCTTCTTGTGATGCATTAGTCCAGTTAGTGTAACAGTAACAATCTCATAATATTAAAAATAAACTTTCTTTGAGTTTAATAAAATTCTTCTTGCATAAAAAAATTGTTTGAGATGTAATAAATGCTTATGTCCTTAAAGTTACTTAACTTTCTGGTAATGTTGCAATAAATTGACTAATAGTTTCTTTCACATAACACCTACCCGAAAGTTTTGAGATGAGAACTTTTAATGCTTGCGTACATGATGCCTTGAGTATAATAAAGAATAGTTGAGTATACAAGTATACAATCTTGAGTATACAAGAATAGGCATAATATAATAAATAGAGAATTTTTTCGGGAGAATTTTTAAACGTGTGATTTTTGTATATTTTCTTTCCAATTGTATTCGTTCTCATTAATTTTTTTTATTTTCTAGTATTGTGAAAGGAAAAAGTAAATATTAGATGGATTCCTTTTTATAGTTTGTTTTTTCAAATTATAGTTTATTAAACTTTTCATATATGCTTCAAAGTTATTTCACAATATGTCATCTCTGACCAATACTATTTCCATTCAATGATTTTATAAATATTTAAATAAGAACCAGAAAATTAGATCCATACCCAGCTTATATTTACCAATATCCTCTAATTATTTACGAAACAGAAAATAAGGGTAGAGAAGTAAACAGAAATTTTAAACAAACAAAAAAAAAATACAAAGAAACTAGATAATAAATATTTGGATATAAAGAAGCTTTGCATGCTACAGGTGTTATGCTGCTCATGTTAACCCTAATAAATAGTTATATCTTGGTGGATGTTTCCTCTAAGAGTTTAGAGCATTTCAAACAAAT
Source organism: Lycorma delicatula (assembly GCF_047948215.1). Lineage (NCBI taxonomy): Eukaryota > Metazoa > Arthropoda > Insecta > Hemiptera > Fulgoridae > Lycorma > Lycorma delicatula. Next base: position 131,974,458 of record NC_134462.1, on the reverse strand, counting down.
GTCAAATAGCTTTTATGCTAATTAATAACCATCAATGAAACTTCGGTTCATATCACTATACACGTGAAACAAAGTGGGTACCACGAGGCAATCTGTATGCAAGGTCACAGCCATTGTTTTGGAATACAAAGGGCATAAATTTCTTGAATTATCTTACAAAGGTAAATACAATCATTTGCAAGTATTAAGCCAGTTAATTGTGATGCCTGAGTAATAAAATCAAGAAAACCAGATCACAATCGGCCAAGAAAGAACTGCTGCTTAATCAGTACAACTCACTGGTTAACACTAAAACAGCAGAATTGGCCAAATCGAAGTCTCCAGTTTTGGCTCCTTGCATTTTCTATCTGCTCTTGAATCTAAAGATATGGCTCAGATGAAAGAAGTTTGGTGACAGTAAACTGATTAATGCTGTAAATGGCTATGAAGAGTTGGATAAATCATTCTATAAAAATGGTACAATAACTTACACTTTGGGTTAAGTGTGTCAAGCTAAAAGTAGGTTATATTGGAAAGTAATTACCATTCACCCTGAATAATTTTTTTATTTTCTAACCTATGAACTTACCGGTAAGTTCATAGGTTAGCTATGGATATAATAAATAAATTGCTCCCATAGCTCTGGAAAACTTAATACAAGAAAGTTGTTATATTTATATTAATTATAAACAGTTCAAGATAATTCCTGTTGTCAGCTAAAATATGTCAAGTTTCAGTATTTTAAAATTTCAACACTCCTTTCTAATAATAGTTTTCTCCTTTGCACTTTGTAAATTTTAACTATTTTTAAAATAAGATATTGTTTAATTTTTTTTTCTCTAGTGTATTTATTTGTTTTGGTAATTTACAGACAGAATGCCAAGATAAAGGAGAAGACGATGAACCAGAAGCAGAACAGGATGAGGTTTTAGTTGAGAGTGCTGGTGAAATTGTGCCTCATCTTGGTAAGGCACTCGGTCCAGTTGAGTTCAGTCAGCATTATACGCAGCTACTGCCACACTTCCTCACACTCACAGTCAGTCAGTTCATTTTAACCAGAATAATTGTGCCATAATCTCTTGTAAAACCTATGATATGTTAAATTATTATTTTTTTAATAGTAAGTTAGATGTGCCTTGCAAGTTTAGCACAGTTTAATCACTTAGAATTAAAGCTTTAAGTGATTGTACTAAAATGAACAAAAATCAATATTTCCATGATTTTCTTATGGAAAGTAATTTTTTACTGCTATATGGGCTGTAATACAAGCCAAACAGGCGATGGGAATTATAAAAATCTTGTTAAATTAAAAATAATGTATTAAAAAAATATATTTATAATTTAGATATGAATATGTTTCTATTAGTTAGTTAAAAATTTAGTTTTTTTACACCTGTGACCTTAGTTTTCCCCCTAAGTTTAGTAGTTCAGCATGTTTTTTTTTTTTTTGCATAAATTTAACGCAAAAGGGGTGGGGTCTCTGCTTCAACAAAACATGATTTTATGAAATTTATTTAAAAGTTATAATTGAAAGTATTAAAATGAACATTCTGCTTTATTACAATCTGTTTGTAAATAAATAGTACCATATTATAATTTATATAAAATTTTATCATATAATTTATATAAAGTATAAATTTTTATAATTTAATTTAAAAACAATTTCTGATCCAATTATAATGTAAAAGTTTACTTGTTCATTTATTGTATTTTACAAATAACTATATAATATAATATTTTTTCAGCCTCCGCAAAGTATAAAATTGGAGAACACTCTTACATTTACTTTTTTATGTTCAAAACATTTTTGGCCTAAGCTCATCATCTTCAGTGATTTTTTTAATAATTCTTCATCTAGAGTTTAATGTGTAATGTAAACACATTAGACATTAAACTCTATCTTTTTACCCTATTTTGTAAAAATTGTCATTAATAAAATTTAAAAACATTAAAAATTGAGAACAAATATTTCAGTCAAGAGATGAAAAAGTATTGCAATAATTGTTAATTTATCAATATCTTATCTTTGTGTGCCAGCTTAAATAATTTTAATAAGAATGTTCCCATTAAATTCTGTTTGCAGATTTATAAGGCTGAATTTACGTTTATATATAAAAATTTTCTAAAATTTTAATGTTTTATTATTATTTTCTAAATTAGTTATAGTATGATTATTATTTATTAAATGGTTGGCATTTGAGAAACCTATTTTTTTATTTTTAATGATCTAAAATGTTCATTATGTCTTTCTTTAAAAGGACCTATTTGTTTTACCAATATATAGCTTTTCACAATTGTTGCATTTTATTTTATTAATACCAGAAGAATCTTTTTTATTGTATGATTATCAGGTTTTTAAGCAGGCTTATATATTTTTTTATCATTATATGCGTCAATCAAGTTTTCTATAATTTTATTTGTATATGAGTACTTTATATAAATATTTTCACTATTCTTTTATTTTTTATTTATAGGTATTAATAATAATATTTTACAAATAATATGATGAAAAAGAGTAGTAATGAAAGAATTCAGGATAAAGACCAGTAAGAGACTTATAAAAAGTACTTCCAGGAAAGGAAGGAGATGAACGCTAAGAAAAGTATTAAACAGGGTCCTCTGTTGGGCAAAACAGAAAAAATGATGTTAAATCATCGTAACAAGGAAAAACAACAAAACATTTCAGAAGATATTATTAAATCGCTAAATTTTGATGAGTGAAAAGTCTAGTAAGATTTTCCCTGAACAAACATTATTATTATTATCGTTCTCTCAATTATTAATTAATTTTTAATAAAGTTATTATCTCTAACTTCTACTTATGCAACATACGCCAAGTTAATATAATTTATTTATCTTATGTTTTGGCAGTTTTATGGCATATTTTTTCTAAATTAAAAAATTAATTTTTCTGCCATTTTGGGGTCTTAAACTTGATTTACAAAATAGATATATATGTATTTTATGCAATTTAGTAAACCTTGCATTACTGCATTTGAATCAACTTGATAGCTTGCACCGTTATTGTATAATGATGTTATAACATTTTAATTTTTGCAACCATTTTGATTAGCCAATGACAGCCATTCATATAATTTTGTAATCCTCTAATGTAGCTTAATCAAAATTAGAATCCAAGACAAAGTGTTCACATGTACATATTGAATTCAGTAATTAAACTGTTCCTTTATTGAAGTTTAAATTAAAAACAAACCTAATTTATTTATGTAAGAGCATATGATTGTTGCAAATAGAAATTGTACATTTAATCTAAATTATTGAAATTTATTTTTAAAAACATGTATTCAAATTATTATGTAACAAGGCAGTTTTTGATATCTACTAGCAGATGTAATTGCAGAAAACTAATTGGTTTTGTATCAGATTTTGATTTTGATTGGGATGGTTAACATTCTTGTCTAAAATTTTATTACTATTTGTAAGTAATGTATTTTTTTTTAGTAATCGTGAAGGAAAAAACTAAAGCAGAGATTATAAAAAATTAATTTTATGATTTTATCTTTTTAAATTTAGTTAAATCTAAATGTTCAAATTAATTTATTTGAAGCTATGATTTGAAATATTTGTTGTCTGAAGCATTAATGGTGGCAGATCATTGGTTATATGATTGGGAAATGACATTTGGCTTTGATATGCTTCCATATCATTCTCAAGTTCATCATTATTTTTGGAATGTATTGTCTACTTTACATTGACTTGAACCGCTTCAAGAATTAAATAAAAACTACTCATTGAGATTTATCAAAACTAAATCTAAATGATACAATAAATATTCACAGAGTCATTAATGATATATCAGTTATATATACATGCTCTGTAGACAGATATGCATTGCAGATAAGGCATTTACAGTTAAAATTTGTTGGACATATTAGATAGTGAAGTATCAAAATTAGTTGACTATTTTTAATTACGTTGACTATGTTCAGATTTACAAATTGCTTTTTTCATCTAATTTAATTTGACAGATGGTTTAACATAGACTAAGAGTAATTTTAAAACAAAACCAGCTACACGCATTGTTTTTGAAACTCTTATAGTTGTCAGTTTTTAAAAATCTACATACTTTTATTATACTATTGATTAAAAAAATTTAGCCAGAGCTGTGTAAAAATAAAAGTGTGGTTAATTGTCATAAAAGAAATGTTAGGGGTTACCTGCTTGCTTAATTTAAGGTGCGAGGTGATTTTATGATAATTTGCAAACTTATTTAAAATAAATTGTGTGGTTTTTGTGCTACATATTTTTTCTTACATCTTAACACCTTCTATTGAAAATTATTGTACTGTTTGCTGCACCAAATAATCATACCATTTAATTTTTTATGTTGACTGTATCCATGTACTATTTAAGTAGTTACCATTTTTTAATTGTCATTTAAATTTCTGACTCATTGTCATAAATTATAATTTTTCTGATATAAATTTTTTTTAAATCTTAACATATTTTAGTAATTCTGTTTTGAAGGTATGAAATTAAACTCAACAAGCAGTTTCTCACCAATATTTATCGACAGCCAGTCTGCTGATTATAATTAAAATAGTTATACCACTTAGTATTTTTCTAACTAAAAATACATTAAGTAAATATTTTTAATTCACAATTTTATGTTTGTAAATACTTATATATTTTTTTGATGGTAGACTGACTGCTTAGATCTTTGTGAGAAATGATTTTTATCATTGTATTTAGAAGTTGTATACTTAATAAAAATCACTTAAAATTTTTTTGAATTAATTTGAAGAAACAACTAAAAGAGAATCCTGGACAAAGTTGAATACATCTGGTTTATTTTAAAGTTTGTGAACTGTTCATTTGTTTGCTTAATTAATACATGTTACTATTATTATTACAGAAACCTAAGTGCTCAGATGCTCAGCGTTCTTTTGGTGTCGGTATGATAGCAGAGTGCATGGAACCTTTGGGAGAAAGAGTAACTCTTTTCGTTGCTGAATTATTTCCATTTTTGATATCGCTTACACGTGATAAAAATGATGATGTTCGTAATAATTCCATATTTGCCCTTGGTGAAATGGCCCTTCATGGAAAGAATGCTGTATTTGAGTATCCTTTTTTAAGTTTTAGCTTGTGTTTATTATTTATATTTATTTCATATGTAATGTATAATTTGTTTTTTCTTTAGAATAAATTATGTGCAATATTATTATTATTTTTATTATGGTACGTTGAGAAAAATTTATTTATTTATGTGAGATTATCCAGAAAGTAAACTCCTTAAGGCAATTAAAACAGATCGTTGATTTTCTCACTTAAATTTTTTATTGCTCTTTAAAATACAAATATTTTTTCTACACAGATACCATCATTGTTCAGGCACTTATAGCAGGGCACAAGATGTTGTATCCCTACATCATAGAATGACGTTGCTTGCAACTTATGTCATGTATTAATAACTTGTTTGACCTTGTCATTCTCATGGAACTCTGGCCAGCAAGTAAAGTTTTAAGATATAGGGTCAGGTGAGACCCTGACCTAGTAAGTTGGTGTAAGAACCGGGTTGTATGGGGTATTATTCTCAAGACAAAAGTATAAGGAAATGTTATCTTGTAACAACACTGTGTGTGAGCGCGCACGTGCATTGTCATGTAAGCAAGCCATGTTGCTTTTTCTAGGTCATATGAAACAGTTTTTTCAGTTACTCAATTTATTCAATTACTCAAACAAAATTTGTATAAAAGTGAACATGAAATTTCTAGAACATGCATGGAATGAAATTGTTAGTGAATTGTCTTTTCTTTTTTCTCTTGTCATCAGTTGCACATACCAAATCAATGTTAATAAAAGATGGTCACTCGCTCCATTCATCATACAAGTTATATCAACCTTAAACAATTGCACCAATCTCCATACTATGGAATCATTCAATCCATTTTCTTCACAAACCTGAATGTGAATTTCAACTGATTTAATGCATTCAAAAAATGGGTCAAAGACCAAATTGCACATGCAGCAGTTTCACAATTTTTGTAAAAATCATTCGTGCTCAGAAGCAATACAGATTAGACAACTGATTAATGACATTCCTTGCTAACATGTCAAGCAACTAGCCCACATGTATAAAATTGTAATCATAGTGCTGCAGTAGCAGCAATATTTAGAAATGGAACTTTCTGGATATACCTCGTAGTTTATCTTATTGTATAAAAACATACTAATAATTTTTGCCTGCCATTCTCAAGATTGGCCTGCTTGAAACTGTGTAACTCATAAACATTACATGAAGTTATTACCTAGAGCAGAGGTCGACAACCTTTTTGTCAGTAAGAGCGCAAAATAAATTCAAAAGTTATTGGGGGCACCAGACTATTATTACACAATAAATTAAATACATTTGCTTTTAAAGTCAATGAAACAAAATTATTCTTCCCAGTCAACATTAAAACAATAAATTCTTTTTCTTTTACAATTATTCATGATGGGTTATTTATAAAATTCGTTTAACCAGTATGATATGTATTTGATAGTGAAAAGTGCAACTATCTTGCGTGATATGGTTACTAATAAATAATATGTAAATAATAAAATATAGTCAATAATAATAATTACACTCAGAATATGGTAACATACTACCAAATTTATCAGAAGAGAGAATATTCCTATGTGCTAAGTAGAAAGTGTGTCAGTGTATGACCCTGATTGCTATTTGCTGACACTGAGCTTGTGTAATTATATATTCTTATATATGTGCGATGCCAATATGGTTATTGGGCTTAGTAGGTGTGTAGTTTAGTGAGGGCATATAAAAATCTCATCGAGGGCGCCATGTTGCTGACCCCTGGCCTAGAGTATGGCAGAATCTTAATTAAAGAAATCCATATTTCATACCATAACTAATAGTTGTGGGTTGAGCAGAGTCACTCAAAAATGGTGTAGCCATTTTCCATCATCCCATGTCAGGCTTACTGAGGAGAGAAGAATGTAGTGGTTTCCCATTGCCTTCTTCACTGAGCCATGAACATTAATTAACAGTGATTACCTAAAACTGACCTCTTCAGTTAGTTAACCATAAGGACTAACACTAATGAACACTGTTACTTCCAATCCTATTTTTTTTTTTTTTTTTTTGCCAAATGTGTTGGGTAATACTATTTAACTGAATAACAGTATTGGTGAAATAAAAAGCTACATGTGGTTTCTACTAGGAACAAATTGTATTCTACTATACCAAAAAAACCAGAATAATAGTGCTAAAATGTTCAAATTTTTTTTTAACTGGATGTAGTTGCTGAATGACTTGAGTAATTAATTTCTTAATTGTTCACATTTAAAGCCCTTATTATCATAATTCTATTACAAAGTATTTTTATAAATGAAAATATGAAAAAAATTACTTATATATTGTATTTAAATTTAAAAGACTAAATATTTATGGTTACATATGTATATAAATAAAAAACATATTTATCTTACTCACTTGTATTGTACATTTGTGGAGTTTTATGTTATTGTGTTAAACTCACATGTACAACACATGAAGAGAGGTAATGAAGGTACTAAGTAAAGACTTCTAGATGACATGTGAATAGTTACGTGCAGTATCAGAAATAAATCTTTCTATCAGAAAACAAAAGGGATTCAAATTTATCCACGGGGGACTGCTGGCTTCTTCAACCAAAAAAAAATATAATTGTCAAAGGTGGGAGATCTATCTTCACTTCTTTATTTACTAGCCTAGCCAGGAGTTAATCTTGCAAAAGAAATTTGAGATAGGAGCAGTGATTACTAAATTTGTAATTTTTGCAAAGTAATAACAAAATCCTTAATTTTTGTTTACAAAGATTGTATCCACAATTATTGCAAGCCTTGTCTACTGCAGTATCAAGCGAAAGAAATGCCCTTGCATTGGATAACATCTGTGGTGCTATCGCACGACTTATAGTAACAAATATATCAGGAGTACCGCTTGATCAGGTGTGTATGTATTCAGATTTGTTTTGCTATGTTCTATTAGTTTACAGATGTTTTTATCGCTAACCTTTTCCTGTACGGTTATGTATGTCGTAATGAAATATTTTATCCACTCATGTAAGTCATAGTACATAGCAATGAAACATTTGAAATTAGTTGAAAGATCCTTACATTAATTGTACTTGAATTATAATTATTATATCATATAATTAATCTTATGATATGAATATTTATTTTAATCAAAAAAAAGATTATTTTGCAATATCTAGGATTTAAACTATTTAGTTTAATGAATTAATTGATGTGTTTACTATGTTATACAATGATAGCAGATGTTAATTAACCACTAAACTTTTATTAATTTTGGTTTCTGTTCAGCAGTTCTACAGCATAAACAAATATTATTTAGCAATTCATGTGCCAATGTTTACTTATGAGATTAGGTTATGCGATTTGTTGTTAAAAAATAATGAATCTTTAATTATGAATGTATTTATAAGGTATCAATTGATAATTCTAGTGCAAGTAAATTTGAAGTGGATAAGTCTGAAAATTTTAAAATACTTAAAATTGAATATGTTCATTGTTAGCTTAGTAAAAAAAATACACTTGTGGACTTTTAAAAATCAAATAAGTTTTCTAACAATGTTAACCTGTATTGTTGACTTCATGATATTACTTGTCCCATCTTTCTCTGACCATTCTTATTCCAGTAGTTAAGAATAGTTCACCTTCATGTCTGAGCCATTCTTGACCAGCTCCGTGTTGCCAACCTTGGACTGATAAAAATAAATTTGTCGGTGCAAGATTAAGATTGTAAGATAAATGCGGCAACACCTCCCAACCTCATTGTTGAATAATTTCCTGTGTCTTTTGAGCGGTACGGGGCGGGCATTATCATACAGAAGAATTACGCTTTTGAGAGAGAACTAGGACATTTCTTTTTTGTGAGTTTACTTTACTTTCTAGCATGTCACAATAGTATTCACTATTTTTTGTACGTTATTTTTCCAAATAATTCCAATAAATTGGGTCTTTATTGTGCCTAAATGCAGTTAGCATTACTTTAGCGGCTGACGCATGCATAGGTTATAAATATTTCCTGGTGGGAATCCGAGTCTGATTTCTTTTATTCTTTCCTGCGATTTGAGTATACTGTTTCGAAATCCATCATGAACATGTTTTGCAGTAATTTAACTTATCATGAATGCAATGGACACTACCACCTATACATGTGCTACAAATTTCAGCAATTTCCTAAATCGTTATGCATCTGTTCTTGTGATAAGATCATTAATGCAATTTTTCAAAGCATCAGTTGAAACTTCCATCTGTGTTTCCCTCTGATGAAAATTGTTGAAACCCTGACTGATTTAAGCTAGTTGATCCACTGATAAAAATTTACAATGGAAATACATTTTTTAATTAACAGCTGATATTTTTTACGTTAAAGCAACTTGAACAGCAAACCATTTTAGTCGATTCTGTTAAATAGTTTTACCATTTGCAATTCTATACGATGTCTCTATTGAACAACACCAGTAGAAGTAGATACATTAGAATTATATTTTGCTCTTTTTTTTTTAAATAGGATACGTTGCTTCAAGTACTCCAGTAACAGTAATTTTTCTGTTCAGTATCCATAAAAAAGTATTTTATAAAATAAAATAAAAATATATTTTCATGTAGTATATTAATCGTTTAGTGTTTTTATGTAGTATTTATTAGTAAAGATGGAAACTCTTTTCATTTGTGCGCCTTTAAGAGAGTTTTTTATTTCACATGTGCATGGGAAATTTGATTTAATAAACTTAATCGTGCTAATTTTTTTAACTTATTTAATTTGATCAAAAAGCATATATCGTTGTTCAATATAACAGAGAGTTCATTTCTGTAATGACATTTTGGAAGTCAAGTGATAATCATAAATTTAAATTACTTTTATATTTTCTCATATTTAGAAGCTTAATAACGTATCCTAATTACTGCAATTTTGGTTTTTTTCAGATTAACCATTTATCTTGACACAATATTGTTCAAAATCCTTTATTATTATTTGTAACATAGGTTATCTGTTAGTAGTGAAATAACATTGTCCAATATCCATGCAGTTTGATAGGGCTTTTCAGACTGACATCACCATTAAATATTCTTTTTTTTATAAATAATGGAAATGACAGTGGACTTAATTATATACTCTTATTTTTATGCCCACATGAATTTCAAGACTTTCTGACAAGCCTGTGTGATTTTATACTATGATTCAGCATGCATGTTAACATTATATATTTTATTTTGAGCAATATGTCATATATTTTATGTTAGTATTATTAATGAATCTTTAAAGTATCTTAGCATTAAAAAAAATTTCCTTTTTAAACAGAATAGTTTTTTCCATAGAGATCATTCTGAAAACTAACAGATTTACTGAACAGGATTTAATCAGTTAATGTATCAGAAAGGTAAAAATGTTCACCTCCTACTTCGTCTTTTCAAGAATCTTAAACCAGAAGAACGATAACCAGACTGAATAATATTTATCAATACATTTTTTTTTTTTTATTGTAACTCATCTTTTACGGTTAGGAAAAAATATGCTACTTACAAAATTACCATTTAAAAACTGAAAAGGATAATGTAAAAAAAGTAATCGTTGTTATTCAAAGTAACTGTTGCAAACAAGTAACAAGAGTTCAAAAAGTAACCGTTTCAACATGAAGTTTTCATGTTTATTTTAATGAGTGTTAATTTCATTAAAGGACTAGATAATTTTTTTAAGGAGTATGTGTTTAAGGTGGTGATTACTTTTTAGGTACTGCCAGTGTATGTTAATTTCTTACCATTACGTGAGGACTTTGAAGAGAATAAGTGGGTGTTCAAAAGCTTTGAATTGATGTATCAGCTGGGTACAGAATCTATGAGGAAGTTAATACTACCGGTTATAAAGACTGCGGTTCTTGTTCTTCATAAGGATCAGATTGAACAAGGTAGTTAGTAAATTATTTTAATAATAGTTTCATAAATTTTAGAACTTAGTAGGTCTCTTCAGAAAATAATCGAACATTTTTAATTCTACGCCAACAGAGATATTTAGTGATGTGTGGTTGGCAGCATTGTGTTCCACATAAACTCCACTGTAACCACATGCTCTTGGATTGTTGATATCTTATTTAGTTTTTGTTATTTGAATGCAACATGTATAAATGCTAGTAGCAATTTTCAGGAGAGACAATATAACCTAAACTTTTGCCTGAAACTGGAAAACTTTCACAGAAATGTTTCAACTTTGGAAACAAGCTTATGGAGATGATGCTCTGCATCGTATGCAATGTTATGAATGGTTTTCAAGATTTAAACGTGGCCATCATCGATTGAAGATGACCTTCAACCAGAAAGGCCTCTTTGATTTCAACTGATGACACCCGTGTTCAGAAAATCAGTGATGGTGCATGCCATCACCTTTCTTTTTTTTCCTGTTTAGCCTTCGGGAATTAGTTCAAGTATTACTTCAGAGGATGATATGTATGAGTGTAAATGAAGTGTAGTCTTGTACAGTCTCAGTTCGACACATTCCTGAGATGTATGGTTAATTGAAACCCGACCACCAAAGAAAACCGGTATCCACAATCTAGATTCAAATCCATATAAAAGTAACTGTCTTTACTAGACCTTCCAACGCTGGAACTCTCGACTTCCAAATCAGCTGATTTGGGAAGACATGTTCACCACTAGACCAACTCTGTGGGTTATGCAAATCTCAGATTGTCAGAGAATTTGCAGAAGAGGTTAGCATCTCAATCGGATCATGCCGTGACATTTTGACTGAAAAATTGAACATGCATCGAGTTGCAGCAAAATTTGTTCCTCCTTTGATGACCGAAAAACAGAAAGAATATCGAGTGGACGTTTATCAGCAACTTCTTGAACAAGCCGATGACAAAACATTCATGCAAAGCTTTTTGGAGTTACAAAACAGGCTGGATTTACAGCTACGACATCGAGACAAAAGTTCAATCATCTCAATGGATTGGCAAAGGATCTCCACGCCCAAGAAAGCATGTCAGTCTCAATCCAATGCCAAAGTGATGTTCTCTGTTTTTATTTTTATTTTAATCAAATGTGCATTTTGAATTCTTGCCTCAAGGGGAAACATGTGTACTATCAAGGCATTTTACAATGGCTCTGTGAAAAAAATCTGCAAAAAGAGACCAGAGTTGCGGCAAGACGACTCATGGTTCCTTCACCACAACAATGCACTCGCACACCCAGCTTTGTGCCAAAAATCAGAAGTCGCTCCTCCCTCAGTCTTCCTACTCACCAGATCTGACTCCTTGCGATTTTTTCTTATTTCCAAAATTAAAATGGTGATGAAAGGATGCTGTTTTCAGACTATTTGATGACATTAAGGCAAATTCATCATGGACCTGAGAAGCCATTTCAAATGAAGCTATTCAGGACTGCTTTGCGAAGTGGAAACACCATTAGGAAACGTGTGTGAATGCTGGAGAGGAGTACCTAGTACCTTGAAGGGGACAAGGACCAATAATCTGTAAAATTAATAATAAAGATTAAAAAAATAAAGTTCGGTTATTTTCTGAACAGACCTTATATACATTTTTAAGCCTTTACATTTCAGGTGACTATCTTTTTTACTTCCCTTTGCAGTTTGTTTTCGTACTTCTGTTCTCTAGTTTATGTTTAGAATTAGAATTGTGAATTGCTAATTATTAGTAATAAGTTTTTAATTTTTTTTTCTTATATTTTGGTTTTCCCCTCATAGGATTTCTTTTACATAGTATTTTTCTTTTTTTCTCATAGTATTTCTTTATATATAATGAAAATTGCATACTTTCACTGTAATCTCTTTGGCATTTATTTTATTTTTTTTTGTATATTTAAACAGTGATTGGCAAAGATAACACTACTAATTTTCTAATCTTTCACATATATTTATCATTTGCTGTTTGTTTTCTCAAGGATTTGTATTTATAATAATTACGAGGTGTGTTCAAAAAGTAATGAGAATTTTTATTTTTTTAGAAAGAATTGTATTTATTACTATAATGTTATCCCCTTCAAAATAGTCCCCATTAGATTATATATACTAATGCCAGTGCTTTTTCCAATCCCTGAAACACGATCTTTGGAATAGTGTTAAGCTCTTTCAGCTATTCACTTTTAGTCTCATCTGTGCTTGTAAAACGACAGCCCTTTAAGGTTCTTTTTATTTTTGGAAATACAAAAAGTCACATTGGACCATGTCTGGCGAATATAGCGGCTGGGGTCACATTACATTGTTTTTGGCTAAAAATTGATGAACAAGCAATGAAGTGTGACCAGGCGCTTTATCATGGTGCAAAAGCCACCATGAATTGTTTCCCCACAAATTCAGGTGTTTTTTCGGATCGCTTCATGTAAACAGTCTTGAGCTTGTAGGTAATATTCCTTATTGATTGTTTGATCTTGCAGCAAGAACTCATGATGCACTATGTTGTTAAAATTGAAGAACACTGTGAGCATAGAGCATAACCTTCACATTTGACTGTACTTGTCTAGCTTTTTTAATTCTGGTGATCCAGAATGCCTCCACTGGGACGATTAAGCCTTAGTATTGACATCATATCCGTAAACCTATGTTTTATCACCTGTTATGACACGTTTCAGTAGTTCTGCATCATTATTGACTTCATTTAGCGACTTCTTTGCCACTGTTTTTGTTCGAAATTCAACAATTTTGGAATAAATTTTGCCGTCACATGTTTCATACCCAAAACATTAAAAAAAATTTCACGCATCAGCCAATTGATACCCCAACATCATCAGCGACTTCTCTGATTGTGATTTGGCAATCATTCATAATTATTTTTTTCACTTTTCCACGTTTTCATCGATTATTGATGTGCTGGGGCATCCGGGGCGCTTATCAACGTCTTTACGACCTTAATGGAATTGCTTATACCACTCATAAACCCTTGCTTTACTCATAGCAGACTTGTCAAAAGCAATATTTAACATTTCTAAAACATCGCTACACTTTATTTTATTCTTATAGCAAAATTTAATTCAAATCTCTGATCTATTATTTATACAAATAAAAAATCGCCAATCGTACCAAAATACGTGTTATTCTTTTGACAGCTGATAACAACAGATTAAACATCCAATGTGGCTAAAAATGTACAGATACTTTTCAGACATGTTTACAAATACAAACACGAAAAAATACTGAGAATCGGACTAATATAATCCGCAAAATTCTCATTACTTTTTTAACACACCTCGTATACAAAGTTTCTAGATTAATATGTTTATAGATTGAAAAATCTGTAGTGATATTTTTCAGGAATACATTCTCATAAAAAAAAGTATTAAGCCAAAGAGCATTTGTCAGTAATTAGAACAATTATGTTCTTAATTATAGATTGTGATGATGAAGCCAGACTATTAAATATTTTAACATGTAATACGTAGAGTAGGATCCTTGTTAACCAATAACCAATTCAGTCGGGACCAGCAGGTAGTCTGTTAATATAAAAAGTTTGAATATAATTCCCTATTATATTAATAATTACTTCAGTAAACTGTTTCCTTTAAACCGTTAGCATGAGTTTTAAGGTATGAAATATTGACATATTTAATAACTTATCAGGTAAAATTTATTATTTTTAGCTTATTAATTCATATGTAAGAATACATTTTACTTAAAGAGTAAGTTACTTTTATTGTCAGTTCTTGAGACCTTTGAGTTCACAAAAGAAAGCACTACATTTGTCATTTTAATTTTTTTTTATCAGTTACATTTTAAGTAGCATTACAGTAAGTAAGTTACATTTTAAATTTATATTTCCAATTTATTACCTGAAGTTAATGCTGTACATATAACACATATGTACAGCATTCATCTCTTCTGGTAGCATCTTTTTTTTTTTTTTAAAAATAAACAACTAAGAAAATATTGCTATTCTTTAAGTTCAAATTTTATTTTGTGCTGTTTACTACTTTATTTAAGCAATATTTCGAATTTTATATGGATGTATATATATATATTTATTTATAAAGTTTAAGTAACTGGTTTGGTCAATTAACCCAGAGACTCGATAGAGGGGCAATAGATTTCCAAACATGCTGCTTGGTAATTCCTAATAGACTGAAACTACCTTATAATATATATATTTACCTTATAATAATTTAGAGATTTTTCTGATATAATTAAAACAGGCTATTCTTGAAAGTAATGATTCGTTTAGTAATTGACTTGCATAGATCAATAGTGTAGAGATTAATGACCTACAGAACTCAAAGGTTGACCAATTGATTGACATATACGGTAATCTATCTTAGTCAACCCCTTCTTTTTTTTTTGTCAACCCCTACCGTGTGCAACATTGAGATGAACGTAAAATATGTACGATTATATTTTTGAAAATGTTTGGTACGATTGGATGAATTTTGACGAGTATTCCAAGCAGTAATCATCGGTCATCTCTGATGCAACTTGAAGCATGTCAACGATAAAATAAAAAACATTTTCTAGTTTCTATCTTTTATTTGGAATTGGTTTTTCCTGGAATTTCTAGAGTAGAAACTTTGCAAAACCGTACTCCAGGCTAAAAGATTTGCACAGTTTATGGAAGAGTGCCTAGAAATAGAATCAAGTTCATATTGAAATTTTTAACCCGCTTTACACAGAAGTGAGACATTCTACTTATGAGAAAAATCTGTTTGAATACAAGTTGATGGTTGTAATCTTTGAGGTCTAAACGTTTGGTGCCCTGTTGATCAACATCATACCAGAAGGAATAACAATTATTCTAAGGTTACACTATATTATCCAAAATCGATTGACAACTGGCAAAAGCTCTTCATATTGTCATTTGGTGTGAGGTCACATGAAACATTGTTACCTGATAATTTAATATTGCTAAAAATTAATTAGATATGTCACTGGAAATTACTGATTATTAAAAGATATTTTTTTTATTGACGGGCTAGTCAAAGATCTATAGATGCACATTTCTTACTATTCCTCAGCCATTTGGAAGAACAGCCCTTATTTTTATTAGTGAGTTTTAATTGTAAAATTGGGTTCAAAATTGCGAAGATGTTGAAACAAAATGCATTTGATTATCATGTACATATTATGTCTTCTTTAAAATAGATGAGTTAGATGAAATCATTATTTTAGAAAGAGAAATTGGTTCAATCGCTGAACTAATTGGAATTAATTTTCTACTAAAATTAATTCCTGAAACCATTTATTTATGTCTTTGTATAATATTAATTAGTATCTTTGCTCCTAAAAATTCAACAAAAACTGGCGTAATTAAGGTAGAATGTGTAAAAAACTAGAGTAATTTAAGAATGTAGTACTTAAGTAACTAAAATCTATGGTAAAAGCCATAGACATTGTAGTTTTAAAATTTAATTAATGTGTATTTGAAATGTTTACAGAAAATAAAGATATGGTGGTAAACTTAATAAAAATGTGCTACAGAGATTTTCCATCAGAGTGTGCTACTGCTGCTACTGAATTACCACCTGATGTGGCTGTTACGCTTCAACAGATATGTTCTTCATAGTCGTTATAAGTTATAAACATTAAAATAAGCCTCATTACAGTCTGCTTAAAAGAAGGAAAAATGTATGCTCCTGTCAAACACAGCTTTAATTATAGCTATATAGTTTTTTTTTTTAAATATTTTATGTTTGAATTAACTTTAAAGAAAGCAGTCTATTCATTTTGTAAGACTGAAAGAAAATTTTATTATGAAAGAAATAAATATCAAGTTGTTAATATTAGGATAAAATTATACTGTGATTCAATTTTTTAATTTTATTTTAATATTAATATTATTTATATAGTTAGATCAAAAAATTTATAATAAAATTTTACAGTGAATATTTTTGTTCTTTCTTGAAAAAATATATATATTTATAGTATAACAATTTTTCATTTATTTTTTATTCTCAGTTTGTTGTTGCTTCAGTTTTTTATAGTTTATAATCGACCATGTATTTTTATTATTTTATTATGGTAGAATTGCTTAATTTTTTTTTTTAAAAACTTGCATGCAATATTTTCATCCATAGCTTGTGTCAGACATTTTCTTTTGCCATTGCCGTTGTTTACCATAAATGTATTTGTCACACAGCTGATCCTTTATTTATATTGTACATTAATTTAAGTTCATTCTGATTGTAAAATGTCAGTTATAAGCTCGTTTTTATGAAGATAGCTTCAGTTGGTGATTAGTAGTTTTTTCAGTTGCCATTTTAAAAGTTTATTTATTTACTTTTTGAAAATGTTTATATTGTTATTTGTAATGAAATTAATTCATTGAATTACAATTCGTATTATAAAAAATTTCAAAAAAATTGTTAGAAATTTAATATTGTGATAAAAAAGTGAATTTCACTGTATTTGTTATAAAATAAAATTATTTTATCTGTATTTTGATATTGTCATTACTATACCAAAATTCTATATTTTTCTAAAAAGACGTGAATGCCATAAAAAATCACTTACTCTAAATAGCTGCCAGTCTAAGTTAAACCTTGAATGTGGTGGTTGTCACTGTGATTGACAAGTAGAGTGCAACGAATGGATGCATCAATCTGATTGGCACCTCTATGTGCAAGGATAAGTCAGACATAAACCAGATTTTTGTCTTCACAACTCGCTTACAAATATGAATTGCTGGCAGAGAGATATAATGGAGATATGGGAAGGGGATGGGTGCTCCAGCACTCTAGAAGGTGCGTTTGGTCAATAGCATTATGTCAGAGCTACAGCTTCTGAAGTTTCTCACAAATGCGACATCAAACCATCAAAAATTTTGACTAGACTGTGTATCCAGCTTGGGAATATGATGTCCCAAAACTCCTTGCAACTGTCTTTTGGGATTAGAAAGGCATGTTGCTCATCAATTTTCTCTACAAACGTTATTCTGCGATTGCTACCATATTACTGTCAGGTTTGTAACAAAAGGCACCACATGAGCCAATCAGAGTTGTGATTCTCCTATACACCAGGCCTCGCATATCTGTTAACACTTAGGTTAAACTGGGTGAAATTTACTGAGAACCTTAGAACAACCCCTGTATAGTCCAGATTTATCCCTCCGTTTGTTTTTTTGTTTGTTCCATTGAAGGAAGCACTGGCAGGTTATTAATTCCAGAGCGACAACAAAGTACAGAAATCACTGCACAATTGATTCGTGACAAGTCCTTCAACTCTTTGTGATGAAAGGATCCAGAAAAGTACTCCATGCATTGGGAAAGATGTGTAGAATTTTAGGGAAATTACATAGAAAAGCGATAAATACATTTTGTACTAATAATGGCGAAAAAGGAAAGTCTGGTTTATATTAGACTGACCCTTGATATTTTACTTAGTAGGATGGAGTACCAATGACTTATTACAAGTTTTACTAAAAAGATAAAGTAAAAATAGACTAGTTTATGAGTTTTATTTTATGTACATTCTGCTATAAACCAAATCACACACCGAACTTTCTGCTGCGGTGTTGTCATGACAACATGAGACTGCCGACCAGATATGCAGTGAAGGTCACATAGTGGTGCCATTACTGCAGCGAATATTTACAGTGTAAAACTTAATAATATAACAAACATATGTATGAAAACCAGGTGCTTTTAATCAATTACTTCATTATGATTTTTTGCAACCAAGGAGTTCTTTTACAAACATCTTGTATATTTACCTGCAATACTCATTTGTTGACTTTAGAAAGCATGTACTACTTTATTATGTGATCAGATACTTTATTAAGTTATCAGGTAATGTCTGATTCTTTACTTTTGGAAGTCAACAGCTTTATACCATCCCATCCATTATAGAGTAAATTGGATCGATGTTGAACCTTGATGATGTCTGGCACAGTTTACAAAATTTGTACCAATTTTGCTGTTGGAATCAACAGAATTTTGGGCCTAGCCTCTGCAGCTTTTCTTCCCACTACACACTTAGCTGCAGAATACTTTTCACTATGCACATATACTACACTAGGTACACTACATGAATTACAACATATACATTTACTCGACTACGCAACAACATCCAACACAGTTTTCTCTTTCACTTACACTTGGTGGTGTTGCGACATCGTACGAAATGCAACCGTAACCCAAGTTGGGAACTATCATGCCGATGGGTGAATGGCTCTACGTAGTGAGTCTCGAACGATGTCCTCTGGGCACCAGAGCAAACCCAGTTGTATTTAGCTCTGGCTCTAGTACGCGTGCGCTCTGCTGGAGTGGTCTATTTTATCGCCGGTTCTCGTGGGACCAAAATTTCAGTTCCTACAACCAATTCTATGATGGTTGGTGGTCCATCTGAAAAAACCACCACATTAAGTCTGGTGAAAAGGCCTTGGTCAGCTTTGTCTGACGAGGATAGTTTTGCTACAGCCGTTGAAGGTGGTGTTAGGTGCAAGAATGTTCACTTTGTTGTTGTTAAGAATAATCAGGAGGGTGGCTCCCTTCAAAAGGTCTCACCTTTTTTGATTAGTAAATGCATCACAGGATGTATTGGTTCTTCGAGGAACATTAAAAAATTACGTGACGGGACAATTCTGGTAGAGACATATAACGACGAGCAGAGACGATCTTTGTTATGTCTGACCAATATGGGCGGCATAATCGTAAGTACGGCATGCCACAAGACCCTGAATACCAGCCGAGGAGTGACTTTTTGTCGTGACCTAGAAACGAATTTGAGGGAAATTGCTGATGAACTTAGTACTCAAGGTGTTGTAGAGGTGAAACGGCAGAACCGATGCTGTCCCTTATACTGACATTCATCTTCCTGTTCCTCCAGGGAGAATTAGAGTGGGTTACCTCTCCGTTCGGGTACGCCAGTTCATTCTCAACCCACGGCGGTGTTTCAGGTCCCAAAGGTACAGTCACACTACAACATCTTGCTTGAGATCGGAGGTCTATGCTCGATGTGCTACCGAAAGCCACAGTGACGCTAACTGTGAGGAAAGAGAAAAATGTGCAAACTGCAATGGTTCGCATACGGCTAGCTCCCAAGATTGCCCAACCTTTAAGGAAGAGAAGGCGATTCTCAGGATCTGTATCTTTCCCGGCTGCACACAGGGAGTATAAGAAGATAGTTAACTCACGGAACCTCGTTCAACCATATGTGTCCTTCGCCACTGCTGCATCAAAACAGACTGCTTCACCTGTTCATACTCCACAGTGCGGATCCTGCACGGAACTTAAGAAACTCGTTCAGATGCTTTCTGATCAGGTTACTTCGCTTACGGCCACTATTTCCGGGCTGACAAGGGTGAGTGAAAAGTCCTGTGTTGCAATGACTGAATCCAACAGTGTTGTCCATACAAAAGTTCCTGCTCCCAACGTGCTGCCGGTATGGGCAGAGGCTACCACAGACGGTGGTAAGCCATCTAACAAGGCCCCCACGAAAGTAACCCGCATGACCACCCCCTCTGGGATGTCAGTAGCGACGTCCTGTTCTCATAAATCTCCTCCACTGTCACCCCATATACTGTAGGATATGATTGAGGAACCTCCCGACCCAAAGGCGTCGGAGTTATCTAAGTTGAAGAACACAAAAAAGAAAAATAGAATCGCGTACAACTGAATTCTATGTGGTTTCCTGAGTATATTTATTATTTATTGTTGTTATACTTATATTTTTTACTTTATTTTAATTTTATGAACATTATTCAGTGGAATGTTCGGGGTGTACGGTCCCGCATTGTAGATATTGGAGTACTGGCGCAGCTACATGATCCAATTGTCATGTGTTTCCAGGAGACTCATCTTCTGCGACATGACCCAATCGCACTCAGGGGATACTTTTGTGAGAGATTCTACTGTGTAGTGGACGGTAGAGAGAGTGGTGAAGTGGCTATTTTCATGAGGGATGAGGTTTCAGCTGACCACTCTCGTTCCTGCTGTTGCAGTGAAGATCTCTGACCTTCTCAAGCTGCATATCTACAATCTATATCTCTCGCCGAACACTGAGTTCAGTGCTCTGGATATCTCAAACCTCCTCGCACAAATACAATCTCCATCATTAATAGTAAGGGACTTCAATGCCCACCATGTTTCTTGGGGCTCGACTTTCTGCTCCACTCAGGGAAATATAGTACACAATGTAAGACAGGACTTGGACCTTTGTTTGCTGAATGATGGATCTCATACATTCATGTCTTTATCATCTGGTACTATGTCTAATATCGATCTCTCCATGTGATCGCCGGCTTTACTCCCTCGTTTTGGTTGGTCTGTTTGTGACGATTTTCATGGCAGCGACCATAAACCAATTCTTCGTTTCGGTGTGGACCACGAGATTCGGAGATGGCCACGGAGGTGGATTGTTGAAAAGGCGAATTGGGATGGATATCGTACGGCCTTCCAATCGCAGTGTGACGTCGGTGCGGGCATCC
The DNA here is from genome assembly GCF_047948215.1 of Lycorma delicatula. Lineage (NCBI taxonomy): Eukaryota > Metazoa > Arthropoda > Insecta > Hemiptera > Fulgoridae > Lycorma > Lycorma delicatula. Next base: position 131,953,090 of record NC_134462.1, on the reverse strand, counting down.
TTTAGCAAATTTCCTCTCTTACGTCCAAAATACTTGAAACTGCCAGCAGATATGTCCCACAAACATCGAGCAATCTTAAACGTCCTTCCGTTCCGTGATGGAATGATGATTGCAAGTGTGCTATTCGGAATCGACGGCGTGCACTACGCTAATTCAATAATAGACCTACAACTGAACATCTAGATATGTACCGCAGAGCTAGGGAGGTGTGCCGTCGGGTCTTCTTGACCGCTAAGAGGATTTCATGGACGAAGTATGTGAACTCCCACATCTACTGTGTGGAGAAAAATCCATGCAATTTTCAGGTCGCCAGGGCATTCTATTCTCGGTCTCGTCGATGAGGGAGAACTCCTTACATCATCTTCGGCTGTAGCAAATGCTTTAGCAAAATCTTTCCGTTCGGTGTCTCTCACCTCTTCATATAGTAACGACTTAGAGGGTACAAAGCACGGATGGAAGTAATGGCGTTGAATACTGGTGTTTCGGTTGGTGAATTGAACACACCATTCTTACTTAAAGAATTGTTACACGCACTTAGAAACTCACGTGACACTTCCCCTGGACCAGACAACGTTCGCCTTTATATGCTTTCGCCACCTTCCTGACTCAGCACTACAACATCTTTTGAGTATTTACAATGGTTTATTCTCCAGACAAGTCTTTCCGCCCGACTGGTCAGAAGCATTTATTATACCGGTACTAAAACCTGGCAAAGAGAAAACCGATCCCTTAAGCTACCGCCCTATTTCTTTAACAAGCGTATTGTGTAAAGTAATGGAGAGGATGGTGAACCGCAGGCTTGCATGGTACTTGGAGAAACATGGCTTTCTTTCTTCGGAGCAGTGTGGTTTTCGACAGGAAAGATCTTCCATTGACCATTTGGTGTCGATGGAGGCAGCCATACAAAACGCCTTCCTGAATCGCCAACGCCTCGTTGCTATCTTCTTCGATACAAAAAAGGCGTACGACACGGCCTGGCGACGCGGCATTCTTAACACCCTTAGGAGGTGGGGGATCACTGGCAATATGCTTGCTTTTATCCGGGGATTCTTGAATCACCGGAGGTTTCGTGTTCGTGTAGACGGTTCACTTTCAGACAGTGTCGTCTCGGAAAATGGGGTACCTAATAAAGTGCCACCTTGTTTTTGTGGCCATAAACAACATTACCGATTGTGTAAAGGCTCCTGTCTCTCGTTGTCTTTTCGTTGATGATTTTGTTATTTACGTTGCGAGCCGCTCTACACCCACTGCCGAGCGACTGATACAGAACACTATATTTCGCCTTGAGGCTTGATCAGGGACTACTGGTTTTACATTTTCACCCGACAAGACGAAATGTGTAGTCTTTTCTCGGCTACGGAACCCTTCTAATCCGCGGGTTTTTCTGAACAGAGAGCTTATTGCTGTCTCTACTTAAGTCAGGTTTCTGGGTTTGCTTTTTGATAGCCATCTTACCTGGGTCACACATATAAGGGAATTGAGGACAAAGTGTTTCAAACTTTTGGATATGATGCGGGTCCTTAGTAACACCAACTGGGGAGCCGATCGGTCGTGTATGTTGCGTTTTTACTACTCCCTTGTTCGTTCCCGTTTGGATTATGGTTGTGTCGCCTATTCTTCAGCTCGTCAAACTGTACTTAAGATGCTGGACATTGTGCATCATTCTTTTCTTCGGCTTGCCACAGGTTCGTTTAGATCGAGCCCTATCGCAAGCTTACTTGTAGACAGTGGCGAGCCATCACCTTGGGATAGACGTGACCAGCTTTTGTTATCTTATTTTGCTCGTCTCAGCGGACAACCAAATCACCCAGCTTTTGACCCAGTTCATAGGGATCCTAATTTGAGGAAATATGAGGACCGTCCACGTGTTACTGCGCCTGCGGGTGTCCGTGCACGACGTCTGCTGCAGCGTTTGAATGTTGGCACTCCCCCGCTGCTTCCATCATGTCCGTGCTCGAATCCCCCGTGGAGAATAAACCATGTGGATTTTAAGTTTGATCTTACAACGTATGATAAACGATCAAGCCTCCTATTGTTTTCCAGCAGATGTTTCAGTTTCTCCTCACCAAGTCGAACCCAAACGTGGTGGTATACACTGATGGGTCGAAACATGACGGTGACGTTGGTTGTGCTTTTGTTTTCGATGAACAGACTTATATGTTTGGCCTATCCGGTGTTACGAGTGTGTTCACCGCGGAACTACTCGCTGTGGATAGGGCTCTAAGTGTCGTTGGCCCTAAATATAAGAGCATTCTTGTTTGCAGTGACTCGTACAGTGCTCTTCAGGCGTTGGAAACCCTTTATTCCGGACATCCTGTCGTCGTTGGCATTTATGATAAAATCGCTGAGTTAGATAAATGAAACAGGGGGTAGGTTTTTGCTGGATCCCTAGCCACGTTGGAATTCTAGGTAACGAGAGGGCAGATTCTGCTGCAAAAGAAGCGTGTATTCAGCCTCCTTTCACCACCCGAGTTACTACCTTTGATTTTATCAATCGTATAAAACAATCACCGCGAGCGAGGTGGCAAAGTGGCTGGACGGCTGCCGTCGATAATAAACTTCGACGGATTATAGATTCAGTGTTGCCGTGGGGCTCCTCTTGCAGGATCTCTCGTCGTGAGGAAGTAGTCCTCTGCCGGTTACGGTTGGGACATACGAGGATCACGCACGAATATCTAATTTCAGGAGAGGACCCACCCCTATGCACAAGATGCAACTGCCGCCTGACTGTGCACCACATTCTCGTAGACTGCGTAGTTATGCGGCGTTGCGTCGTCAGTTTAATTAATATACCCAGCAACATTCGTGATATCTTGTGCAATGATGGCGGGATTTTGGAACGGATGTTTCTCTTTTTACATGGTACAGGGTTACTGCAAAGGATTTAATATACTCATATATGTTTTTCTGTAAGGAGAGTTTTTTTAATAATTTTAACCTTTATTTTCGATTTGATTTTTTAGTTCTATGTGTTTAATTTTATCCGGGGAGGGTAAATTCTATTCGGGGAGGGGATTTTTGCGCAATCCATCGGAGTTTGGTAAGTTTTTATACTTTCTTTATACCATTATTTTAGCTTTTATATTATATCAACTTTGTCTGTAGTATTAGTTTTGGGTTTTGTTTTGCCTTCTTGGCTTGTTTTAATACATTTTTATTATATGGTTAATATTACGTTTACACCCTGTGTGGTTTATTATTTTGAAGTTATTTTACCCTTTTAATAATAACTACCGGGCGATGATAACGCCCAGGCGTTTTTCGCCCAAAAACAAAAAAAAAAACAGAATTTTTATTATGGTTCACTTTAAAGTAAAGGATTTCTTTGCACTCAAGTGTTGGTTGTTTGGTATATGTACAACAAATGAAAATAAATTGTGGAACTGTTCTTGAGATATTTTAGATTGATTATTATTGTTATTCTGTTGGCAGATGACTCCTAATATCCATTCAACCAGACACATGCAACTGGTTTTTTTTTTCAGAAATTAGACTTGCATGCAACTTTAAACTTTACTGTGACTGCCCATTTTTTGTTGTATTAGCAGTTCATAAAACCTGATCAAACTTAATTTTTATTAAACTTACACTAGGTTGATTATACTTAATTCATACTATCACCATATCATCAACATAAACAACCACAAGTAAATAGTGTATGGTGCATTTAAAAAGCAGTTGAGCCTGATAAAGAATTTACAACTTTCATACTAACAAAAGTGCAGCAATTAAAACAATATTAGAGAATGCAGTCATTTATATACATAAGCTTATCCCTATTATTTAGTACAGTTCTTCAAGCAGAATACTTTGTTGATACTTTGTTGTTTTTCTTTTCTTGATTTTGGAGAAATTAAATTTTCATGGAACAGAACGGTACTAGTTAACTAATAACCACACAGTAACAGGATGTGTAAGCAAAAACTTGTTATCTCATGATATATTTGGATGAGATTGGGCAATACAGAATTCAAAAATTTAATAACAAATGAATTTGCACTTACTTTAATAACAGTTTCATTTCATTACAAAGATATTTAATGGACTAGGAAAGTGATGCCTTTAATAAAAATTAACAAAATCCAAATAGTTTTGTACAAGTTTTATCGGAAAAATAAAATTAGATCTCACTATACATACAATAATTGAATGTAATTATACATACATATAATCTTTGAATGTTACATTTTTAGAACACCTAGATTCCATAAAGTTGAAGTCACATTTTATAAACTATTTGTTTTAAATCATTTTAAGTTTATTTTTGAGTTCTGTTTCTGCTTTGTTACTTGCATTTTGTTGACTTTATGATCAATGGCCTCAGCACTCCATGCAAAATAATAATTATTTGTTGTATATGTATAAATAACTTTATTACAATCTTTAAAAAAAAGATCCATTTATCAAACTTAAATGTATTGCTACATTGAATGAAAGTTTGCTGATAAAAATTGGACCTAATCACTGGTAAAATACAGTTTTTAGATGGCTAATTTAAATGTAAACTTCATTGTCACCTTCAGCAGTTAAAATATAACACTAAACCTTATTTTAATTTTATTTTGTTATAAATAATTAAGATTTATTTCTTTGTCACTTGTTTTTACTATGTATTGTGATAGGTATGTATATCATGGTTTTTTCAACAATGTCAAAAAGCACTCATTTAACCCACTGTCTGAAAATGATTTCATTATTGTTTTTAATGAAAATATTTGTCAGAGTTCACATATGTTAAAACATCAATTTTCAGAATGTAAAAGTTGAAAAATCTCTTTTTTGCTTTGAACACAATAGGCCTTTTCTTGCTGTGTATTTGTAACTTTTTTGAAATAATTGCAACAAAATCATTCTTTTCTATTAATAGCATGATGTAACAGTTACTTTATATTAATCTGTTTAGAGTTGTTTTTTTCAGTCAGTTTTTATTTAATCTTTAATAAGGAAAGCATCTTAATTAACTGACAAGTTTATGTTTCACATTTCTCTTTAGAACTCCACAAACTCTCAATATATGTTAATTTCAGATTTATAAAAATCAAAGAAATGTTAACAATTCCTGTAGATTCACATAGCTTCAGTCCAAATATCACGAATCATTTCATCTTTTTTAACCAAATAATTGCAGGAGCATTTATAAATAACTCATTCCTGACATGAATTATTTAACAGGATAAGGTACTGGATTCATTTGTATTGAAGTTTGGTTGTTATCTCAGTTTTGACTAATTGAAATGCGCTTCCATTTATATTCTATAATTCTTTTTACTCCTTATGAATCTCACTTTGCTATATTTCAATTCATAAAAGAAAATTTGAATCTTGAGTACTGCAAATATATGCTAGGTTAATTTAAAATAACATAAGATATATGAGGCTAAGATAAAAATTAGATTTATCTAAATATATATATATATATATATATATATATATATATATATATATATATATATAAATAAATATATTAAATGGTTTTAATTAAAGATGTTGCAACAAAATCAAGTTCATTAAACATAAATGTTCTTAAATTGTTTAACTTTCTACTATTTTTCTATATTTTACATGCTCATTATTTGATTATAAAGCCAATTAAAAACTACTAACATTTTTTTACGAACACCATTTTCAGTTTGAAGTTCTTGAGTAGAATTTTTCATTATTTTTTCTATTATTTGAGATGAAATTGTAATATATGTCATTGATTCTGTTGTAATATTTTGCGATGAAATTCTTTCTGTAGTATTTAATTCACCTTCTGTTAAAGTTGTTTTTAATGTTTTATTTATTGAAATTTCGGAAAAATTTTCATTGTTTACCATATTTGCACTAACTTCAGTTAAATTATTTTTTGTATTATTTCCAGCAGTAGTCGATGAACTGTTATTTATCATTGAACATATGGCTGACAAATTTTTTTTTGACACAATGAAAGTTTCTTCATTACAGGCCGGATATACATCAAATAGATGAGGTATTACAGATGATGTATTTATTTCATGGTTAAAGTCAGTTGAATTTTGTTGATTTTGAACAGATGTTATATTGTTTGATTTTACTGTAGTTGCTTCTTTTACAATATTTTGCGTACTTATTTTCATTTTTCGTCTTGGACGTTTACGATAATTACATCCTTTTATATATAACTTTGATCTAGGTCCTTTACATTTTTTATATAATTTCCAAGCTGAGAATCCATTTCCTGTAAAGTATTTTGCTTCAATGAATATTTTTTTTACACATGCAATATCATCTGTTATATCATAATCAACAAAAGCATCGCAAGGGACTTTACAAAGTTTTTCTTGATTTTCTAATTGCTCATCAGAATGTTCATAACAGAATCTTTTGTGAATTTGAAACATTCCATAAGTACCTGTTTCTGTATCGACTGTATCAGTATTATAACCAGATGACTTATACGTAATACATAACCAAATAGGTAAATCTTTTTCTGGTATTTTATGACGCCAATATAATTCTCTAGCTAATTGACAACGTTTAAATTGTTTACATTCAACAGATATTATTAATATTAAATTTAGTAAGATAAGATAAAACATTTTATATAAATACATTTAATGTGGCATACTTATGTTATAATTATTTTGTAATTACTTACTTTTATTTATGTAATCAATAAATAACCAGTTTTTCTGACATTGTAAAAAAAATGTGTTGTTTTACTTTTACAGCACTATATACTGTTCCACGAAACATATTAATGACTAATTTAATTTTTTTTTATTATCCATTTACATCATTTGTTATTATTTTACTGATAATGAATGACAACTGTTTATCTATAAAAGATTTTTATCATTTTTAATTTATTTGGAGATAACAAAAATAGTTTATATGTTTCATGACGACAGTTATAAATAGTATATTTTAATGTTCAGTGTTTGCATAATTGTAAATTATTAACATATAAGTTGTAATCAAGAAAGTAGTATATAGAACTCGTGTAAAATTTGACAGATAAAAGGCAGTGTGTTAAGCATTTTGTTATTTGTTGTAGAGATCAATAATATGTGTAAATTAGCTTATAATGTGTTTGTTTTATTTAATTATTGATTAACGGATTTTCATAACCTATTATTATTTTTGAGTAATTGCTTTAGAATTTAATTTTAAGCTTAGAAGATGGGCAGAGTACATAGGTTTTATATTCTCTGTAAGCAAAACTTATTCTTTTCCTATCTATAAAATGATAAAAAAAAATTATTTACTGTTAAACAGACAATTACTAAAGAATCATCTAGGCTTCTAACGATCAAATAAACGTGGCTGGGATTGTTAATGGAACTTGTTAACAGAACAGGATCAGATTAACGTGGCTGTGTCCGGTATGGTTAATCCTTTCTTTTAAACATGATACTTGAAATCCTGGATTTATCAAAAATAATTCATGAATAGATTATTTGTAACAAACACTTAACTATATTCATAATACCTTATACAAGGTAGGTTATGTTTTGAACAGACTTCATTTAAACCAAACCTTTTATACTTGGGATTGGTTACACAACTACAGGTTTTCAAGGCTATGTTTCAATAGCCTCAAATTATTTACCCAGGGAAATATTTCTCTGTTGACTTAGAGATTATACTTTCATTGTTTTTAAAGCAAAAATTAAATGTTTTAATTTAATTAATAATTGGAACTTTTACTTCATTATTCAATGATCTGGTATAGTATAAGAAAAATCACAAATTTGAAGAAAAATGTGCATTGGAAAATAACCCATAAGGAATTTTGTAACCCTATTAAATGCTAGAGGAAGTACAGATATCAGAGTTTATTTTTGTCAATATCTCAGCAAATGTAGTTTTTTGAAAAAAAAAAGTAAGTTTTACCTTTTTAAAGCGAATAATTATTATTACCTTTAATTTTTTTATCTTTTCTTCTATTTTACTACTTAACAAAGATTAACAAAAACGTTTTTTATATAAGTATGTTATTGTTGCCTATTAAACAACTATCTTCCCATTTTGACAAACAACCAATCGGAAAATACTTCTATATAGGTTATTAAATTCTGTTAACTTTGGTTTTTAGTATCTACCTAGTAAAAATTTATACGGTTATGAATAAAAAAAAAATGATAAAAGTATTTTTTATTTTTTGGTTAGTATTATTTATCAATTTCTTTTTTTTTTGTGCGAGATTTTAGTCAAAATACATATATAGAGTGTATCACGAAGTTCTCCCAGGACTTTAATAACCTATTCTACTCATGAAAATAATGGGAAAAGTTCATATAAACATATGTACTACAATGCTTCATTTGTGAGTTATGGCTAGTGAAAGAATTCACTTAGATTTCAGCTACCCCAGTGAAATAAAGTTGTACTGAAATTTTTAGGACTTTAATTAAAGAGCAGAATTAATAGTCTCTTATGGCTTTTTCCTGAAAAATAAAATAAAATAGCTATCAGAACTGTATCTTCAGTAGTTTTTGAGAAATCTGGGGTGAAAACCAATAAATTAGGGTAAAAAATTCTGTATTATTATTTAACATTTGAATTTAGCAATTTGTCAGTTATGTTTTCTTGTAATTTTTAATGCTAATTTGTAATTTCTTTGATTGTTAAATGTAAATTCACCATTAAGGATTGACATTTAATAAAGTAGTCGGTCAATTCATTCAATTTAATTTATATCTCTTTATATATTCACATTCTCTCAGCTATATGATCTTTTTGCCTTTTTTTAAGCTCTTTTAAAAAATAACAATATTTGCAAAAAAGTTTTTGTAAAATCACACCCCCGCCCCAAAAAATACTGTTGTAGTCATCTGCTTGATTGTGACATCACAGGTGAGTGATGAATTAAATAAATGAATAGTATTTAAAGTGTAAAAAAAGTAACTCAGTTTGGTTGGGTCTCAAACTCGGATCACCTGGCTGACTCAGTACCCTGGTGTGTTAATGCTCATGGCTACACCAGTCTGCCATACATGCATGTGAAATCTGTTTTATGTAAGTTGTGAAATTACATAAGTTTAGTTAGTGCTGAACATCACCACTAGTACTGCCACACCCATGTAAATTAAATATGGTATGTGCATGTGCTTTAGTTAGAATCATTGAATTTAACAAAAAAATGTTATATTTAAGTAGAATGATAAATATTTTTAATTAAGTTGTATGTGTGAGCCGTGCATCAGACACAACTATCAGTTCTAGGAAAATCCTACAACTGTGTTGTCAGCTTTTTCTTACTTGGCTTATTAAATAATAAATGTGATAGGTGTAATCTTTCAATTTAGTTAAGCTTTTAATTTCTGCTTCTTATTTTAAAAATGGCTTGAATGATTATTTTATTGTTCAACAGCCATCAGCTGTAATGCCAGATTATAATAGAAATATAAGGCCTAATATAATAGAATAAGCACCTCAAATACTAATGACTCCTTTGCCTATCACCTAGTTGGAAAGCAAGTTTCTGATTAGTCCATCAGCAAAATCACCCACATTCATAAAATTACTGCTCTGTTAACAAAATTGCCCCTCAAATTTACAAACAGGGCAATCCTATTGCCATGATACTGATACTGGAAAGAAGAGACCAAGGAAGTAGATAATCCTAATGGTTCTATTAAGAGGAGTTTTACTTCCTTTAGGAGATGGCGAAATTGGCTAGGATCACTAATTTTTCAGTTTGGATTTTTTTGATCATGTTTTCAGAGTTGCCAATTTACCTACAATTAAGGTATGGCGTAATAATCTTTGACCAAACTGAAATTCTGTAATACAGGTAGATTACAGAAAAAAATGACTCCTTTTTGTTTTAAAGTGATTATTTTACAATCTTTAAAGAGGAAAATAATATTATGTATTTAAAAACTCTCATACGTAAATATAAAGTGATCCTGGTTGTAAATTAATTTTGTTGGTGTATCTTTTTTAATTAGGATGTGTTTACAAAAAGTTATTTTCAAAAGATGTTTAAAAATTATATAAAAGACTTTATAATATTTACTTTAATAATAATGAAAAATTGATTACCAATGATCTGGTGAAAAGATGTTCTTAAGAGTTAAAATAATCATCAAGTTCATGCTATTTTCATATTTTAAAATTGAATATATTTTTATAAACTGAATATTTTACTGGAAAGTGGTACTTATATTTCACTATAAGAAAATCATTAACACTTTCTAGGTAAGACAATATTCAGTTGAATTTTATTTAATTATTCATGTCATAATGACAAACGTGACATATTTTTAAAGACTTTTATTTTGTTTAACCTCCAGGACCACCATTAGATATTGCTTTAGAGGACAAGATGAATGATTTTTAGCGTGTGAAAATGCCATGCCTGACTGGGATTCAAACCCGGGACCTCCAAATGAAAGGATTTTTAAAGACCCATGTAATGTTTACTCACTATTTAAAGTTAAAAACTTTATCTGAATTTGCTATATTAAATATTATATTTTTAATGTGGTATAAGTTTCTACATTATAAGTAAAAGATTGGCAGTTATTTAAGTTTGAATATGCTCTGTATTATAGCTTCTGGCAACCTACATTTTATTGTTGTTATTGACTTTTATTGTCGATTGTCCTTCTGATAAATCACTAGAACGATTTCGACAGGTCTCCCGATAATAGAATTTTTTTCATATCTATAGACTAGAATGTTTTAACATCGGTATTGCTCATAAATATAGTGAAAAAAGTCCCTATAAACTAAAGTCTAGAAATATTTTGTTTTTTAGTACAGCTGGTGAAAAATTTCAGCCACATTTCTGCTGAATAATGTACCAAAACCTTTCTTTTCAGCGACGCCTTTAACTTTTTGTCAAAGAAGAATAAAAATATATGCATAAAGACTGCATCAGTATTGAGCGGGATACTATTTAGAAATGTTGTCTACGTTGTAGTCGCGAAACATTGGCCGTTGCCCTGTGACTAGATACAACTCGTGGATTCAACAAATGTGGTGTAAAACACCGAGATACATGTTGCTGGCGATTATTGTCTGGTGCCTACACAGCAGACAATAATTTCGAGACCTGGGTTTAAGTTGCATGAAGCTTAAGTCGAAGTACTCATTTATAGTACAAAAGCTAAAAAAAATATATATGGATGTAATAACCCATAAAGTTATGTTTATATTTTTAATGTTTACATTCTGGTAGTCGTAAATAAATATTTGCTCATTAATCTTATTTAAAAATAGTACAATTTTAATTCCACTGATTTGGGCTTTTAAATTGATTAAATGATTGACAAAACTTCAAATGTGACTAACAAAATCATAGCTTCCAAAGTGAAACGAATTTATATGTAACGGTATATTAAAGAATATTTCTTATATTTGTTAAATAGCAGTAGTACATTTAAATTTTCAACGCTATGTACGCAGTAATAAATTTACCAGTCAACCATAATAAATAAACATATAAATGTTAGTGCATTTGTAGGTTAACAGCAGTTTATTGTAGTGGCATTACTTCATGTATTCATTGAGTCACATGGTATTGATGTTAGTATGTAATTGCGCGGGTTCATTGCGGACGTTTAAGTGAATTCAATAAGTAGTTTTCGTTCTTGTTTTTGTATGCAATGTTCTGTAAAGTTCTTTGGCATCAGTTTAATCTGAAAAAAATTATTTTCATGCGATGGATAATATTTTTGACAGTTTCCAAGCAGAATTAAAAGGTAATATTTGTTCTAACCTCAATTGCATGAGTACAGTGACTTGTTAGTACATTTATTTTTAATGTGTTAATTTGTAATTTTCTTTTAACAAATCCATTTTATTAGAGAAACATTCTGATGTTTGTATTTTAATATTTGTTTTTAGAAGTATTACATTTTTCGTATATAATACACGAGTAAGCATTTTCTTCTTTATTATGTATTTTTTCAGTTCCTAAAAAAAATAAATAAACGAATATAACAAAAAGTTGTTGAATAAACTTTTAGCATAATAAAACAATTATGTGAATTTAAAATATTTATTTACTATATTTAAACCAATGGAATTTGGCCTTAAAACAAAAAAAATATTGTCCACTGTAAAAATGTTAGAAAATAAAAATAATGTGGCCACTAACATTATATTTCATAGGCTGCTACAAGGTAACAACACATATGAGAAACTTAATAGTATTATTTTTGTTAAATATTTTATTAAAGCAATGAAATGATAAAAAAATGAGTGAACTTGGACTAACATTAAAGTAAGCACTGAATGGCATTTGTACTAATTTGACCTAAGTCAGATAAACCTGTGAAAGGATTAAATAAAAATGAAAACTGGTTCTTTAAGATGATCCTGAATAAGATGGTAAAATATCTTGATCAGATTTCTGTGAGTTTATTCTTCCATTCTTCTCTCAAATTTCTTTTCCATTATTCTTACTTCCTTGGACAAGTACAGTGGAAGTTAAATCAGCTGCCTCCTAATTCAGTTTGTGGTACCATGTTAGTAGTACCTTCTCATTCAGAGCAGTTACTTCCTTTTTTTTTTAATAATCTACCCCTTTATATTTGAGGTAGTAACCGTTTGTGTCTGTTTAACTATCCAAGGACATGGCTTTCTAGATATATCACAAAAGACCAAACTAGTGGTCAAGGTACATACTGGGTAAAGCCAAGCCTCCTATTCCTGTTCTTAATCAATCATTCAAAGATGAAATACTTGCTAACTATTATCTTAATATTTTGTTCTATGGTTTCTTAAATTCAGAGTATTTTTATTGATGTAAATGGGTCATTCATCGGAGAAAGTAGGTTTATTGTGAAAAGCAGACTAGGGCATGTTTTTTACATTGTTATTTTTCCATGAATTTTCTGGAAAATACATTATTATTACTGTCATCTTTCATGACTGAATGGGATCACTTAAGTCAGTCTATAATTCAAGTCTCTTTGATGGGGCTGTTTGGGATTTGCAGTCCTCCCACTTTTTTTCATACATTCCAATGTTTTTTCCCCTTATAGTGTTGAAAATGTTCGTGTTGTGAGTTTTTACTTGTGAGTGCGAAATGAGTGTGTTTGTTCTTGATTTTCGTGTTTAATTTTATCTTATGGTGTCCTCTGGTGTGAGGCCAATTTCCTTCAGATCCTTTCTTATTTCTGTGATTCATCTGCATTTTGTCTTGGTGTTTTTCAAGTTGAGACTGTACTTGTGAATCTTGTGTCCTCACGATATGTCCACAGAATTTTAATCTCTTTTTACTCATGGTATCAGTTATGGGTTCAACTCTTTGTACATGATTTTTTTTTGGGCATAATCCACCACTGCCCATCTTTCTAGTACTTTTTATTGATACAGTTCTTCTAGTTCTTTAAATTTTCTGGAGTCTATCTGTCTTTGATTGTTCTTTCAGGTGGAGGAGTATTTCTGCTATATAAGTGGCTTCTGGTTTTATAACTGTGTTGTAGTATGTTATTTTTATATTTATTGATAGGAATTTTTTATTGTAAGTGTAACAGATTAATTTTTTAGCTTTAGCTAATTTGTTTCTTCTTATTTGGATCAAGGTTTTTTCATTTAGGTTGTTTGTTATTTCTTCGAGGTATTTAAATTGGGTTACTATTTTGATTTTATTACCATTTATGTTTACTTCTTTAAATCGTGTTGGTTTCTGGGGCATAATTTTGGTCTTTTCAAATGATATTTTTAGGCCAATTTTATTTGCAATGTTTTCAAGTGCAAATATCTGTGATTTAGCAGTGTTTGGTAGCAGTGCCAATTCATGGGTAAAACCAAAAAAGTTTGTTTTGATTTTTCAGCCTATTCTTTTGGGGGGCATTTTTTGAGCCATTCTGTTATTACCATTTCTAGAGTGCAGTTGATAGCAGTGAGAGCCCAAGGTGAGAGTATTGGTGCAGTCCTGTTTTGATCTCAAATGGTTCTGAGAGCTCACCTCTGAATTTTAACTTTGTTTAGTGTTTGTGAGGGTCAGTTTTATCTTGTTTTATTAATTTGTACTGTTTCATTTTATAGTATATTAACATTTTGTTACAAAACAAATATAAAACTTATTAAAGATGTACATTTGTAACTGAAACAGGCGTACCCAAAAATTAGCTGCAGTTGTATTCATAATTTCAAATTCCATTTTGCTTAAAAGTAATAAAATTAATTATATATTTTCATAGTACTCCATGATAAATAACTGTTAATAATATAGTAGATCAATTTCATTATAAACATACTTTAATGACAACTTTACACACTGGTGGAGGCTTGATTTTGAATGACAAATGGTAAATTTAGAGTTACTAATAATTAGTAGTTGCAAATGTGAAAAAACAAATTAATTAAAGCAGGAGCTTTTCTATAAGTTTAATAATACTGTGTATAGTCAATGTATTCTTGTTTTTGACCAACCTCAAGTACATGAGTTCATAGAAAGAGTCTTATTGCAGAAATCTTATGCTAAGAAACTTCTCTAAATTTTGGATTGAAATTTTTTTGAAATTTTTATTTAATATTGTTTTTAATAAATATAATAAAACAATTTTATTGTATTTACATTTATTGTTCAAAACGTATTCAGTAATGATTACAAGATTATTTAGTTTTTATTTTATTCTATTTGAGAGTCATCACAATCATCAGTCAACAAGGATTATGTCATTACAAATTGTTCCTGTTTTTCTTTTTTTCTGGGCGCAGAATGAAATATCATTATCAGCGCCTGGACACATATTTATGTAGTACGCAATTAAAAATTAAATTAAAAACTATAATCCAAAAAGCAAAATAAAACCACAATGAAATATTACACTAATAATCTGAATTAAAACAACAAAATTATCATCAGCTATACATCAAATGGTATAAATAGCTGAAAACTACTACTGAATATTCAAATGTTTGAATATAAACTGATGTCCCTGAGAAATCGTAAAAGATTATATAACATCGATTCATTGTTCCCTAACATACTTTGCATGTCAGCCTGTAGTTTAAACTTGTGACGCAATGCTATATAACAGATACTGGAATTGTTCCTATATTCAATTTTTTGTTATCCTCTATATTTATATCTTTTTTCATTTGGTCACTGATACTACCAGGCACATAGTAAGAAAATATAAGTTGATATACTTAATAAATAGGCAGAACAGGGCTTTTCTATGATTCTACCATTTTATAAGTAGCAGCTGTATATTTACTTGCACTCTTATGCCATCATTCTGCATTCAGTCATCTTTATAAATTCTTTCATTTGTATATTCAGATCCGATTTCTTATGTTTGAATGTATAGTGTGTCCTAATGTAACAACACTCAGATTTTAATGTGAAGTAATGTCATGAATGTGAAAGTTGTATAAAATGTCAGCTGTTTCGTCTTGAGATCATACATCTGAAGGAAGCGATCAGTAATACTTATGGTGCAGGCAGTTTCAGGACATCTTCACATCAACTAGCAAACTACTTAAAGATTGGAAGGTGTTTTGTCATAATCTTTGAAAAATAACTTTGTATAATCTGTTCTAAGTTGCATTCCCGTTAATTTATTTTATTGAGCATTTTCTAATGAAATGTTGTAGTTAACATTCCACTTAAAAAAAAAACAAAAAAAAACTATTGTCTAAAATAAATGTTACCACGATTATGATACACTTTAGAGTTTTTGTTGTTTTAGATTTAGGAGAAGGCAAGGAAGATTGGTGGAATAATAATTTATCTGACATTACTGAAGATGAAGAAGACAATGAGAAAGACAATGGAGGAACTGAAATCAACTTTCTTAAGAAACAAAAAGAAGAAGAAGAAGAAGATGCTGATGATTCTAAAACAGATGTCAGACCAGAGTCTCCAGAACTAAAGAGATCATTTAAAAAATTAAAAAAGATGAAATTTTCAAATGTTTTGAAATTGGTTGATGGTACCTCTAATAAAGTGAATTCAGATTTGAATCAAACTTGTAAAACGATTACATCAAAGTAAGTTTATTTATTAAGTTATTATTATGTTCGGTTACGAGTAACTGTTTTAATATGTAAGTTTCTGGTAAAATAAATAAATTTGTATTAGATTTCAGGAATTTCAATTCCTCAAATTAATTAATTAAATACTATTAATTAATTCAAATTAATTCATACTAAACATTGAATACCAGTAAGTTGATGTATATTAGTAGTAGGATTATCTGTAAGTCACTGAAGTCACTGTGTAGGCTAGTGGTTTACAGATTTACATATCGATTGCTATATACTGTCCAAATGTATTTAATAAAGACGTTAATAGCTATTGTATACATATCTTTTTTAATATGGTTCAAATTCAAATAAGTTTTTTGTTAGCAGTTTTTAAAGGGAAAAGGTTATCGTCACCTGAAAATCAAAAAGGAGTGACAACATAATATTACTGAAGCAATTTTACTGGAACTTCCTAGAAAAAATAATAGTTGTTATTAAATATGTATTAGGATTTACATTAGTATTTGTGTTTAATGATATAATCAGAATCTTTAAGAGATTTTAAAGGATATATCTTAATGACTATTGTTAATGCACAAAACTACTAATGTAAAAGATAGGCGTATTTGAAAAATATTTTAATATTTAGACCAAAAAAAGTATTAAATTTATTGTTGTTAAATGCAGAGTAAGTGGATAAATAAAACAATATAATAGAAACTATTGAAAAATAAATTCTATGCCTTTATAAGAAATATAGTAAAATTAAAACATTAATGTAAAAATGAGAATGTACATCTATACATATATAATACTGTTAAATGCTTTATATTTATTTACTTACTTAGTTACTATCTTTAAAATACAATTATTTTAACTTAAAAATTTATCTTAAATATTATTATTTTAATTACTTAAATTTATATTGATTTATTTAAAAATATCACCATTTTAAATTTTGCTAAATAAATTAATGAAAAATGATGCTGCATTAAGTACAGACTAGTATTAAGACAAACCTTAAATGTAGAAACATTAGTGTTTTTAAATTACTAAAAAAATTCTCTTCACAATTTTATTTTGGAGTCTGAACTTTATAATAAAAACTTGATTTATTCATTGAAAAAATTAAATCTACACTTCTAAAAATCTGAGCATGTGCTGTGCGCTGCTTAAAATTAAATATTTGATAGGTAAATATTCTATCTGCAAACTGCAGATCAGAGGAACAGATCTAAGTGCTGCTGCAGATACTTTATATAGAATTTTAATATCCAAATTATTTTTATTCAAGTCTAATTTTTTATATTGTTATTAGGACCTTGTTCATGTTTTTGTAATTATTTAATGAAAAAATTATTTCACTTTTAAAATACTATTACTGTATTGATACTGTATTGTAGAGATACTGTATTGTCATCTTAAATAATGTGATTGTGTTGAAATACAAATCCATAAAGAAACGGTTTGTTAATGAGTATCTAAATTCCAGCGCGTCAATTCAGTAGTTACACTACTAATAATTGGTAAGCGATAAGTTTTCGCATTATGCTTCATATCATTAAAGAATTTTAAGATTTTATATAAAATTACAATACGGTGAATGAATTTGGTAAAGAATGGTACATTGAGTTAAGTGAAAAAGTTCCATTGATTTTTTTTTAATGTTATTGATTTCTGTCTGTATCAAAATAATTGGTTACCAATTTTTAGCCTTCAGTTGTAATTTTTTCATAAATTGCTGTATGCCTAATTCATTCTCAGTTTTTTATGATTGCACATTGAAATAGTAACCAGTTATCATTAGCGATACAGCTAAATAGATTTGAAGTTTCTTCTAAAGAAGATATCTAAGAAGAAAGCAGGGTAAGTGTTCAGAAAAGAATTTGATTATAGTTAGTCATTAATCACTTATATGAGAATTTTATCTTTTTTTTACAAAAAGTTAAACTGATAAGCAGTGCTATAGTTAATTACCGTTTTCACTTTGTTCAGTAGTTAATTAACTACATACAAATTTACGTTACATATTATTAAAACTTTTTCTGAAAATTTATTAGTAGTGGTTAATAATTTTAGTTGTGAGAAGTTTCAAAATTTCATTATTAAAAACCAGACAGCAATAAAAACCACTTAAAAAATTATTTAAATAAAAACCTCGATGGCAGTTAAAATTCTTTATCAACCAAAATGTACAGTAGCCGTCATGTAATGGTGAGCTTGAATGATCAGCCTGCTTACCATTGCTATACTATTGTTCTTCAATTCTGAAACATTGGCACACTATGATTAGTCATCTCTTAGTAGTGTCAACATGAGGTATGATATTTTTGGCAGTAATCGTCACCCCTTCAAGATCACCGTTACTTGGTGGTGACTGTAATTTTAGATATATGTAATTTTTTGGTGTGTTTTCTGTTTTTCCAATTTATTTCTGTAACTGCTTATCACAGTTTTTATTTAACACCTCATTAATACAAAACAATTTTTAATAATATTTTATGAAAGATACAATTGAGTTAACGAAATCATAAAATATATTTTAGTTTTTGCTAGTATTTATTAAGGAAAGGAACTGAACATTCATAATTTTATGTGGAAATTTTTCTAAATTTAGTCTTTCTTTCTAATTTTGTATTACAATTGTCCAGTTATTAATGGTAATTTTGAGTTCTGTGTTAGAGCAGATATCTGATTAAGTACTTATAAATTTTTTTAAGCTATGTTCATTCATATTATACGACCTAATAATGTTTTTCCTGGATATTGGGTGATTAATTGAATAAAGCTCTCTATTATTTCATTTCAAAATTTTCAAAATATTTTAATTATAATTGTAATTGAAATTGATTGATTTACATTCTTTCTTTGTTATTTAGGAATAAAAGTGGTTCCAGTGAAAGCAATGATATTGGTAGCAATATTCAGTCATTAGTGGGTGAACAGAATGAATTTTCATGGAGTTCTACGCTTGCATCACCATTAAGTACATCTGTTGTTAATTATTCTAATCTTAATTCTGAGGAAAAACAAACACTTATTCCCACTTGTTTTAATGTAAGTATGGTTCTTTTATTTGTTCCAGTTAATGTTTGTAGTAGCCTTAAAAATAATTTGATTTGACTCATATCTTTCATTTCTTAAATGGATGATAACCTCAGAGTAAAGTCATTTTTATGTTTATAGTTGCATTTATGTTAAATATGTTATAAAATGTATGTATATTTTTTTTTATTATGAGAAGCATTAGTTTTAATTTAATTTGTATCATTTCTTGCAGACTGCAGAAACATCTGAACTTTTTACTAGTGATTACAATGAATCTAAGTGTAGTGATATGTGTGATAATTCAGTTGTAAAATATAGAGATTATAATACCGGAAATAAGCAGGTTTTTTTGGATGAGATAAATGATGAAGTTGAAGACTGTATTTCAGAAACATGTAATAAACAGCCTGTGGGCTTTGAGAAAAAATGTTCCCGGAAGTTACGTTTCAGTTCCCCTAAAGGACAAGTTCGTCACAGTAAAGACGTAAAAAATATGGATAGATGTTTGGGCAACAATTTAGATAAAACTACTTGTGAAGATCTCTCTGATAAAGATTCATCTCCAGACATTAATATTTTAGAAAATTTTGTCTCTCCTATTTCAAGAACATTAATGCAGAATTTAGATAAGGACGAAAATTTTGGTAGCAATAAATTTAGGGTCTCTGAAGGAGGTATTACTTATAGTGGAGTAATCAATGAAAACTTCAATACCCATTGTCAAAATAATGAGAATTATATTAAAAGTTCTGCAAAAATATTTGATTCTTCATCTTCAAACAAAAGTAACGTAGATAATCTTTCAGCAGATTTATCTATCTCACCCCAAGATCAATCAAATGATATATCATTAAGAGCATTAGAAGAGATATGTCAAGCATCTGAAATATTGACAACATCTTGTTATAGTTCAACACCATTATCTTCAAAAAAATTTGTAAAAAATATTTGTACATCCACACCGATTGACGAATCTTATAAAATTATTGAAAGAAAAAAATGTGTGATGAATAAACTGAATGAAAATAAACTAGAAAATTATTCTGTAAAATTTAAAGTGCCTAATAAATCACCATTAAAAATAGTTTCTGATACAGAGAAGAAACTTTCCACCGACTCACTTCCTGAGCCCAGTGATAAAGTAAACACTTTGATTACTTTATCACATGAACCGATGAAAAATAGTTTATCAATTTATTCAATCCTGTCTAGAAACATTACACCTAGTTGTAATTGTAAATCTTTAAATGATGTATTATTGTCAGCAAAACTTTTAGAAGATGCAGAGTGTAATAGAAGTAGTTCTCAATATATTAAAAAAAATAAAAATGCACTTAATGAAATAATAGATAAAGGAAATGGATTTTTACAATTTAACAGTTTAGAAATGCTTGAATCAGAAACATCTAAATTAAATGATGTCAAATCTTTGCTCATTAGTAAAATTAAAATAGCTGATGATAAATATCACTTGTCAAACCAATATAATGATGAAGAAATGTTAAGTAAGAGGTTTAATCATATATCAAATGTGATGAGTACTCGTAATTGTGATATAACCAATTACTCTGAAGTTACTGATACTCAGATGTTTAGGATAGGAGAAGAAGCTGAAAGTAATGACACTTGTTCTAAATATTCCATTTCTGATACCCAGATGTTTAGAGCTGTTGAAGAAATTGATAATATTTTAGAAGTTGTGAATAATAATAATGATGATATTAATAATATTTTTGATGAAAAAGAAATTAAAGAGAGTACTAACTATATAAAGTCTAATTCAGAAAAATCTTGTGTAAATAGAGAACCAACATTAAAAAAAAATCACTTTAAACATGAAGATCCAACAGAGAATTCAACATGTTCTACAATACCTTATAATAAACCAGATATTTCAAATGGTAAGTCACATAATTCCCTAAAAACCTTTAAAATTTCCAAATTGAATGAAGACTGTATGACAATGGAAGAATCTTTCATTGAAAAAAATTTTATTGATAGTGAGTTTACTCAGTTAAGTACATTTGAAAATTTGGGGAATGAATGCTTAAATGATAAAAAAATAATTGAGAAAGATAAATGTTTACAGGTTTTGTCTTCTAATGAAACTAAGAATATTACAGAGGATGTTTCATTAAAACAGAAGTTATATTTCGGTTATAATTTATTAAATGATTATTCTGTTGAAGATGGACATGAAAAGTTAGCGGATAGAAATGAACATTCTGTTGATAAATGTAGTGTCTTTTTCACAGCTAGTGGGAAGTCTGTAAAAGTTTCTGATGAAGCATTATTTAAAGTAAGAAATATGTTTTTTGGAAGTAATGAATTGATTTGTAGATCAGATAGTTCAGAAAATTCTAAAAAATCTGTAAGTTGTGAGTTATCAAATTTGAAAACATTAGACTCTTGTAGTCATATAACTTCACATAATCACTGTGATTTTTCAACTGCTAGTGGGAAACAAGTAAATATATCTGAAGATGCATTATTAAAAGCTAAACAGTTGCTCTCTGAAGATTCTTTAAAAAAATTTGAAGATGTATCAGTTTCCAGGTCTGTCATTGAAGAAACATTACCTAAAAACACAAAAGTAAAAACATTTGATATTGTTTTGAATAAATCTAGTGGTTTCACAACTGCGAGTGGAAACAAAGTAAATATATCTAAAGAGGCATTATTGAAAGCCAAGAAATTTTTAGAAACTGAAATTGATTACTCTGAGAGTGTAGATAAATTAGAAGAAAAAATACCAAAAAAAGGTGAAGTTAATAATTTTGCTGGGTTTTTGGCAACTTCTGAGAAATGCGTGAATTTATCAAAAGAACCTGTCTCAAAAGCAAAGAACTTATTTGAAAATAATGATGGCAGTTCTGGAAAGTCACATGAATTGAAAACAGTAGCAGTGCACAAGAAAGAATATCCAAGTAACTTTGCTGGGTTCTCCACTGCTAGTGGGAAATCTGTGAGAATATCAAAAGAAGCATTATCAGAAGCGAAAAAATTATTTGCAGAGTTTAATATTAACAATGGAGGGTCAGATGAATCAAAAGAAAGTATACAACATAAAAATGAAGATTGTAATTTTTTTGGATTTTCCAGTGATTGTGGACAGACAACAAGTTTGTCAAAAGGGGCTTTGTTGAAAGCGAAGGAGGATGAAGAAAATAATGATAACAGTGGAAGTTCAAATAAATTAAAAGGAATTACACATAATAAAATCAAAGATATTGGTAATTTTTCTGGATTTTCTACTGCTAGTGGAAAGTCAGTTAGTGTGTCAGAAGAGTCATTATTAAAAGTGAAGAAGTTATTTGCAGAGGATAATGATAACTCTGGATTCACAGATGAACTAAAAGAAAGCACGCTTCACAGTGGTAAAGGTGTGAATAATTTTAATGGGTTTTCTACAGCTGGTGGAAAATCAATTAATGTATCAAAAAAATCTCTAACAAATGCCAGAAAGTTATTTGAAGACATTGCCAAAGATAAGACGTCTAGTGAATTAAAAGAACAAGTTCATTATAGAGATGAAATTTTAAATAATTTTGTTGGGTTTTCTACTACTAGTGGAAAGTCAATAAGTTTATCAAAAGATGCATTATCAGAAGCAAGAAAACTTTTTAAAGACAATACTGAAAAATTTGAGAGTTCAACCCACTTCAAAGAAAATGTGCTAAGTCATTTTGATGATTTTTCTAATATTGATAGAAAATCTATTGGCATATCTGGCAAACTGTTATCTAATGTAGGGAAGTTATTTGAAGGTGATGGTGAGAAATCAGAGATGTTAGTTGAATCAAAAGGAAAGACTGAAAACAGTTTTGTTGGTTTTTCTACAGCCAGTGGAAAATCAGTAAATGTATCTAAAGAGGCTTTACTAAAAGTAAAAAATTTGTTTGCAGATGATAATTCTTTAAACGATCTCTCTGTTTTAAATAAGAATTGTACTGATGTTTCTTGTAAGATGCTACCGGATAAAAAAAATTGTAAATCTTTTGGCATATCTGGCAAACTGTTATCTAATGTAGGGGAGTTATTTGAAGTTGATGGTGAGAAATCAGAGATGTTAGTTGAATCAAAAGGAAAGACTGAAAACAGTTTTGTTGGTTTTTCTACAGCCAGTGGAAAATCAGTAAATGTATCTAAAGAGGCTTTACTAAAAGTAAAAAATTTGTTTGCAGATGATAATTCTTTAAACGATCTCTCTGTTTTAAATAAGAATTGTACTGATGTTTCTTGTCAATCGCTACCGGATAAAAAAATTTGTAAATCTTTTGGATTTTCAACAGCTAGTGGAAAATCAGTGATTGTATCCAAAAATTCATTATTGAGAGCCAAAAAAATATTTGAAGAAAATAATTCATCGACTGGTCATGCTACTTTATTGTCATGTGGAGGAACATCATGTTTATCTGTTGGGAATAAAACTACTGAAGAATCATGCTCTGTTAATGGGATTATAAAAGATTATTCTAAGTTTTCTACCATAATTGGGAATTCAGGATTTACAATAAAAGAAAATTTTTCAGAAACAAATCGGTTGCATACAGAATCTTCTACTTGTTATAATAAAGTATTTTCTACAGCAAGTGGCAAACCTGTTAATGTATCCGATGAATCATTGTCAAAAGTAAAAAATCTATTTACCAACGAAGATGTGAAGTTAACTAATATTGACTGCTGTAGTAAAAATGAAAAGTTTACTGTTTCTCAGAGAACTGCAACAAAATCTCATAAGATGTCACCATATGAAAACACTACTTTTTCTAATGTCAATGAAAAATTTCCAATTAAATTCTCTAACTGTGTTTCTGATTCTTCTTTTGAAGGTTTTAAAACAGCTAATAATAAATCAATTGCTGTATCAAATGAGGCATTATTAAAAGCGAAGCAGTTATTTATGAATGAAAATGATGTTGATTTTAAATTATCTTTGGCAAGTATTGATGACTGTCAGTTAAGTCACATAGGTGAACAGTTAGTTCCAGAGATTAGTGGTAATAAATTTAATATTACTTATGATACAAAAAAAAATAATTTTGATCCAGTTACGCATTTGGAAAAATGTGATGCTGAAAATTGCAGGAGCAGTGTTTTTGATGAAGATGTTTCTTTAAGTTTTGTTCATGAAATATCAGAAAGTGCTGCTGCTTTTCTCTTTGATGAAGATAAAAATGCATCTGACGTTCCAGAGTGGGTTCAAACATTTGTAACAAGTCCATCATGTCTAAATGATCGAAATATGACTAAAATTTCTCCAATTATTTCTAATGAAGCCAATGAATCTGTTAAAAGGAAAAGAGTTTTGAGTCCTGTATTAGGCTCAAATGATAGATTTAAAAAAAAACGATGTAATGCTTATAAAAGTTTAAAAAAATCTTCCTTTCTTAATAATGAAAGTCCTGTTAATTCTAAAGGTGGAATTTTTAGTCGTTTATCAGATTCAAATGCATCATTTAAAACATCTACACCTCTTAATACGGACAAAATAAACAAAAAACGTTTAATCTGTGATAAGAGTTTTTCTTTACCTGTTTTGAAAAAGTTAAAAATGGTTGATAATGAAATATTTTCACAAGAAGATGGAAAACTAATTCATGCTCTTGATATTGCTGAAGGAAGACGAATTGCTGCCGAACAACAGAATGATTTCATTTTAAAATATAAAAATAAAGAATTAACTAAACAATGTAAAGGAAGTTTGTTGTTCAGAAAAACGACTGAAAAACGGATATCTCTATTTGAGTATGTTCATGGAATGTTACCAAAAAAATATTCTAGACAACAGGTGAGCATCCTTTATGTATTTTACTCCTTTACGTACTATTTTTACCTCCTGATGTGCCAAATAGATTTATTTAAAAAAAAATCTGAACAGTTGTTTAAAATCTTTTTTTTATATTAAAAATGTATATATGACTAATATTAAATACAAAAAAGAGTGGTTTCATTATATTCTTTTTAGAATGTGTTGTGTTGAACTTTGTAATCACAACAGTAATTGTTAAAATACATGTGCAAACATTATTATTAATTTTAAAGAACTGTTTGTCATGGAATAATAACTTTTTAAACAGTATTGTGACCAAACTGCATTCTGATCAAACATTTATCAAATGTTTTATATTAATAATTTTATTATTTACAATAGTGAACAACAGCTATGCTTAGTTTAGTTTTATCTATATCTTACCATTATATAAAGAGAGGACGAGGGTTTTTGTTTGTTCAGGATAAACAAAAAAACTACTCAATGTGCCATGTTTCTTAGCATAATTGAGAAGGTTTTTAGATATATTTCATCTCGAAAAAACTCAAAAATAAATTTATGTGTTGTAGTGGAGATTTGCCGGTTAAGTACAAACTTTAATGAATTGAATTAATGAACTGTAAACCGTGTATCTCTATAACTTTGTGAGCTGGGTTTGAGCTGAATGATTCGAATCAGTTGAATGTATAATATTACAAAAATAATAGACTTAAATCTATGTTAAATAAAATAATATTAAATAGATTTAAAATTTTCTGTTTAACAATGGGCTTCCTGTGAGTACTATGTGTAAGGCTAGAATGGTGAAGTATGTGAGCACCTCATGGGAGGCTAGATATATCATCACCATCAACTGGTAACAAACGGAGTGGCAGGGGTACCTCGTTTGTTGCCAGTGGCCCCTTGGCTCTTGGGGAACGGTTTTGGGAGGTGCGATGGGATGCTCTTATATCTTTGCAAACAATCATCAGATTTTCAAAATTCAAATGGGATATTTGTTAATGGATTGAAGGATAACTTTTGCTTGAATCAGGTACACCCTTGATCTAACAGATAACGATTATTTGAAAATGTATATGTATTTTTTGTCTGTTTGTTTGTTATTGCATCACCTGAGAATCAACCGACTGATTACTTAGATTTGCAGGATGCATTCGTTTTTTCAAGGAAGGTTTTAAGCCATCGACCAAGGCCCTAGCTCCCTTGAAGGTTAAGATATTAAAGATATTCATTAAGGAAAAAATAGATTAATCCTTTTACTTCATTATTATATTTCTGCCAATATGGCAAAGAAATAAGTTATGAATTTGTCACCATCAAAGGTGAGTTGTACGTTAGGGTGGTTACTATTGTAGCTTTTGTAATTTTGTTTCTTTTTTAGGTTTTTATAAATCCTGAATACTATAATTATTATTTATTGATATTCTCACAACCGTGAGGATAACATACATTGCTGGATTCGAGGGTGCCGGTCCTCCTGGCTAATGGGAATGGTGAGCGAAGAGCTCTGCGGCTATGGGGTAGGCCCCAAGGAGTCCCTTAGTTGGCTTTGGGATTTGCCTGGGTTGACCTGCCCTGAAGTTCCAGGTTCTGGCTAGACAGGCCGGCTAGTAATATATACTCCATTGCATTGCCATCACTATTTTTCAAACTCTGATTTACATCTAACCTGATCCTTCATACAGTATTTAGTTTTAGTATTCTTCCTACATTTAGTATTTATTTTTACAGTTTTTAATTTCATATTGTTTCTTCTGCAAACCTATCACCAATGCTCTTTTTAAAACATTTATGAGCATGTTATAATAATTAAACATTAATTCATTGAACATCATATCTAAACAAAAACAGAAGTCACCATGATGTCTACAGGTTTGCTGATTTTATAAAAATTACAACCATCATAATGATTTAGTTGGAAACAAAACATAAAATGTTTACATTTTAGAAAAAAATAACTATCTATTGCAAAAAATGCTCCTATGTGTATATGTGTAATGAAGGTCACAAATTGCAAGCCCATATTTATTCACAGAAAGTATGATCATCATGGATGTCTTTTTGGTGTCTATTTATATGAGTAGTTTAAGTTGTACTAGCAAGAAAAATCTAATCTTTGGTATTTCATTCAAGTACTTCGCCAAAGTAGTATCTTATAGATATTAATTTCTTTCTTCTCTTATCTCTACAAATATTTTGTACATGATTTTTTAATACCCTCAGATTTCCTTCTCATGTAACCTCAGACTGTTTGCCATTCTGTAAACCTTCCTTCCACTTTTCAAATTGACATTTAAAAAGTTTTTTTCAAAGATCAGTATTTCATTTGTTTTAATTTTTTCTCTTCTAGTGTAATTTTTTATCCATTCTTTCAGTTTTTGTACCTCTCATATCTCATTTCACTACTATATAAAGCAGTGATGGGCAAATTTTTAGGAAGGGGTCAAAGAAAAAAGAAAACACATAGTCTGGCCAATTTACACATAACAAGAGAATGTAATTTTCAACACCGATTTAGCATCAATGTGTAGTGTGTCTAGTTTACGATCAGTTAATTGGACCCTCCATTCTCCCAGTATGTCTAAATTCTGACATTTACTTAGCTTTTTAGGAAAAATTGCCAGTAGTATTAAAAGATGTACCACTAGCATCAAGATACTACATGTACTTTCTGCACAATGGTGTGACTCCCCATTTCTCATGTACCATATCGGCATACTTAAATGAGTAATTACCACAGCAATGGATTGGCTGCAGCAAGTTACACACCTCACCACTAAGATTATCCAATCTAACCACCATTCGATTTTTGCTTCTGGGGTTAGATGAAAAGTATTGTATCCGAGAAAAGTTCATATGTGAGAAGAGTTGGTTGCTCATATAACAGTTGCTGACGCACAAATTAAGGAAAGTTGTGCAGAATTGTGGAGAGCAAACCAGCAATCTGAAAGCATTCAGCCAAATTTATTGAAGTAAAAAAATTACTATAAACTTTATTAAATGTATGAATTAAATTTGTATTTTTTTAACATGTATCAATTTTATGTTAACTTTATTTTCTGCAGTTTATAACATTTAAAAGTTTGCATACTCGCCATCGCAAATCAGCTGATTTTGAAGTTGAGAGTTCTAAAGGTTCAAATCTGAGTAAAGATAGTTACTTTTATATGGATTTGAATACTAGATCGTGAATACCGGTGTTCTTTGGTGGTTGAGTTACAATTAACGACACTTCAGGAATGGTCGACTTGAGACTGTACAAGACTATAAACTCCAAATCTACTACTAGATTAGCAGTAAATTTCTGGGTGTGACATATTGGATTTAAGGAACTGGATTCATGTTAGACTTGAAAACTCTAATTTTGAAATTTTGAGAAACAACTGTTTGAGTTGAGTGTTACATTGCAGTTAATTAATTCGAGTGACAAGTTTGGTTTCATTATTTCACATTCCAGATTAAAAGGTAATCTGTAAATATTCAAGTATTTTTCAATGGCACTGAAATTTTGAAATCTTTGTTCAAATTCACTACAAAGCCTTCTCAGACCATTTTCATTGTTGGTCAACTTGTCTTTCACGCTGAGGTTATTGAATTTAACGGCAAATGAAAAAAATCATTCTTAGCTAGTTTTGTAAACAGAACAAGTTGTAGTTGAAAATATCTGAGATAGTTCAAGATTTCATAGATAAATTGATCTGTTCCTTGCATCTTGACATTCAACTTGTTCCAAACTTGATTGAAGATAAGAAAGTAAGGTAGCTTGTGGCACTAAGCTACTTTACTTTCATGTAGTTCAGTTTATCTGAGTATTCAGATTTCATGGTGTCAAGAAATTCTTCCTACTACGCCAGCACCTTGTTACTATCTTCTTTGATATCAGGAAGGTGTTCAACACAGCCTGGCGACGTATTCTAGACACCCTCAAAGAATGGGTAGTCAAGGGTAATATGCTTGCTTTTATTAGGGGTTTCCTGAGTGACCGAACTTTCTATGTATGTATTGGAGATTCTCTCTCTGGTAGTGCTAACTTGGAGAATGGAATACCTCAAGGAAGTATATTAAGTGCTATCTTATTTTCTATAGCCATTAACGGTATAACTACATGTATGCAGATGCCTGTTTCATGTTTATTTGTCGATGATTTTGCTGTATATATTGTGTCCCATACAACAACCACAGCCAAGAAGCTACTACAGAACACTATATCTTGCCTTGAAGCTTTGTCCAAGGTTACCAGCTTCACATTTTCATTTGAGAAACCAAAATGTGTAGTTTTCCTTGCCTGCAGGACCCCTTCTGCAAATCTTTCAGTGGAGAATTCCTATCTCTCCTTCTGTCAGATTTTTAGGTTTATTTTTGATAGCTGCCTTATGTGGGGTCAAGCATATCAAAGAATTGAAAACTAGGTGTTCAAACTTTTAGATATGCTGCGAGTCCTTGCAGTACCAATTGAGGTGCTGATCAGTTGTGTATGTTGCGTACTTACTATTCCTTGGTTTGATCCCGTTTGGATTATGATTGTGTCACCTACTCTTCAGCACGTAATACTGTGCTTAAAATGCTAGACGCTGTACATCGTACTTTCAAAAATAGCTGTACAAATTGCATAAATAGCTGAAACACAGTAATTAAAATATTTGAATATAAATGCACAGCCCTGTTGCCAGTTTTATTCTTTGTTACAAAAATGCCAGCAGCCAGGCCTCGCTCTCAAATGTTAACATAACATTCCAATATGTGAATAAGTAAATAGATTAGTCTGTGGCCACTCAGCTAAACATAAAAGAAAGAAAAGAAGCTAAAATAATCCAGAATTTTTAACTTTTCTTATTTTTTTTCTTTTCATTAGAAAAGAATTAGCAATCACGTTGTGGGCTAGAATCATTCAGGCGGCCATGTTTGGCCTGAAGACCGTAGTTGCCCATCACTGATATAAAGAGACGTATTTTTTGTTTGTTCCTAATAAACGAGAAAACTACTAAAGCAACTATTAAAAAATTTTAACTGTCACTTTATTATCACCTCCGGAATGTTTACCATAGTTAAAACCTCACTATATCATTGTCAACTTAGTAAATTACTTTTATTAATAATGTGCTGGGAAATTTGTTGAGGTTAGAAATAGAATTTTTGAGAAATGGTACATTAAATTACATTCTTCAGTATTATAATTAGATGAATAAGGGATTCTTATCTTTTGAAATTTTTTTATTGAATACATTTTATTTAATGTAATAACCTACAAGCAGAAAGCGCTGAGTGATGTGTATAATTAGTCATTTTTGATATTGTTTTCTGTGTTATTAGCATATGGACATTCATATTATTTGTATTCAGTGAATTCTACTGTTGATAAATCACATAAATTATGGTTTAATGATATATAACATATTTTTCTTAATACCTCAACATCTCTTTCTATATAACTTGTCTTATATATATATTTATTGAATTTTTTAAAAGCCTCCAGTTTAGTGGGTGGCACTTTTACATTGGTTGTTATGTTGCTGATACAAATATACTTTTGTTAAACTTAATTAAACATATTTTCATTTAATGTTAATATGCTTTTTTGTTTATTTATTTATGACATTTTTATTTTTTATTTCAGCTCTTAGAAATGGGAGTTAAAAAGAGTGTGATAGATGTGACATCAAATAATGCTGTCAATTTCAGATTTAAGGCTTCTGATTACTATGAGTAAGAATTTTTTCTATTTATTTGTATTAGTTTTAGTTGGTTTCTATGAATTTTATTTACAATAAAAGTTAGAAAATTTGTAAAAGATTTGTTTCTTGAGTTGGCTTGCAAGTATTATAACTGTGATAAATTTTGAATTGAGATAAAATTAGATTATAATCGGTGATCCTTGAAACATATTGTTGCAGCTAGTATTGTTAAATATATATTACCCTAATAATTTGCCAAACAAAAGTTATAATTGTTTTAAAAAGTAACATTTTTAAAATTTTGATCTAATGTACTTTATCCCCTGAGAATTGTAAAAATTTGGTAAAGGGATATCAGTATATGAATGTTATGTATATTACTGAAATTCAATTGGAGTAGAGGATATGACTTTCACTCTTTATAATAAATATGTGCTTGTAATTTATGTATGTATACAAGCCATCCTAACCTCCGTAGGGGAAGATTTTCTTGTGACAATTGTGTGGTCACCACACTCCCCCCCTCCAATACTAGCCATAATGGACTTTACTGGAGGTCGTTGTTTAGACCCTTTAAACTTGCACAACACAGTCATCAGTTTCTGTCAGGATACCACCAGTGCATATACCTCAGCAGACATTTTCATCAGTGTATTTACCACCAACCTACTATCGCCATCTACCAACCATGACCACCTACCACAACTTACAACCCTCAAAATCAAATTATTTGATTTAACTGAAGCGCAATCCTCGTGCCTTCTAACACCAAAGATTTTACAAAAACTCTTCCTATACTTCGATTAGACTGTGCATTCAGATCATTACTTGATTGAGTATGTAAACATAAAAAATACTATCTTCATACCAACAAAACAAAATGTTGATGAGAGTTTTTTCCTACAATTCAATTTACTCAAGTCCTCTTGATTTATTTTAGAATGAGAAACAGATTCACAAATTTAAAGCCTCTAATGAAAATATACCCTATTTCTCTCTGCTCTGGTCCTCTTTTGGGAGCAAGGTCAATACCTAATGTCTACACCCTTTCATACTGCAGCTCCATCACAGAGTTCTCCACACATTCATTCTCATCCTAATAGTGAATATCTCAGCTAACCGGGGTTTGATGCCAAAACCTCGGCCAAAATCCCCCTTTGCCAAAATCTTTGTGAAAAAAGTTTGTGTCAGGGTGAGGTATGTATCCTATCTTGTTCCTCAGGTGCTTAACATGTATTACAGTCATTAGAAAGACTATTGGGGAGATAGTGTTGAAATACAGATTAATATTTTTTCCTTGAAAAATAGTGCATTATGTATACTGCCTCTGGTATAGTCGGATTTTTTCAAATCTTGAAATAGGTACAGTGTTCAACTTAAAAGAGGCCTTATTACTTATTTTAGTCTATAAATAATAGTTTATTGGCAAATACTAATACAATAATTTACACACGGTATTGCCATCTCCAAAATGATGTTCATCCATTTTTTATGTGCTTGTCAATATGTTTGGCCATGTTCCTGGCTTTTGTTGTTAGCTGAACCCTGTTTCCTGAATGGCATTAATAAGGTTCATCTTCAATTCCTGCAGGGTACATTGACTTCTCCTATAAACAATTTCTTTTAAGTAATTTCCTTAGAACGAAATTTGGACTGGACAGCTCAGGGGATCTTGGTGGTCATACTCCTTAAGAAATGATTCTTCCACCGAAAAAATCCTGTAGCACCTCCATAGTAGAGTGAGCTGTAAGACAAGTGGCGCTGTCCTGTTGCAACCAGTAGTCATGCTCAACATCTTGCAGTAAGACTATGAACTGTTGGATAATTTCTTGGCAGCATCCATAGATTTAAAAAATAAAACAATGGTACTATTATTCATCGTCTTGAAACCACGCACCATGCACCTATTTTTGTGGCTGTTGGAGAGATTGAAAGAAGATTCAAGATCAAGAAACACGATCAAAAATGCCAATGTTGCCTCTAATGAAGTTCTTGAACCATTGATGTTAGAGAACCCTTTAGCATAACCAGCATTAGTTAGCTTGTGGAAAACCTGCATCCTGCACGAATAACATTTCAGCATTCTCTTCATTGCAGTGTGGGCTGAATCTAGTAAAATGTTATTTACCTGGGATAGTCTCCACAAAGATTTATGAGATCTTGTACTGCTGCTGTATTGTTCTGTATGACCTGCGTCATTAAATTTGTCCTGTGTGAGGCACGTTTCTGGTCTAACACTGAACCTGTTTCATGAAATTTTTTAACTAATTTTTGAATAATATTTTTCGCTGGTGCTCCCTTTTCAAATTTCTCCCTGAACTTTCACAGACACGCAACATGAGATTTCATCTCTAAATAAGTTTCCATCATGAATACATGTTCTACAAAATTTATTTGCACTTTAACAACCAACAACACATGATTTCTGCAATCTTGTTCAAAATCCAATGCTTGACAATACTCAAACGTGCAAGCAATAATCAGTCTTTTCCACTCCACCTCCAGTCATACCAATATTCATATTATTTTACCCAATTCACACCGACATGTGCATTTAGGTTAGACTATTGGTTGATGGGGTCTGTTTTAAGTTGAATATCCTGTACATAATTTATTATCTGGTTAGTTTTTTTTTTAATTTTAGTAGTTTAATTTTAATTGACATTAATTTTTTTGTTGTAATTGGTGTTATTGCAGGCATTGGTACATCTTGTGGATTTATACTCAAAAGAGTTTTATTTAATGAATACAATTATTTTAATGCTATAGATTTATAAGTCTTGAGTAATTGACGATTGCTTTCCAGTTTATGATGTCAATTTTATGCTGCTAGTTTTATGTATTAATAATTTATTTTTGTAGAATAACATTAAAAAGAATTGAAAATTAAAAGCGGATGTGTATTTTTTTTATCGTAAGTTTTATAGAATTTTTTTAAACGAAAATTCAATCATAATATTGATTATACGAATTATAATCTTGTTTTTGTTTATAGCAGGGATAAATAAAAATTTTATTAACTGATGTTCCTTGGAGCATTCGTTCTCAAAGTGGGCACTGACGCCCCCCTTGTGGGTGCTGGAGGCCTTCAAGGGGTTGGTAGAATGCCCAAAGAAAACTGTGGGCTTTCGGCGGTCTGGGAAGGCGGTAGCTGATTAAAAGAAAAGGCAAAAATTATGTTTTTCTGATATTTCAGACTAAAAGTAAATACCTACTACACTAGTACAAAAAATTAAAGGACACTTTTATTTTATGGTAGAAAATGATTGTATTCAAACTACTTTTAACTTTGCAACTAAGAGGCATAGACAGACGAATAAAAAAGAGTTAAAGCTTGAGTACTCTACTTTTTGACAGTATACTTCAGATTTCAAAAATCATCAAATTAAGACAAAAGATCAGTGAGAAGAAAAGTTTTAAAATTTTGAAAGACTTTCTTCTTGTTTGATCGAGCGTTAGGGGGAACAAACTTTTTCAGTAAACTCCATTAAAATTGTTTAAAAGCTTAAAACGTTAGCTTTAATTTCATTTTTTTATGTCTCTGTAATTTTCCTGAACCAAAAGAGTCCACTTTAAAGACCGCTTTTGTCTTTAATGCTTCATATCTCCCAATCTAAGCAACATATTGATACAAATAAATGTGGAAATTAAACGGTTTTGATCTAGCTGATCTAACTTTAACGACAAATTGTAAGATCTTTAATGTAGCGTTGCAGGTTTTGGCTTTTATTCATTTTGAGCTGAAATATTGAAATCTTTAAAGATTGAGACTGCAACATGTATCATCTGTTCTCAGTTTAACCCAAGATCATGTTACAGTTTCAATCATTAAAGATCTCAGTATCTCATCACAAACTGAACAAAATTCAAAAACTGCAACACTACATTAAAGACCTCACAATTTGTCATTAAAGCTAGATCAAAACCCTTTAATTTCCATATTTATTTGTATCAATATGTTGCTTAGATCAGGAGATATGCAGCATTAAAGACAATAGTGGCCTTTAAAGTGGAACAAAAAAATTAATTAAAGCTAAAGTTTTAAGCTTTCAAACAATTTTAATGCAGTTTACTGAAAAAAATTTAGTTTCCCCCATGCAGTTGATCAAACAATGAAAAATTTTCAAATTTTTAAAACGTTTCTTTTCACTGATTTTTTTTTTTTAATTTGATGAATTTTGAAATCTGAAGTGGATTGTTAAAAGTAGAGTATTCAAGCTTTAATTTATCTTTTTATTCATCTCTCTAAGCCTCTTGGTTGCAAAGTTAAAACAGTTTGAATACAATCATTTTTTATCATAATACGTATGCCTCCCTTTACTTTTTTGTAGTAGTAGTAGTAGTAGTAGTATGAAATAGAAAAAAAGATTTATATTCTTTGTTATATAGTCACTTTACTAACGCAAGTTCGAACTTTCTTTGTTCTGTGTAGCAGTCACCAAATGTGTCATTTTGCAACTATTATATACAAAGAATTATCAGTAGCAGATTTTTTTAAAGTCAATCTTTTACTCATGTATTTTGTGAAGTCAAAACCACGACAGAAGCAAAATAGAAGAAATGACAGTACTGTGCGGAATATATTAAATACGGATTTATTGAAAATCCCACAAATCCATCATTGCCAATATGCCTTTTTTGACAAAAAACTTTTTCAAATAAAGCGATGAAGCCTTCAAGGGCACAAGATCATTTTAATAAAATGCACTCAAATAAGAAAGGAAAAGATGTGGCCTGTTTTCAAGACCTGGAAAAGAAGTATGAAGCTCAGCCAACTATATCAAAACTTTTTTCGGCAGTTTCCAAGCAAGACGATGACTGACTTCAAGCTTTGTACAGTATCTCATTGTTAATTGCTAAA
Source organism: Lycorma delicatula (assembly GCF_047948215.1). Lineage (NCBI taxonomy): Eukaryota > Metazoa > Arthropoda > Insecta > Hemiptera > Fulgoridae > Lycorma > Lycorma delicatula. The sequence continues at coordinate 131,917,836 of NC_134462.1, read as the reverse complement.
ACAGGCAAAAACCACACACTACTGGGGAAGATTTAATTTTACTGGCAGTAAAAGAAGTAATAACCACTGTGCTCCATAAACCAGCAGCAGATATTATCGAAAAAATTCCTTTGAGCAATAATTCTGTGCAAAGATGAATTCATGAGATGGCTGAAAACATTGAAGAATCATTATGCAATCATCTGAAGACTTGCCAATTTTCATTTCAGTTGGATGAGTCCACTTAACTAACTAATGAAGCATTTTTGTTGTCATATGTGAGGTTTATCAAAGATTAGAAAATGCCAAGAACTATTATTTGCTAGAATTTTAGAGACAGATACAAAAGGAGAAAGCATGTATAATACCTTGGAAACATTTTGTGACGAAAAGGAAATTCTTTTGAAGAATATTATGTCAATTGCTACTGATGGCGATCTGGCTATGATAGGGTATCACAAAGCCTTTATAGCGTACTTAAAAAATGAAGTTCCAGACATGCTAGCTATGCAGTCATTCATTGCCAACATTTAGTTATGAGAAATCTGTGTGACCGCCTGCATATATCACTGCAATATATTATCAGAGCACGTAATAAAATCAGAAGCGACTCATTAAATGACAGATTATTTAGTCAGCTTTGTGTTGCTAATGATGAAGATTTCAACCACTTGCTGCTTCACACAGAGTGCGCTGGCTATCAAAAGGTACTTGTCTGACTCAATTTTACAATCTCTTTGACTCTGTGATAGGGTTCCTGGAAAACAAAGACACAGAGTTGCACGACAACCTCATTACATCAAAGATTGATATTGAGTATTTGGCAGACCTATATAAATTGTTTATTGATGTTAATCTCCAGCTTCAAAGCGACAGCTTGAACTTGATTAATGTAAAAATGTCATTGCTGCTTTGATAGCTAAACTGCTATTACATTAGAGAAATATTGTAAGACATGAATTTAATAACTTCCCTAATTTATCAGCAGTATCCTTCAACGATGACCTGCTTGTTTACTGCCAATACTTGGAGAACCTCTATGGTGATTTCAGAGAAAGATTCCAGGACATTTTAAATGTGGACATACCAATCTGGGTGTTGTATTCTTTTTCAGATGTAGATTGTTTATTGGTTTATGTTACACATATTTATAATAGGTCAACATATTCCAGTAAAAATACCGTCTTTGAAATTTAAACAGCGTACTAAAAATATAGCTACCTCTTGTCTTCTGATGTTTTTAAGGGAATAGTTCCTACTTTGGAGTCGCTGTATTTATTAGAATTCATGATTTAAACAAAATAATATTGAAATGCTTATATCTGTTAAATTTTATAGATGTCTCACTCTGATTAAAATAATGATAAAAAGTTCATATAAATGTTGGATGTTTGGTCTGGAGATTGCTATTTATAGTTATGGTTAGTCAAAAACATTTTTCCCTTTTTAGTCCCCAAAGTTAAAAAAATACATGGTATACCATTTTCGACAACATCATTTTTAAAGCTGAATCTTTAATTTTGAATGTAATTTTATACAAAAAAAATCTTGATAGAATACTGGGCATTGAACACTTTTGAAGAAATCTTCATGATTATCCTTAAAAATATAAGTTTATCATGCTTTTGGGGAAAAAGTTATAAAAATTATGGAAAAAAAAAATGCTATAAATTTTATTTATTTTTGAATAATTCATATTTAAAAAAAAAAATACAATAAATGTGCCACTAGAGAAAATAAGTTATATTTTCAATAAAATCAATAATACAGAATTACATTAATAGTTGTATTTGTATGCAGTAATTGTATTATCTCTAATTAGTATAGTATTGCATTATTTTGTTTCTAGGGGCACTTGAAAGATAGTGATATTAATAAATGGAATATGTTGAATATTATTTCACAATGGGATATTAATGCTTGTTTGTTGTTATGTTTGAATGTGTTGTTATACTGTAATGGCTTTTGGAGATAAGTTAATTTTCATAATACAAATTGAATTTGATTAATTAGTAATTTTATAAATATGCATTAGGGATTTCATATAGCTTAAATTGTTCCTTGTTTTTTAAAACTACAACCAGTAATTTTTACAATTAACAACCAGTAATGGTCAGTAAAAAAGGTAATGGGTTAGATAAAACAAGAATAATTGGTTAGGTAAAATAAAAGCATACTTACATCATTTCATAAATGAGGAATACCTTAAATTCCTCATGTATGTGTTTAAAACAAATGTTATGTATATACAGATATTCATTTTGTTTATGTTTACTGTAAATGCTAATGTGACAATAAAAGTGAGGAATTTCATAGCTGATTTCCCGACAAAAAGGGAGAGGATCATTTACGGTAACAACACAATAATGAAGAAATGGTCATGAATAAGTTTAGTCCTTGGTTTCAGCAAAATCCAGTTACTAGTGCTTTAAGATTATCTATGTTTGCAAACTACATATAAGAGCAATTGAAATGTAATGAATAGTGCTACATAACGGGTGAACAAAAAATGCCATACTAAGTAACAAGTGCTTATAGTTTCCTTTTTTTTTAGGTGAGGTGAGGAATACCATTTATGTACGCCCCAAAGGGACAATGTTGGACTCGCAACAGGTTCTGCAAGATGTTATTAATGGTTTATGTATGCCTGTGTCCTATCGAATAAACATAACCACCTCACCTACATCCCTCCTGGGGCCAGAACTGTAATTAAGCATAATTCAGACCAGAGATCTCAGCACATAGGATCTCCCACTTGCCCTGACAGTCACTTTCCCACTTTCTTTGACAGGTGGAGTCACTCTCCTGATGCCAGTATTCTTGTTCTGCAACTTATCTTCGGAAGGTGTCATTACCCCAGTCAGTCCCTCTCTCCCCCTGTATATGTATGCAAGAATCTTGCAGACATAGGTACTAAGTCTGCCCGTCGGTAAGGCAAAGACCAGGGACTTTGCTTCTTCGGCTACTTTGTCAATGACAGATAATGTAGATACTAACACTTAGTGTTAGTATCAGTGTTACTGCTTCCTCCTGTATTGTGTCATAATAAACTGTATGTCTTCTGGTTTGACTTGGGTGGAATCCCTTTCCAAAAGTGTTGATTCATCCTTGGCTACATCCCCTGCATGCAACTCCTGGACTCCATGTCCAGACAGGACAATCACCATATCCCATCTGATGTCCCAGAAATGAACTATGTCCTCTTCAAAACCTTTCAGGGTTTTGCTGTAAGGAGGATGTGGCAACACTTTCCAACCCAACTTCTCAAGCGGTTCTCCTGTTATCTGAGCGATGTGAGGGTGTGTGTTGTCATGCAAGAGAATCACACTTTTTGAGAAAGCTCCCTAATGTTTTCACAAGTCTCACATTCTGTTGGAGCATGTTGGTACTCATTGTTCACGGTATGTTGTTCTAAATAGTCACTAAAACTTGGGCCTTGCGAGTTCCAGAAGACCGTACTAGCTGACACATGAGTTTTGAATTTTTTTTGGTGGGTGAATCCAGATGTTTACACTCAAGACTTTGCCATTTGGATTTGAGCTCAAATGGTGTATCCACATGTAGAAAGTCCTTCTGCTTCAAACTGTTGTTTGAGTTCAGAACAAATGTGAATCTGGGTGTCTTTATGGGCTTGATTCAACTGTCTTGGAACCCATCTTGAACACTATGTGATAATTCAGCACGTCATGAATGATTGATTACGTGTGGTTCCAACACTAATATTACACGAACTAGTAAGTTGGGAAATTTTGTCTCGCCTGTCTTTGCGAGTAAGATCATTTATACGATTTTGCAGTGTGGTAGTCAAAATTTCAACTGGTCTTCCAGAGTGATGGAGATCAGTCACACTTGTTTCATCCAAATTAAACTGTTTCTGTGGTTTAAACACTTTTCATTATACTGTTTTAACATTTTTGAGTAAATTTCCGCTGGTTTCACATCTGATGGCAAAAATCATATCACTAAACATTGCTCCTCCAGCATACACATTTCAAGCATAGCTCATGTTCTGAAATCAACAAAAGAGGTATGTTTAGATAATTATGATTAAATGTGTTTCCAAGGTTGCCTACTTGACCCTCAAAAACTTTCATTATCATTGAATGAACCGTTTTTTCTATACATCTTCATGTCTCGTTAATTATTGAACGTCCCTCATAATTAATTAAATTCTGTAGTAATTTAATGTTTGTTTCATATTATTTTGGTACAAATATCAGTAACTGATTATGGCACAATATTGTATTTAGTCTAATCTTTCTGTTGTTATTGAACATACAACAATAAAAAATTTGATAATCTAAAATCATAAATTAACTGTATAGGTTGTGTTTGTGAAGGTGCGACACTGCATTACTTTACCTTTTGAAGCCAAAAAAGCTGGACATTTTTTGATTGGTCAAAACTTGAAAACAAAGTATTTCTGAATATTATTATATTTATTGAATTTTCAAATCAGTAGAATATGGTAGAGTAAACTTTGGCAGAAGTTTCCTGGAATATTCTATATAAATAAATTATGTGTGTTAAAGAAATTTATTTATTGTTAAATACAGAGTATGTTGCGTAACTTTAATATTTGCTTGTATAAATTTCTCTTTTTTCCAAATTACTATGAGGGCTATTTTTTTTTCAACTTCCGATTGTGATTCTAAGTAATTAATAGGTGGGAGCCAGGTTCCGCACGTTATGGGATTGTGCCGGCCGCCGCTCTGCCACAACCTCTGCCATTGCCGGCTCCATTGCATTGGTCTGAGTCGAGTTGAATGTGGCCGCTATGATTGATGTTCTCGCCAATTGTGAGATGCAAAGTTTGATACATTTTCTGCAAGCAGAAGGATGTAGCACTGAGAAATCCATCACAGAATGAGTCTAGTGTATGGTGAAAACTTTATGAGTAATGGTAGTGTACGGTAATGATGTAGGAATGTAAAGAAGGGTGAACAGATGTCAATGACAAACGTGAGCAAGGATGCAAGTTTGTCCTACTGTACGCCTTTTGAGTATGTTGATGTTTTTGTCTGTGACAACGAAGATTTACAATAGGAACTTTCTGCAGAAATTTCAAGGTCTTCTCTGCACACAATTGTGACCAAAGACATAGGATATCAGAAACTGTGTGCACGTTGGGACTCAAAAATGTTGAGTGATGAACACAAAATGCAGCAAATGGCATCAGCCTTAATGTTTCTTACGCATTATGATAATGAGGGGGAAGAGTTTATTGTTACTGGTGATGAGATTTGAATCCAGTATGACAATCCAGAAACCAAAGAACACTAAGCAGTGAATGCACATTTCTTCTCCAAACAAGCTGAAAAAGTTCAAACAGACACTTTAGCAACAGGAAAACAATAGCTACAGTTTTTTGGGAACATGAAGGTGTCTTGTATGTGGATTTTATGGAGCAGAGGACAGCAATAACGAAGGAAGTTTGCTGTGAATCTTTATGTCACCTCTGCAGAGCGATCTAGAACAAAGAAGAGGCATGCTTTTGTCCAGCGTGGTTTTGATCCACAATGCACAACTACACTGTGCCAACGTGATGCAAGACCTCAAACTATTCAAGTAGTAAGTCTTTGACCAACCAACCATATAGTCCAAACCTAGCACCTAGTGATTTTCTCCTCTTTTGAGAATTGAAGACATGGTTGGACAGACAACACTTTGCCAACAATGAAGAACTTCAGGAGGCTGTCAAGGATATACCTTACCTCACTGGCTTTGAAGAGGGCATCGGAAAGCTGGCATTACGATACAATAAATGCCTCAATCTTTTTGGCAATTAGGTAAAAAAATAACTTAGATGCTACTCAACTTTTAATAATAAAATCATTTTTATGTCAATGTGTCCTTTTTTTATAGCTCATCAAATATTGAAAAAAAAAACAGCCCTCGTATTAATGAGAAAAAGGAATTATTGTTGTAGATTAAAGTATTTTTATAAGTATTGTTTTCTGGGAATAAACAGCTTATAAAAGTTGAATGATTTTTATCAATATATTATTTCATGCTATATTTTCCCTGACTTCTACAACATTATTGCGTCATATAATAGCCTTGCTTTTTTGTATATAGTTAACTAGTTCATTGTATGAAATGATTACTTTACTGAAGTGTTTTTTTTATGTTTTGTTTTTAATTCTTATAGTGCCGAATTCTGTGATAAAAACATAGAAGGTTTACCAATAGGTGATGGTGCTATGTTAATTCTTGATGGAGCTGGAACAGCAGGAATTCAAGAAATTACTCGTGCATTTTTTGCTAGTCCTAATGTTTGTCCATCACTTATTTCTCATCAGTGGGTACAAAATCATTACCGATGGATTACTTGGAAATTAGCTTCAATGGAACGCAGTTTTCCTACTACTTTTACCAACGTGTCAGTTCTTTTATTTTAGTTATAAAAAAATAGATTAGTTCTCACTAGTTTATGGTTTTGTTTTTATTTATATTTATGATGAATGTAGTCAAAAATTTTGCATAGGATTGACTCAGTTATGTAGCTCTGATTGATGGCCACAACTTTAAAAAAAAAGAGCGTTAAATATAAATACTGATAAAAATTTGTCAATCATATCATTATAAAAACTTTTTATGAAGTTAAAAGTATATTTTGTGACATGGAAGTTCTTCCATTGATAAAAGTTATGTCAGCTCAATAATACAATGACACCAAATTAACATATTTAACAATGTAGAACTGAGTCAAATGATGTACATTTTAGGACAGACACAATACTTGTTTTAAATATGGTACACATCTGTAGAGGTTTATCCACAAGTGTTTGCAACATCTGAAGTGTGGAGGTTCAGCTAAGAATCAAAAGTACACTTCTTTTACTTTTGTTTTAATTTATTAGCTATCTTTTAAGTTGGTGTAGGTATTACAAAATATTAAATAAATATTTGAATTATACTGTTACATTTTCTGCCTAATAATTTGCTTAATATTTTTGATGCGATCAATTATTTGTATATACTTATATTTTTATTGAAGTGTATCATAAAATTTATTCTTAGCTATTTGTAAAACGTGGATTATTGTATTTGTAAATTTTCTGAAAAGAATAAGTGGAAAATAAAATAGAAATTGTTAGGTGGTAATTGGTTCAGTTGTCCATCTTGTACTCAACTGTTATGTGTAGTTGTTAATACAACTTTCTTGTAAAGATATATTTTGCAACTGGTGCAGTATTGGTAATTACTGTTGCTTGACGTACTTGTTAATAGTGTAACAGCTAGAGAAGCTTCCAGAAAGAATAAAAGAGTGAAAATAAAGAAAGAAGAACCTAGATAGAACAACAAAGGGATTCATTCTAGAAAAGGATTTATAGAAAAGCGTAGAAGGCTTGAACAATAAAAATTATGCTTGAACAATCAAAAAGGATGGTTGGGTACTGTTACTGTAGGTTAGGAGATATAACCCACCAGGGTTGGTCTAGTGGTGAATGCGTCTTCCCAAATCAGCTGATTTGGAAGTCAAGAGTTCCAGCATTCAAGTCCTAGTAAAGGCAGTTACTTTTATACAGATTTGAATACTAGATCGTGGATACCAGTGTTCTTTGGTGGTTGGGTTTCAATTAACCACACATCTCAGGAGTGGTTGAACTGAGACTGTACAAGACTACACTTCATTTACACTCATACATATCATCCTCATTCATCCTCTGAAGTAATACCTGAACAGTAATTCCCAGAGGCTAAACGGGAAAAAGAAAGAAAAGGTTGAGATATATAAATATTGCCGGAGACCAGCAAAGGACAGTTAGTTGTTTTTTTTTTCAAATTCTAGTTCAGTGCAGTATGTGATAAAAGTGATAGCAATAAGTTTTTGGTAACAAGTGAAGAGTGGATCATGAGTATTCCATTTTGGACAGGGGGTGGAAACAATGAAGCTGGTGGGTGAGTTATCTGTGAACAGGAGTGAAAGTGACAGTATTCTATTCAATCATAAAGAGTGGGTAGTTCTTTTGTAAACAGTAAACATAAATAATACTTGTAGAAAATGAATTGTAGATTTTTCTATTGTTATCTTATTGTTAATACAATATTAGTTTCTGCCAACCATTATAAAGTTTTTAGTACATTGGACTATATTTTGGTATTTATAATTTGTTATTAAATTAATTTTTTTTTTAAATTTAAATTGCTATTTTATATACTATATCCTAGATGGGGAGTCTTGTTCTTTAAACTTTGGCGATTGGCGTCTCCATGGGCCGAGCCACTCCATCTTTTCTTCCTGCTACACATTGAGCTGCAGGACACTACACTATACACTTAGGCTACACCCAGAACACTACACAAGTTACAACATACACCCTTACACAACTACACAACATCCTACACTATCTCTTCTTACACTTATTCTTGGTGGTGTTATAACACCTTATGAAACGCAACCATAACCCAAGGTGGAAACTGTCATGCCAATGACAGTTGGATGACTATGTAATGAGTCTCAAACGATATCCTCTGGACACCTGGGTGAACCCAGTTGTATTTAGCTGTAGCTCTAGTACACATGTATTCTGCTGGAGTGGTCCTTTCAATCACCACTGCTTGGAACTGCATGGAAATCCCAAACAATAATCTTTTGTTGGTTGTTGGTCCACCTAAAAAACCAACAAACTGGTAAGTTAATAGAGACTTTGATTGATGTTGTCAACGAAAGATCTGCCTGAAATCGCACAAGTATTGTCACCGCAGTCGGTTACATCTGTGCAGAGGATTATGAGAAGTGAGAATGGTATTGTTGTTCCAATATCCGTGATAGTTCTTACCTTTTCAAGTCCAGCTGTTCCTGACCACATAAAAATTGGTTACCTTTTGGTCCATGTGTGATCATATTAACCAAATCCCAGATGCTGCTTCCATTGTCAGCATTTTGTTCACATAAAAATTTGTTTGCCCAAAGGAACAAGTTTATGCTCATTGCGACTGTGCTGGACATGATGACATCACATGCACTGAGGCAGAAAAACTGTAAAAATTGTAAAAACCCACACTTGAGATTTATAGAAGCAAGATCATGAGAATGCCCTATTTATAAAGAAGAAAAATCAGTTTTGAAAATCTCTATTGAGCAGAATGTGTCCTTTCTTTGGTACGTCGACAATACAGAAATTCACTCAGCATGAGGAATCCTGTTCAACCTGGAATTAGTTTTGTAATTAAATAAATTAAAATTGAATTAGTTTTTGCCTCAAATAATTTACAAAATGAGAAAAAATGCACATCGTGTAATGAACTAACCAAATTGGTAGAGGGTTTGTCAGAACAAGTAAAATTCCATGCGGCCGTGATTACAGCATTGAGTACTGGCAAAAAGATAATTTCTACCAGAAAAACTGATGTTAGTTTATCTACATCCACATCTGTTGTTACACCGACAACTAAAGTTGCTGCTCCATCAATTGCACAACAAATAACCAAACAAACATCTATATTCCTGCTTCATCAATTATGTAGCGAACAACCAAGATCCCCGTGAAGGGATCAAACAAAACATCATTGCCTGGAACAACATCCTGTCCCCCCAGGCTTCCAAGTCCCCTCCATTATCTTGAAACTTTTATGACGATATGGTGGCGGAGGAAGTGCCTGAAGAAGCAGAACTTTTTGGATTTTAATACTTTTAAAATCAAAAAAAGAAACACCAGATAGTATTTGATAAATTATTGCACGCAAAGGTTTTATGTATTATGTGAAAAACTATATCTATGGCTACAAATATTTTTCACAGGAATGTTTGCGGTCTCCGTTCTTGCCATGTCGATATTGAAATCCTACTAAAGGAAGAAAATCTTGTAATACTGTGTCTGCAGTATCCATCCTCCATCCTCAGGATGATGTGTCCTTTGGTGGATACATTTGCTAAATATGCAACTATCAAACTGAGGGCAGAAAACAAGAAGGTGTGGCTGTTTTCCTAAAGGAAGTAGTGTTAGATATACTGCAGATACCACTGCATTCAAATATCACTGTAGTCTTGGTGAAGATAATGGCACCATTTAAAATGAATATCTGCAACTTATACCTTCTAATTCTGATGTCAGTGAGGATGATCTGTCCAGTCTGATTTTCCAGATTCCTGAACTTTCCCTAATAATTGGCAATTTCAATACCCACCATCATTGTTGGTGTTCATCGTCATGTTCTTTTAGGAAAGGATAATTGATCAACTGAGACAGAACTAGATCACTGCTTATTGAAAGACGGATTGTGCACTTTTGTATCACCTTCATCAGGTACATCTGTGTGTATGGATCTGTTTTGTTTATCATCACTATTTCCACGCCTTCACTGGCACGTCTCCAAAAACATTTTTGGAAGCGATCACAGATTGGTTATTATCTCACTTGGTGATAGTGATTTGCCTCAGAGTCAGCTACTCAGATGGCTGGTTGGAAAGGCAGACTGGAATGGGTGCAAAGATTCGTTTAGCCAATATGATGAAAGTGGTGATGCGATCCACCAACTTTCTGTGGAAAATCTAGACGGCCTTCTGTTCCTTGGTGGAACAATGAATGCATGAGGGCCTATGACAGAAATGCTGTGCATCTATTGCGATGCGAGGGCTGTATGCTGTTGAATGTTTCGGTGTGGTAAGCAGAAATCATGGTGAAACTATGTTGAGACCATTTCTCGTACAACTCTCTCATTGGTTGTTTGGAGAGAAGTATGGGCCATATGTGGATAAGAACACTCTCCACCATCAATTAGACTAGTAAGCAACAGCAATCCTGGTTACTACACAAATTGATGTGACGAACACGTTTGGTTGTTCATTTAGATCAGTTTCACTAACATCATCCTACCGCCCTGAGTTTATGAGGTATAAGTTGCAGTTAGAAAGTGTGCATATTATTGCATCAGAGATTCACAAAGTGAGGTAAACATTCCCTTTTCTCTTGATGAGCTATGGTATGCGTTGAAAAATTTCCATGACACTTCCCCTGGAAATGATAATATTAGGTTCAGTCTGTTCTCTTACTTGCCAATTAGTGCATTATGACATTCTTTGTCTACTTGCAATAAAATATTCTCTGAGGTGTTTTCAAATTCCTGGTCAGAAGCATTGGTCATCCTCGCACCAAATCATGGTAAAGATAAATCATGCCCTTCTAGATATCCATCAAGGATATCCTATATCCTTGACCAGTTCCCTGTGCAAGTTGATGGAACATTGGTAAGCTGTCGCCTAGTGTAATACCTTGAGAGAAACACCCTAATTGCTTCGGAAAAATGTGGTTTCCACCTAGGTAGATCGACTGTTGATCATATATAGTTGCCCTGGAATCTATCAAAACCCCTTCCTACTTTGCCAATGTCTGGTTGCGGTATTTTTTGATATGCAAAAGGCGTATGACACAGCTTGGAGGAGAGGAATTGTAAATAAACTACATGAATGGGGTATACAAGGAAATCTCTTTGCATTTATCAGGAGTTTCCTCAGCAGTTGGTCCTTTCGAGTTCAAGTTGGAACAATGATATCCAAAAGTTTCACACTAGAAAATGGAGTACCACAGGGAAGTGTCCTAAGCTTACCTTATTTGCATTAGCCATAAATAATATAACAAACTGCTTCTGTTATTTATTTGTTGATGATTTCTCAATTTATGTAACATCTAGAACTTTAGCTGTTAGTGAGAGACTGCTCCAAAATACAATCACCCATTTAGAATTTTTTTTTTTTAAACAACTGGATTCATGATTTCTCTGCAGAAAAAGAAGTGCATCTGCTTTTCATGCTTGAGGTAAGATACAGACCCTCAAGTGTTTTTAAATGGTGATCCAGTTGAAGCATGGACACTGGGCAGATTTTTGGGAATGTGGTTTGACCAAAGACTGACATGTGTAACACATTAAAAAAAGTTAAAATATTTAAAAATATTGGACAAGCTGTTAGTTTTTATCTAATACACGATGGGGAGCTGGTCAGTATGCATGTGCTTCTACCAAGTTTGTTTGTTTGAGCTCGAGTGTCTACTGTGCAAGTTCTAGGCTGTGTGGGCTATTCGTCCGCTTGGTCCACTGCTCTTAGAATGCTAGGTTCGGTCCATCATTCATTTATCTGTCTTGCTACAGGTACTTTTCGTCAAGCCCTGTGGTAAGTATGCAGGTGGAAAGTAGTAAGCAATCTCTTTATAATAGACGGGATTTGCACTTATGTAACTTGTATTAAAGCGCAATGAAATCATTCAATGTTTGATGTGGTGTTCTTTAACTAACATCTGGTTTGATACCAAGAACATCCAAGATCTACTGATCCACTAAACATTAGAGCTCACCGCCTTTTCTCATTTCTGAATATACAGTTACCTCCAGTCCTTAATGTTGCTCCATGTTATTACCCCCCTTGGTAGTCTTCTCTCGTTAATTACTGCTTTGATCTTCCTAAATATAATAAAAAGAACACAAATCCGGTTGTCGTACAAAACGAATTCTATAATATTTGAAAATAGCATATATCTTGATGTCACAGTTACGTGGATGGCTCTAGAAATGTTAATTCGATTGGTTGTGGTTTTGTGGTTGGCAACAGAACATACATGTTTGGCCTTCCCAGCATCACCAGTATTTTCGTTGCAGAACTGTATGCTATTTAAAAGGTCTTACACATAATTCACCCAAAATTTTGACATGTTCATATTTGCTCAGATTCCATGAGTGCACTACAGGCAATTATTGATATATACTCCAGACACCCTGTTGTTTGTGAGATTCAGCATGTTGTTTGGCAAATGGCTAGTCGTAATACAACAGTGAGCTTCTGCTGGAACCCAGCAATTTTAGGAGTGAGTGTGCAGACAGTGTGGCAAAGGAGCCTTGTCTTCAGCCGACTATTACTAGGTGCATTTCTTTAACGATCTTGTCTGTTTCATGTAGAGGCTAGTTCATGATGTGTGTCAAAGTGAGTGGGATGCTACTATGAGCAATAAACTACTATGGCCAATTAAAAACACTGTTTCACCTTGGAGCTCCTCATGCAGAAATAACCATCAAGAGGAGGTTATTAAATGCTGTTTGCGAATAGAGCATACTAGGCTCACTCATGGATATATGATGACTCAAACAGATGAACCAATTTGTTGAAACTGCTGACTGACTGTGCGCCACATCCTTGTGGATTGTATCTGTTATGTGGCATTGCATCGCAAGTTTAAACTAGGGACTGACATGCAAACCATTCTCAGGGATATTAAAGTGTTGTTATCTTCTGTTTTATTGATTTCGTAGGGCCATCCATTTGTATTCAAATGTTTGAATTACTGTGTTTCAGCTATTTATACAGATGATAATTTTTTGTTGTAATCAGATATGTAGTGTGATATATCATTGTGTATTTATTTTAATCTTAGCATGTGCTACAGGTGTTTTCATTTTAAGATGTTTTTTAATTGTTTTTAAGGATTTTTATTGTTTTAATTAATTTTTAATTCTGCATTTTTAATTTTTAGTTTTTAAAACGGATATATAGTGTTTGGGCGATGATAATGCCAAAGCGTTTTTTGCCCTGAAAAAAACCAAAAGATATGTTTATTATTATTTATTTTATTTTATATATTTGAGAGTAATAAATCGTATTTATAAAAAAAACCTTTTGTCTGCTATCTCAATATTCTTGTCAAGCAATGAACATGTGACAATCTTTATATCAGAACTTGATAAAGGCACTGATTAATTTCATCATTAATTAGAACATTGTCTTGGTAGAACAAAATTCAAATTTATAGTACAACATCAAACGTATAGCTATGTTAAAAAAATCAATCACATGTTCATGTTTTACATCTCTGTTTAATTAAAAGGAGATGATAATCAACTATAAAATGTGTACATATATTCATTTTATAAATAAAAATAATTATCTATAAAATAAAAATGACATTTCCTATTACTTGTTAATTGTAATTGTCATATAAATCATACTGAATAGTTGTTTAGCTTTTAGTTCCTATCCACCTTGTTTTGTTTTGTACTTGGTGTTTTTATTTTGTTGTATGCCTTTTTTTTTCTTAAATTCTAAGAATATTTGTTTTAAAATTTTATAGTAATTATGTACTATACATTAAAGAAATATTTTATTTTTATTCTTGCAGTTGTTTAACTCCACATAATGTGATGCTTCAGTTAAAATATCGCTATGATAGAGAAATAGATGCTTGTCAACGTTCTGCGTTAAGAAAATTATTAGAGAGTGATGAATCTTCTGCAAGAAGAATGGTTGTTTGTGTTTCAGATATTAGTAATGTAAGCTTATTATTTCAGAAGTTTATAATACATAAAAATATGTTATTTATCATAGAAATACTGAATATTTAAAAAAAATATGTTCCTTGAATTTTAATGAATTAGAATTAAAAAATTCATATTTCTGCAATGGGTTTTAATTATCTATTATTACTTTTTATGTATTGGTTACTTTCTTTGTTTATTAAAATTTAGTTTATTACAGTAGTTTCTTAATTTATGACTGTTTGTAATAACAAATTTTTTATAATGACATAAATTTACCAAAAATAAGTAATTGTTGGTTAGTTAAAAAAGGAAAATGTTATCTGTTAGTGTGACTTTGTACTAAAACGTATTCCTGTACTAAGATGTGTTCCATCCTATTGCTGTATATGTAATATAAATGCCCTCATATCTACTTTTGTAATTCACGCACTTTTTTTACCAACTTTTTTTTATCTAAAAGTATGTACTTTTTTTAAATTATAATGACATAAATTTACCAAAAATAAGTAATTGTTGGTTAGTTAAAAAAGGAAAATGTTATCTGTTAGTGTGACTTTGTACTAAAACGTATTCCTGTACTAAGATGTGTTCCATCCTATTGCTGTATATGTAATATAAATGCCCTCATATCTACTTTTGTAATTCACGCACTTTTTTTACCAACTTTTTTTTATCTAAAAGTATGTGCTTGATTTATACAAGAAACAATTTTACATAGGTTTATAACAAAACTAAAATTTGATAATCGGTGAGAAAATGATATTTATTTGACTGAATTTTTAAAAAAAATATTAGTTAAATTTCAGGTTTGTGAATTACAGAAGTAAATACAGTAGTTTACGAGAGGGGATTAAGATTAAAATAATCTGTTTACTTAATAATAACCGAATGATTTTTTTGTGGCTGCCCTGTTATCTCAGTACAGCAAGCAGGATTGGGGATTCACCAGTGATCTTCCTTGCCAGATACCATTAAATTTTCAAGCATATACAACTTCAGTCCTTTTTTTAAATTGACTTTATATCTAAGCTCCATTGGGTTGTTAAATGTTAGTTTGTTAATGTGGAAGTTTTGTAGGCTGCTGCGTATTAACAAAATAATATTTTCCACTGTACAAAGAGTATAGCCCTCTTATAATATTGTAAAAAATTATTTTTTTATAATAAGATAATTCGTGAAGAATGTAACAAACGTTTAGGACATCTTCTACTGGTGAAAATAAAAAAGAAAGTTCTTATAATGTAGATTTGAATTTGCTTTATTAGTGAGTGTCAGTTGGCGAATGATCCCACCATGATTTCTCCCCTTCAGTAAAATTAAGCCAGATTGTTTCTTGGGACTCAAATTAAGGGGTATATTTAGTGGTTTTCCATGAAATCTGACCTGAAAAATTGAAAAAAAAAAATAGTTCCCAGAACTGTATTTTTAGTATTTTCCAGTTATCTGGGGTAAAATGCAAAAGATTGGGGTTGGAAATCCACTATTTTACGTTTGGTGAAAAGTAACTTTATTAAATGGGTATTAAACAGGAAAGTTTTAAACAAAATTTTAGAGAATTTTATTCTGAGTAAAATGGTATAAATAAAATTAACAGAAATTAAATACAAATGTAAGAATTTCAAAGTTTATTAAAAACAAAACATCTTGTTCCAAGAATTATAGTTTGGCTTAATTTTACATAGGTTCAAAGATCAGGGAGAAATCATTTGCCAGCCATGTATGTATATATATATATATATATATATATATATATATATATATAAAAAATAAAAATGACCAAACACAGTAATTAGACAAGTTAAAGTTACCTTATTAAGTTTCAATAACTAGTTTTTGCAGTATCCTGCGTCTTCATTTGGTGTTAAATTCTATTTTTATAACATTAAAACTTATTATTTTTTTTAATTTGTCATTGTTTTGGAAATCTTTCCATTGTCGTAGTTTAAAAAATAATGTAAAGTAAAAGGTGTTTAACTTAAAATAGACCCCATCACTCAGTATTTTATACTAAATGAGTATTTTTGTTAAAATGCTTATGTTGGTGTGCGATGGGTAAAATAATGTGGAAGATGTTGGTACGACTAAGGCTGGAGTGGAGAGGACTGTTTCTTACCTGCACATTTGAATACTGCGAGTATTCTGTGTTAAGAACTGGCTTTTGAATTGTGTTGCAGTTGGTTGCATAATCGTGTGTTGTTTGTTATAATACGGATTACTGTTGAAGGACGTATATTCGTAATGGAAACTTATTTAGAGATGAAATTTCACGTGTGTGTCAGTGAAAGTTCAGGTTGCAATTTAAAAAGGAAATGCCAATGAAAAGTGTTATTCAGAAGTTAGTTAATAAAAAATTTTGTGAAGCAAGTTTGGTATTAGACCAGAAATGTGACCGACAGGTCACTTTTAACGATGTAGGTTGTACAGGACATTACAAGAGGCAGTTACAAGATCTCATAAACATTTTTGGAAACCAAGCCGGAAAAAAACATTTCACTAGGTTCAGCCACACTTTAGTGAGGAGAATACTGAAATGTTGTCTTTATCAAATGCAGGTTTTCCATGAGGTAACTAATGTTGATTATGCTAACAGGGTTCATTACTGTTAATGGTTTAAGAAATTCATTAGAAGTAACACTGGCATTTTAGATCAAGTGTTTTTCACAGAAGAAGCGTGGTTTCACCTTAGTGGGTATGTAGTTTCAATTTTGTAGGGTACTGAAAACCTGCATATTTTCTTTGAATCTCCCCTATACCCACAGAAAATAGGCGCATGGTGTGTGGTTTCAAGGTGTGACAAATAATAGGGCCATTGTTTTTTTAAAAGTGTGGATGCTGCCTTCTACCAAGAAATTATTCAATAGTTCTTAGCCGTACTGCAAGAGGATGAGCATGACTGCTGGTTGCAACAGGACAGGACTACTTGTCATACAGCTTGCTCTACTATGGAGATGCTACAAATTTTTTCAGTGGAAGAATCATTTCTACAGGATTGTGGCCACCAAGATCCACTGATCTGTCTAGTCCAAACTTCTTTCTGTGGAGGTTACTTAAAAGAAATTGTTTATAGGAGAAATCTATACATGCTGCAGGAATTGAAGACAAACATTACCAATGCCATCCAGGGAATAGACAGAGTGTAGCTAACAAGAAAAGCCAGGAACATGGTCAAATGTATTGACAAGCACATAGAAGTGGATGGACATAATTTTTAACACCTTGTGTAAATTTTCAAGTTTTTGTCAATAAACTATTATTTATAGACTAAACTAAGTGATGAGGGCCTCTTTTAAAGTGAACATGTAATTAAATTAGATTAAATTTTAATTTAGTTGAATTTATTTTTATTTAATTTTATTATTTGAACTAACTAAATGTAGCAATTTTCAAAATCCAAATAAAAAGTAGGTAGATGTACGTACAGTAGTAATTTTATTAAAAATATATGATTAAAAAAAAAACCAAACCTTATGGGTATCATCTTATTTTTCTTGTCTTAAAGAGACCTTTAAGGTGATGTATCACAGAAAGGATGTTGACATTCAAAACATTTGATTTAAAACCCCTGGGCCATTCACCCTAAGAAGGGATTGAAATTATATTTCTCATTAAAAGGTATCTTATCCTGAAAGTTAAAGTATTCTGTCTGGAATAGTTTTAAAGTTGTTGAGGGGTTTCCATTCTTCTGACTTACTCTATATATACGACCTTATATCTGAGCTCTGTTGGAATGTGAAATGTTAATAGTTTGATAATGTGAAAATCCTGTAAAATTTTGCTTATTAATAAAATACTTTCCATTTTATAAAACGTATAGCACTGCTGTAATAGTGTAAAAAAATTATTTTTCTTTATACTATAACAAAACATTATATGCCATAACAAAAGATTAACATTTTGTTCATTTACTTTTAATATACTTTTACTTTTATATATATATATAGAGTGAGAGAGAGAGAGAGCTAATTATATAATATAAAACGTATTCAGCCACTCCACAAAGTACAGAATTAAAGAGCATTCTTTCCTTACTTTTTTTTTTCATTAAAGCACTTTCGGGCATAATTCCTGATTCCTGAACAATCTTTAGGAATGCTTTTTTTTATATAAATTTTACATTTTTACATTTACACAATAGATAACATGATACTGTGCAAATGTAAAAAAGTAAAATTTTTATAAAAAAAAAAAAGCTACTGAAGATGGGCTTATGTTTGAAAGCGCTTTAATGAAAAAAAAGTAAGGTAAGAATTTTCTTTAATTCTGTACTTTGTGGAGTGGCTGAATAAGTTCTATATTATATAATTAGCTAGAGTTTATGTACAGAGGAGATGTGGACTATGAAAATCATAAAATGAATATATATTATTCTTGATTTAATAGCACAAATAAAATAAGTATTCTATTTTTTTTAGGTTGTAGAAAAGAATGAAATTGACTTAAGTGACGGCTGGTATTCAATAACGACTATTATAGATAATGAAATGGTAGAACTGATAAATAGAAAGAAAGTAGTTGTCGGCACAAAATTGATTATTCAAGGTGCAGAGTTAATAAATAATGATCAAGGCTGTGATCCATTGCAGGTATAAATCTTCAAAATTTTTAAATGTTTTTTTAATCTCTCTGGAGACTATAAAAGTAAATAGTGTAATGATGCAAGTAATTATTTCTATTGAATGTCTGTTAACTGAGATAATTAGGCTTTTGATTTAGATGTCAGAAACCTTGGAAGAATTGGGACCTCCAATTTAAATTATAATGTCACTAATAAATTGATTTTGGTAAAATATACCATTAAATTCTACTGAAGTCATAAATTTTAGTAATTGATCCTAAAAAATTTGTTATATTTTTCTGAAAAACAAAATAAGAGAAGGTCACCTTTTAATTTACTTCTACAACTTTACTTCATGATTGTGTGATTAAATGTTTATTTATTGTTGAAACTCTTTTATAGCAACATATTAATTTATCCAAACACAGGGAATTTTTTGTTTAATTGTATGTTTTGGCTACACTGCTTGACCTCACACATTCTTTAAGTTATCTCTTTAATATGAGGATATTGTTTTTTAGTTATTTAGCAATTTTCGTGTTATAAATAATGTTTTGTGAAAGTTTATTTTATTTTTTATTACAAAATCATATTTTAATTTTTTTTCTGTGTGTCTAATATATAATAATGGACATAAATCCAAGAAAGTGTTAAAAAATTTTTTCTTTTTCTGATCATACCAGTATGAGACAATGACAAATAGCATAGACAAATGACAAAATAGACAAAAATGACAAATAGAGTGTGGTATTGGATTAGGAACAGTGAATGCTATTTTAAAACGATTTAAAGAAACTGGTTCCTTTTCACCTTACAGGAAAGGCAAATGTGGCTGTAAAAGAAATACTATTCCAACGTGGGAAGTTATTAGTGAGAAAAAGTAAACTTGATACAAAATTACCTGCTGTGTACATAAATTAAGAATTAGCAACCAGTGGAACAGATTTACATATGACAACTGTTGTCATATAAGAAGACGCCAACTTCTTTCAGCTGAACGAAAAGCTTGTCGGTCAGCTAAAAAGCAGCTTTCAACACCAACAGTGTGCAAAAAAAGGCAGTTGTGAGCCAAACCACGTGCTAATTGGATCAAAGAAGACTGAAAAAATGTTTTCCAATTAGACATCTTTAAGTTCAGGGGCAAAGAATTCCATACAATAGAAAAGCATCAGATGAAAATACGTTACTGGCTCATATCCAAAAATCAGATAAACTTCTCCAGAAAAAATGTTTTAGGGTTGTTTCACGTTTGATGATTTGTTCATTACTTCAGTAGATGGTATGTTAAAAAGTGATGGGTATATCAAGATTCTGAAGGAAACGGTTGTGATACAGTTTCAAAATAAATTCCGACAAGGGGCAACGTAGTGTTCCTACAAGATGTGGTGCCATGCCATACTGCCAAAGAAGTGTAAAAATGTTTTAAAAAACAAAACAATTGACGTGCTCCCATGGCCAGACAACTCCCCAGAATTAAACCCAATTGAAAGTCTTTGGGCAGTAGTCCAAAAATGACCTCAAAAATGAATTGTACCATAAAAAATGGCCTCATTAAAGCAATATGGTTTTCATTTTCCATATGGTTTCATGATAAAGAAATAAAAAAAAATAAGTAATACACTTGTTGAATTTATGCCAAATTGTATAAGTGAAGTGATTAAGAATAAAGGACATATTAATTATATAATTTTCATTTTCTAAATGAAGTTACTTTTTATTAAATAACATCTGTGTTCGGATTAATTTGCATGCAACTGTTTTATATTTCTTATACTTAAGAACAAATTACTAAATACTAAATATATGATTACTTAAGTTATTTTTAAAATGTACACTTCAGATGACTTTTTATCATTTCATTTTATATAATATAAATGAATAGTTGGATATGAAGAATCAGTTCATCATAATATTATATCACCATTCTATGTTTATTTTTATCTGGATCACGTTTTTGTATAAGCTACATTCTGATGTGGGTGTTTACTAAACCCCTAACCACTTTTCTGTCCTCACCATTTTTTTCTATTATTTACCTATTTATTTCCTATTTTTTCCACGGTGTTCTTAATGTTACTTCTTGTCTTCTGGAAGGGGTCTTGGGTTCTCTTCCATCTACATTTAGATAATCTATAATTTCTGCTTTTTTTTTAATCGTACCATCTAATTTTCATTGTCATAGATATCATTCTTGGGAACTTGTATTTTGAATTTTTTATTAGTTCATGTTTACACTTTGAACCTCCAAGAAGTTACATTTTCCTCTTTGGAGTCTATCCAGATCCTTTTTATGTTCATACTAAAAATGAAAAGCAAATAAACTTTGTTGGTTGAAGTCTGTGTATGGAATCATAACAGGCATCTTGCTGAAAACTATTAACTATTTTTGTATTACAGTTGATATTATTTTAAAATATAAACAGTTAAATAACAAAAGTAGTAAATAACATAATGTTCAATGTTTTATTAAAAAGAAAAACATAGCATTAATAATGGCTCAGTTAATCTCTAATTTACTGTATTTTAGAGTAAGTCAGTCTGATTTATTTAAAAGCTATGTTTTTAAAAACAATTATTAACAGAAGTTTTTACTAATTGCTTAGATGTGTAATTAACAATATTAATTGCGAACTGTATGAAGTTAACTTGCTTCTTCTTGTGATTGATTACTTTTACATTACCTTGTGGTGATTACTAATGAAAGAGGCACTGTAGATGGTTTATAAAACAATTTTTTTTCAGATATGGAAATTATTTAAAATACAGGAAATTTCTTGAAGTTTGTATCTGAATAAGTATTCTGTATGTGCACCATAAGACATATAAAAGAAATCAACACGTTAGCCCAATTCATCCCAAAAACATCCAGCTCAGCACTTGCAACAGCGTATGTGGTACATTATTTTAAGTCATCTACATCATTGAGGAAAAGAATTGATAAAAATTTTATTTTATAAAACCTCATAAAGAATAGTCATTAGATGTTAAGTCTGGATTTCGTGGTGGCCATCATGCCACTACCATGTTTTTATTTTTCATCAATTTCACGGCCAACTTCTTAGAAGGTTTTCATCAAAAAAACATAGAACCTCATGTGCCAGTGAGAAAGAGCTTTTGTTTGAGAATGAAGTTCTCTGTGTCTTCTTCAGGTTGAGGCATTAGCCTTTCACTTAACATGTTAAGGTAAATTCCTGCAGTTAGTGAGTGTGTGCTTGTAAAAAAATAATGGTCTGTACACTGTTTTGCACGAAATAGCATAAAACATGTTCACTTTAGGTGCACATATGTTGCACAGTTTCTGTAGGGTTTGTTGCTACTCATATTTGCATATTGAATATACTGATTTTTCTACTAATGTGAAATGTACACTTGTCACCAAAAATTAGGTGATGAAAGAAATCTTCTTTAACATGTTCCTGTACATTCACAGAAATCTTTATATAAGGCTTTATGTTTCTCACTTAAATTTTGCAGTAACCGTAACTTATAAGGTGACATTTTCAACCATTTCCACAATATTTTCTATACAGTCGATTGCAGAATTTGTAATCATGATCAACTTGTTCTTCTGACACAGTAGGTGTTCCAGAACATCTTTTTACACAGGTACCCTGTGTTTTCTAACTGGGTTTTCCAGTTATAGATAGATTGCTTTGGTGGTCATTTATGGTACTTTGTTCTAAAATTTCACTGCATAGTAGCAGGGTTTTTTATAACCTAGACGGATTATATGATACATTCAATATTGACATTTATTACATCAGCAGTTGTAACAAACTTAAAAAAAATTTCCTAAAAAACCATTTTTTACTAACTTTACACATAAAAATTAAATCTTTTTTTTTATAAATCATAAGTAGTGTCTATTTCATTTGGAATCACCCTGTCTGTATATCATTTTGTTAGTAAATTAATTTACTTAATTTTTTTTGTCACATCATTACCTATCTTAAATATTTATCCTTTCTGTGAATTCATTCAAAATCCTAAGAATTACCCGTTACTGATTACCATCATATATTAAATAGAGGCAAGAAGAAAGTCAGTAAAAATATAATACATAATTCTTTTGTGTAGGTTGGTGAAAATGTTCGTTTAAGATTACACACAAACAGTGCACGTCGTGTTAGATGGAATACTCGACTTGGATTTTGTAAACACTCTGGACCGTTACCAGAAAGATTAGATTCAGTTTTACCTAAAGGTGGTGTTATTGGCAGATTAGATGCTATTATTGCTAGATCGTATCCTCTTGTTTACATGAAGAAATCTGATGATGGAAAAAACGGTAATTTTAATATAGTTTTTCAAATCTTTTACTTTATTTAATGATTTTTCATTATTTCTTCGACGGAAGTAGAAATGATTATTAATTACATATGTTAATACTATTTTGTCATTTAGTATCTTCAAACAATGTTTATGCTAAAAAAGTCTGCTTACATGATGTTAAAAACATAATTGGTATTGTACCTACTTTATTTACTGTACAACTTTGCATTTTAATAAAACTTCCATTTGGAATTTTGGTAGTATAATTTCATTAAGGAAAACAGGAAAAATCTGTTTATAAGAAATTCACTAACTTTTGATTTGCTAAGTTGTGCATTTTACAAACTTATATAATTAAAAAGTTACAATCAAAAGTTATAATAAAAATTTTTATGAAGTTTTAAATTGATTGTTTTATGTATATGTTCTTATTCTCATATTTTCATGTTTTTGTTTTTTATATTTTTAATTATGTAGAGGAGAAGAAAAGTTGAGGCAGGAGACAGGTATGAAGATGAAATGGTCTAAAAAAAATTTAGCGAGTATAGACATAGAGGATGAGCCCCAAGACAGATAGAAATAGCAAATGTAGTTCTTCCAACAAGTGTCAGTTGACAGATCACTATTGAAAAAATCTGTTATTCATACGTAATGAAAAGGAAAAATCCATTCATTCCTGACAAGAGTTTGGTGTTTTTACATATTATTTTATCCATATTGTCCTTATTAAAATGTGTTGTATGTTCTACGTTTATGCATTAAAACATAAAATGAATTATTTTCTCTCTCTCTCTCTCTCTCTCTCTCTCTCTCTCTCTGTGTGTGTGTGTGTGTGTGTGTGTGTGTGTGTGTGTGTGTGTGTGTGTGTGTGTGTATGTAAATATTTTATAAGCAGTTTGATGTTTACATTAAATGGATGGAATAATAGTAATGCATATTTCTCTACTGGGAATAACATTTTTAAATTTTATTGTTTTTAGTGTTTCTTGGGATGAAGGCTGAAGAAAGGGAATCAAGACTTCGTCAGCAAAAGATACAGCAACAAATTGAGACAGTTTACAGTCAAATTCAAAAAGAAGTTGATTCTGAAAAACGTAAAAGTAATAAAAGATGTTATAAACAAATATCTAGTGAAGAATTTCAGTCAATTTTATCTCCAGGCAAATTAATTGGAATAACTGAAAATTCACCAGATTTATGTGTCAGTATTACTTATGTGAATTGAGTTTTAAATGTAATATATATGTTAATACCTTTCAGCATCAGAATCAAGCGTTTCTTCTTCTTTCTTCTTTCATTGCATTTCTATCTGTCATTCATTCAGAAGAGTCTAGGTTGAATCTAGGTTGAAATTTTACTAATTAGGTTGACATTTTTGCCAGCTATAAATTTTCATACCTTATTAACTTAAACAAGCTTTTTAGGCTTCCTGTGGTAAATCAATTACTAAAAATAAAAAAAAAAATTGGCTTTTATTCTACCAAATTAAATTTAACATTTATATTGATAGTAAATATCGTTTATCGTCTGTACTTGCAGATTAAATTTTCTTAAGTGTGTATATAAATGTGGTCAGAAAGTCACTGTACCCCCTAAAGTTAGAATAAAGATTTGTAATGTGTTATAAATGAAAAATGCAATATAATATTATTTTCTCACTTGATACGTAGTATTAATTTTATGGTGCAGTATGTCTGTGTGTTTGCCTTCATGTTGCATGCTCAATTGTATACATCATGTCCTCTGTGACATGCAATGGAGCACTTCTGATGTTATGTTACGGAAGGCGTCCCTCAGTGTCACACAGTTCTTCATTTGTGGTGTGGCAATGTGCAGTTCTATGTGAATTGATAATTCCCCACATTGAATTGTCTGGTGTGGTGAGATGAGGGCTTTGTGTGACCATGATAACAAAGCTGGTGACGCTCTTGTACCCCGGTCGATTCAACGTCCTGGAAATTTTTCATTCAGAAATGCGTGGACTGATACAGCAAAATGTGCAGGTCCTCCATCCTGCTGACACCATACTCATTCCATGAAATCCTTCTCTTGAAGCTGTGATATTAACTGTGCTTCTAACATGTCTAAATAAGTATGTGCATTCACTGGCTTGTCAAAAAAATAAGGGCCAAACAAATGGCAAGCTGTCATTCCAACCCATATAATGTTATGTGATGGATTTCTTTCCAACTCTGTTGCATTATAAGGATATTGTTTTGTTCAAAATAACACATTTTTGGCATGACATGAACTGCGATAGATTGCACATTCATCAGTAAAAATCACTTTTCCATGGTGCATTGCAGTGGGGAATTTTTCTAATAAAGTCCGGCAGGATGCAGCATGGCGTTTCATGCCTACATCTGACAGTTCATTGATGAAGATTAGACAAAATGGCCTAACTTTCAAGTCCTTTTTTGTATGGTCTTGCATTGTCGTCTGCAATATACACAGTTCAGCTGCCGTTTACAAGCTGATTTCATTGGAGGTTGTTTAATGGAAACTGCAACAACAGCATATGTTTCTAACTGCGTTAACTTTCGTCCTCTCCACAGTCCATCTTTAACACTACCTAATTCAAATGTACGTTTTTCCCAAGTCAACATTCTTGCTTTTCATGATGGCAGTTTATTAAAGCGTTGCCAAAAAAATGTCACTAATTAGCTTCATTGTTTGATTCACATCCCATTCATTGGTTCATTAATGAACCCATACATACTGACCACTCCTTGACACTGTAATTATTCATGTCTGCCATTTTAGCACAACTGTCTTTTACTTAGAATGTGTGATGTAAAAAACTGTTGCCAACCAACCCCAAAAAATACTGTATGTTCTAAACACATATCCTAACTCATATTTTTCGTTAACTTTAGGGATATGGTGATTTCATGGCCATGCTATATATATATATATATATGTATAAAACAAAATATATATAATTAAATCTAGCATTAAAAATAATATACATTAAACAGCACACAAAAAGTTGACAGTGTATATTGAAAATATGTATATATTGATAAAATAGTTGAACATATTACAAAGGTTTATGATAATAAATTTAAACCCATGTACCAGACAAATAACCACATAATAAAACACCTAATAAGTAATAAGTATAATGATTCATCTGATTTATATAATTTTAGTGGTATTTATAAAATTGAGTGTTATGATTGTGGCCATATTTATATAGGAAAT
The DNA here is from genome assembly GCF_047948215.1 of Lycorma delicatula. Classification (NCBI taxonomy): domain Eukaryota; kingdom Metazoa; phylum Arthropoda; class Insecta; order Hemiptera; family Fulgoridae; genus Lycorma; species Lycorma delicatula. The sequence goes on along the minus strand of NC_134462.1, from coordinate 131,891,579 downwards.
ACCACTAGATCCTTTAATACTCATGTTCATAACCCACTGTGATGCACTCGCATAATTAAAATGAAAATTTTTTCATTTTTTTCCTTTGAGCTTCTGGATCGTCGTTATTTAGCACAAAAGCAAGTTAAATTTTTTTTTAATAAAATAAAATTGAACTGAACAGAAGCAATCACTCTGGTCGCACCTGGGGTACCTGGGTACCTGCTACATGTATATATACTTTGTAATTATTTTTTGTGACATATGCAGGTAAATTTTTATTTCAATTATAAAAAATCATTACATTTTACAATATTTACTGATTGTTCATTACAAACAGGCAGTTGACATTCGGTGCATCTTTTGCGTGTTTTTCATCTTTTTTTTATAGTTAACTTATAACACATATGGCAGGAACCAATGACCTTTTTTCTCCCTGTTGTGTCTTGCTCAACTGATGAACCAGCAACTTCTGTAAATATTATTTGACGACCTATGATGCTCTTAATTGCAATTTTTATAGTGTAGATGTGCATCACTTGGGCATTCATCATGCGAGCTTCAATCATTGGTTTGGCTATTTCTTCACTCAATTGCCACATAAAATGACGTTCTGTTGGTTTTGCAGTAATATCTATTATTTTCGTAATAAATTCTATATGCCGCGAGTGAACTTATATCTAGCATGTTGAAGAATATAGCCTTGGCCACCTTGAACATCGACATTTACTTGTATATCTTCTTAGCATTTGGTCCATAGTGTCAATGCCAGTTTTATATTTATTGCAGTAACTGATGATATCAGGTTTCTTTTTCAAATCATTACTCACACCCGTATTTGAATGCATGGTTGATATAAAAATTACAGCTTTATTTTTCTTTGAGACATAAAAGCACATTGTCACTATGTTGTGAAAACCAAAAACAGTCGACTGTTGCTCTCGTGACTTATTTGGGGCCGTGATAATAGGTATATACTGTTTATTTTTTTTATTGTGCCAACAATGGTGAGATTCCATGATAGCAAGTGCTTGGCAAGGGGTGAAGTTGTGAAAAAATTGTCCATGCAGATGTTTCTCCCACTTCTTCGGTATGTGAATGCAACTTCCTTTACCATCCTTTCTCCCTGATTTATTTCTTGGTTGTTATTTGCTTTGTCAGTGTAAATTATACCGTGCAAAGGATACATGTTTTCAGCATTGCAAATCCATCAAATTTTGATGCCATATTTAGCCGGCTTCAAAGGCATATATTGGATAAATCCTGTGCAGCCACGAAAAGGATGTAGCTGCTCATCAATTGTTAAATTTTCCGTAGGCTTATACATCTAAGATAAATTTGCATTGAGCATTGTCCATTGTCCACAGATCACGAATTGAAGCTGCCTTATCTTCTTTTTTGTATTGCCTGCAAGTACTACTTTCATCAAATCTTATTAATTAATCTTAACTGGTTTGTACTGTCTTGTGTTTCTACAGCAACTTTTTCCTAGAATTACTCAGATACTCAATAACAATGCTGAAATATCAAAATAAACAAAAAGGAAACGCTTTCTATTACTGAAATATCCAAAATTGGAATATCACATGAAGTGGGTACCTGGGTACCTCGAGTGTGAAACAGCATCAGTAAAGTTGGGTATGAACATAAGGGTTATGGCTAGATTCTTTAAACATTTTAGAAATTACAAAAAAGGTAAACTGGGTTTCTCTAATGTATCTGATCATCTGATTAAGAATAAACATACAATATCCAATTATTAGGACAAATTTAAAAATACTGGAATTTAAAAAATATAATATGAATAAAAATGGTAAGGGATTTTAGAAAGATACTATATATATAAACTTAAAAATAAATTTAATATGATCAACTTTCATCTACTGCAGCTTTCTGTCATCCTCATACTCAGACAGAATATGAGGATGACAGAAAGCTGCAATAGATGACACCACCATCTATTTTGATAGTGATGTATAATTTAATTTATTTCAATCAGTATTAAAGTAAGTTCAGTTAAATAGATAAAAACGCTGATTTGCTTCACTTAAAATTATTTTTATTCGAATTTGATTTGAATTGTTGATTTTTAATTTTTATTTGATTTTATACTTTGATGACATATTTTTACATATGTAAAAATTTTTTTACATATGTCCATTTAATTTATGTCCAATTTTAATTTAACTTTTAATGTTAATTTTAATTTTAATAATTTTTCATATTTTAAAATTTTGTTTTTAATTTAACTGGATAAAAGTTTAATTTCTTAAAATAAATTCACATACAAGACACATGCTCCGGTCAGGCAGCTGGAAATCTCAGGAGAGAAAATCCCCTTTGGAAAAACAGTCAAGTACCTGGGAGTAGTCCTGGATAAATAAATGGCTTACCTTAGGAGAACATGTTAAATATGTGATCCAAAGAGCAAAGGCCGGCAGGGCCACACTATACCCAGTACTGCACAGTGCCAGCACATATCCACTGGTGACCAAACTGCTTATTTTTCTGCTATATGCCATTTTTAACATATGCTTACCAGGCATGGGGAGCTTTGTTGAACTCCACGCTTTAAAAGAAATTAGAAGCCGTCTAAAACATAGCGTTGCGGGTGATATTTGAAGTACCGTAGTTTGTCAGAAACTCCATTCGTCACCACGATGAGGGACTACACACCGTATCTGAGGTGGGGGTGGTGCAGGCGTGCAGACTGTTTGGGAGAGCGGTCATGTCCAAACACAGCCATCTCCTGGATATTTGCTGAGAGGACCGTACTCCACAGGGTATAAGAAAACGGCCTCATGCCGTATTAAACGAAGAGGTGAAGAGGTGGTACAAGAGTCGAACAATGACAAACCAGGCTTAGGAGCCTCTAAATTGCATAACCTATAAATGGAAACCGCGTGAAAATTCCAGCTGCGAAAGTGACCGTTTTTACAATTAAATTTTGTTAAAACTATAAAAACCTAGACAACACCCCACACTGTCCCATGCACAGACCACCATCTAATTCAGTCAGTATATGCAACCCCCTCCGGAGAAAGGGGCGCATTGCTCCCTCCAAATAACTAGGGCTTCGGTTGGTGTATTCCTGCTTGGAATAAATGGGAAAGTCAGAAAGTATGATTTCCTCTTTATTCCTGCTGATATATTACAGATTCAGTGGTGTGGAGTTTAGGTGTTGGCTGATCAGTAGAACAACTAATGAAGACTAAGCTCTACCTTTACCAACTAATCAGTGTAGTGAAATTCTCTGGCCATAAACAGGAAGAGATGACAAGTTATCTGGTTTATGTGATCGAAAGAGATGCATCAATTAAAATCTATCATAAAATTTGATTGTTTATCGCTGTGATGACTACAACTTAGGCAAAACTGATTTCTTGAATTTAATGGTGTTTCATCTGATATGGTAGATAAACAGAGAAGGATGCATCTTTTCACATCAGTAGATATAGTCTTTGCAATTGAAGATTGCTCTAGTGAAACACTTCAGGTTTTTAAAGATAAGAGATTCTTTCACTTGTCGTAAGCTGAAACAGTACCGAACAGTATGCAGCAGGTGAATCCTTTTCAGCTGATCATAGTATGAAAGTCATATGGTGACATCCTTCTATATTTTTCTTTTCTTAACAAATAAATATAAGATTTGTTGGAGCAAAATTACTGGAAATGAAACATTTGTTTTATATTACAGTCATTAGACCGAAGCTTAATGTAAGGTGAGGAAGCATCTCAAGTTATACACTCTTAAAAAGCTCTTTTCATCAGCTTTGAAAAATCATAGTGACAACAATTGTATAATGATGCATGCTTGTTGTGCTTCAAGTCTTTCAGTCCTTGTACTGCCTATCAAATCATTATGAAGAGAATAAAAACAACTGATTAATGCAAAATATCTCTGATTGTCATTGTAGAAGGTTATTATTTCATCGCAGTGCTCTATGTACATATCTCTTGGAAAAAGCAATATTGAAACAGGAGGATTTTTGATTCATCAATTTCCTACCGAGCCAAATATGTCATTTATTTACTGGTTGTTGGCGAAATAGCTGTAGCAGTGAATTATCAAGATTCACAATATGTGAACCATAACAAACATGTATATAACAATTTACCAGTAAAGCTGAACGAAAAGAGAAAATATATATTTCAATTACAGCAAATAGAAAATAGTATAGAGTTGTGAATTGACTCCTGTAACAGAAAAAAAATTTAACCAGATTTGTATAAAACTCTCATGGCTACATTCATGCAGCATAGAAGCATCCATCTGAATCATCTGGTTTCATCAGATTATTTTCTGGCGTCATCAGATTTATCAGTATAAACTATAATACATGGTATTCATCTTGCAATGAAGATGTAAAAACTCTTTAACTCAAACATCCTTAAAAGCTATATAATGTGAGTGCTCAGTAAAAACAATCTTGAAGTCTATTCCCTTGAGGTAGTGCCTTTATGTAACCCTTGCAAGCCAATTGCTGGTCTCATCTTTGCCAGAGATAAGATTTACTACACCACTATATTAAAATACAAACTTGATTGAAAAATACCTGTAATAATTCAAAGGATGCTATAGCATGTGTATTCCAACACTTCCAATCATCTTGACTATGAGTACACAGCTGAATCATAATCCAATTAAGATCTCACAAAAGCATATTAAAATAAAATCACAAACTTCCTAAAATTTAGAAAAGTTTTGAGATGTTTTTAATGTTTGATCATCAAAATTTAAACCTTAAAGTATTGTAGCTTCTAATTGTACTCTTTCTCAGGCTGGGTATGTTATTTCTACCATAGAAGTGATCATTTTTAATGAATTTTAAGTGCTAAGTGTTTAATATGGAGTCAGTACATTTTATTATTAAGATTCTAGTAGAATTGTGCTTTGTACAAACGTTGTCAATTCTTATCTTTTCCCATGTGATATTTGTAGCAATATCTGTAGAAAGAAGTAACAGAAATTCAAAAAAATTGTTTTTTTTTAAATTTATTAGAACATCTTTTTCTTAATTATGACTGTTGAAGTTTTTTACTGATAATAATTTGATTTAATCCTTAGTATTATGTTTTATATATCAGTAAAGTCTGGAATTCCATAAAAATTTTATTTTTACATTTGACATGTAAGTTATTTATAGTTTGTGTGGCTTTACTCTTTAATTTTTTCAGTAATGTATATCTGAGGTATGTAGGAAGACTTCCTTTAAACACAGGAAGAGTGTTATACATCTACATATGGATTTGTCCATGGGCTGTTATCCCACCTGTATTAACAATTCTTTGTTCCCATTTGTGTCTAATCTTCATCAATATGCAATTTTTAAAAAATTGAAATCAACTGTATTCAAAAACTGTCTGCTAAATTTCAAAGATACATTTTAATTTCTGTATATGTCAAAATTCTTAAAAAATTGTATTTTTTATCTATAAAATTGTAGATTTATTGAATATTAATAATATTTTTAAACATTACAAAAAAAATTTGATATTAAAATAATTTTTATTGGTGTTAAAGTTTATAATTACAAGTTCAATTTTTCCTAATTAGTATTGGATTTTAATAGAAATCAGAATTTTTAGTGGAATATTTTAGATGTCACTTAACACTTATTTATAAAGCATTATATGTTTGTTGTATCTACGGCTATTTATGTAAGTACTCCAAGAGTAAAATATAGTAAACATGATTACATATTGTCTTTTTAAAGATATATTTTCTTAATTTTATTTTCATTTTTAAAACTAGAATAAGCTACTTCAATTTTTGTTTCATATGCACTGTCATTGTTACCACTGTCTTTATACTCATAGACAAAATTTTAGTCAACGTAATTATTACAGCAGTTTTTTTAAAATATTGATATGTCGTGTGACTTTTTCATCATTAAGACTAGAATATCATTCTAAATCAGGTACATGAGTAAATAATTGATGTATAAGATGTTTCGTTTAAAATCTTAGGATGAAAATTAAAAATAATAAATTAAAACAAGTCGTTGTTAGACCACGTATTGTTACCCACCGGGTTGGTTAACGGGTCTGGTGGTTAACGTGTCTTTGCAAATCAGTTTATTTTGAAGTCGAGAGTTCCAATATTCAAATCCTAGTAAAGGCTTTATACAGATTTGAATACTAGATCACGGATACTGGTGTTGTTTGGTGGTTGGGTTTCAATTAACCGCACATCTAAGAAATGGCCTGAGACTGTACAAGACTACACTTCATTTACATTCTTACATATCATCCTCTGATGTAATACCTGACTGTGATTCCCGGAGGCTAAACAGGAGAAAAAGATACATATTGTTAGTTGTGTGCGTGAAGTATACAGGTTGACTTAAAAAAATTATTTTAGTAACAGAAGGATATGAATTCTTATGCGGTTTACCATCTTACCTACTACTTAAATCAGACCCAGGACCTCATCTTCCACCGGGCTGGTCTAGTGGTTAACTCATTATCGCAAATCAGCTGATTTTGAGGTCAAGAGTTCTAAGGTTCAAATCCTAGTAAAGGCAGCCTACTTTTATACAGATTTGAATAATAGATCATGGATACCAGTGTTCTTTGGTGGTTGGGTTTTGGATTAACCTCACATCACAGGAATGGTTGACCTGAGTGTACAAGATTATCATTTACGTTCATACTCTGAAGTAATACCTGACGGTGGTACCAGAAGCTAAACAGAAAAAAGAGAGAGGACCTCCTCACCTTGATGTTATCAAGTTTTAGATAAAAATATTTTTGGGAAGTTTCATTAAAATTGTTTCAGCCATTTTTGGTTTAGCAGACTAAAAGTAAACTAATATCAGTATAATGGTGATTTGCTTTACGTAATGATACAAGGGTGATCCCAAAAGTAATGGAATTGATTTTCTTAGGGAAATTTAAAGCTTGCACAGTGGCTTGCAGACAAGTACCCATGTATTTAGTTCCCGTGGCAATCTCAAGTTGATTGTTACAGCCATTGAGTGTCGGTCACTGTTCGTATAAAGTGTGTTGAGTGTTTGCCTACCATAGAAAAAAATGTGGATCTCTTTTATGCCATTCAGTTTTATGTTTGTTTAAAAAAAATCACTTTCAAAAGTGCACAAAATGTTGAAAAAAGTATTCAGTAGAGTGCATCACATACTACCTATTTTTGTTGGCATGTTGAATTTTTGGCCAGATAGAGAGCATGGAAGTCATTGCAAAAATGGGTCGACCGAGCATGTCAGTTAATGACATTATGCTACACAACAAGCATCATCATCTGAGAAGATAATCCTATTGGTGTACAGCTTGTAGGAGAATTGATACAAATATCCAAAAAGCAGTAAAGCAGTACATACAATATTCTGAGCAAGCGGATGTATATGAAATGCAGTGTGTCGTTGGGTCCCATGGCTGTTAACGCCTGACCTTTGGTCTTTTAAAATGCCTGATGTGTCACACCATTTTGACTGTTTTATTACCCTGCATCAAATGACTATATGCTTCACCCAACTTGTTAAATTGTTGCTCCCAAGTATTGGAACTCGGCAATTTTATTCACTAGATTGCCTTCTATTCCAAAGTCCCGTCTATAAATGTACTTCCATTCTTCCTAACCTTTTTTCATTGTATTTACTTTAAAATCTTGTGGCTTTTTCACTTAAAGATCCAACTTTGTTGTAGTTCCTACCATTTCTTCTACCAGAAAAAAATCTACATAAAGAAAGCTATCTATTATCTCTCTGTATATGTATTGAAACCACGTCCATAACAAAGATAGAAAATCAAAAGGAATTGACTCGACAATTTGTTAGAAATTATTTGTAAACTTAAAAAAAAATTAAAAATCAAAATTTACTTTAAAATCTTTTAATATACAGTAATTAAAAATATGCTAATTTTTTTTAGGGAATTCTTAGTAAAGAACAGCGGGATATTATTGACAAATTTTATTGTGAAGAAAGAGAAAAAATGCAACAGTCTCTTCAGGAAAGACTGAAAGAACAACTTGAAGAAATCAAACAGCAGACATCAATACCATTATTAAAAGTATTACTTTAATCACTTAATACTAAGTTATTTACTGCTTGAAAATAATGTTTTTCTTTGTATAAATCATTACAATTTTTACTTATATAAATTTGTTGTGAATATATAATAGTATTTATTGTGATACTATCATATTATTATATGATATTTTGCTTAATATGTAATATTATATTATGTGGTCATTTTATAATTGATTTTATCAATTATATATGTATATTTATATGACACATATATTATTGAAATGTTAGCTTGCTCTTTCTATGTTAGTTTCCTTATTTAAAATGTCAGTTATTCATTCATAACAATCTAACAAACAAGTTCAGCTAAAAAGCTTTTTTCTTTTTTAAAAAGAAAAAAAAATTGTTTAGAATAAATGGATTCTTCTAGTTTGTGTCGTAACCATATACTGGTTGTAGGAGACCTAACTCAATCATAAACTAATAAAAATTTTAATCAGAGCAGGCTAATAATCAGTTATTAACTGCTAGCCAGTTGGCACTGGTTAAACATTTCTTTATACATATTGCCATGTTAACATTTGACAGATTAATTCATGGTATCTCTTGTTAAAACTCCAATATGCTTAGTCTATAATTTTTTTATTACTGTCACGTTCTTCATTATTTTATTATTTATGATTATAACTACGTAATAATGTAATTGGCAATTTAATAAATTTTCTATGATTGTTACTAACCTCTGAATTTTTTTAATCACTTTTGATTCTAATTATTTATTCAGACAGAAGGTTTTACATTTCTACCTTCATTTTCTTTTTGTATTTATCCATAAATTTTATTTTTTCTGTCATAGTGAATTGCTTATTCTGTATAAATTGTAACATTTTACTTTAATTGATGACATTTCGAGAGGACTCCTTATTACTCTTTTGATGGTATTTTACATGCTTATTATAACAAAATAACTTTGTTCATCCTTTTTACTAAATAGTCATAGCCTCTTGGGTTTATTCATACCAAAGCAAATATTTCTCCAGAAATACTTAATATAAAAGCCTATTAAATAGTGCATTTATATATTCTAAAACGCATGAAAAAACTTTTGTAAATGTAAAAAAAATTTCTGCTGCTATGAAAACATGTACCCGAATAAAAAAAATTATAGATTATTATATTTTGTTATGAAATTAAAGATTTACTCTAATACATCTCGCATAATTGAAAGAAAAATATGATCTCATTGCCGCTTTCATGTAAAGTTAAATGTCGATTTGTTAATTCAGTTGTTATTTATTGATTTGATATATTCAATTAAAATAAGAATTGAATGTTAAGAAATACATGAAATCATTAAGCCATGATTTCACAATGCCACTAACTGAACAAGTTCTAAACAATGCAGATCTTCAATATTCACTACAGCAGATGTTAGATAATTCTCTGGTAATTTCTATGATAGTAGCAACCATAAAACACCTTGAGTGAGAAAAACTTGTTTGCATTCTTTAAACAATAAAGAATGGTAACTACCTTCTCTACAACTGTTCAAGAGCAATTTTATGTGGGACACTGAGCAAAGTGTTGCCTAACTAACAAATACCATTTTGGTGGAAAAGAAACATTGTTAAAACATTATCTATAGTTAGTTTAGGGTATTTAAATAATAAGAAACTCATTATGCTACAACAATTTGGACATTTAAACCATCTAAAGTAAATTAGTTTTGTTATAAAATTTGCTTAGGTTTAGTAGTAATATATTTTTTACCAGTCTGTAGCATTCTAGGGTAAATTATAACAGAAAATAAACATTTGGAATTTTACCTTCTTGTTATTTGGTCAAGAATAATAGAAAGATTTCTTTAATGTGCGGAAAGAACTGATGAACAGTAAATCAGATTTTATGAAAAAATAGTCACTGTTTATTATTACTTGGTACCACATGAACAGTTTTATTTACCTTGGTTATATTGTAAATTAATTATAGTTAATTTTTTTTTCAAGTTAAGATTGGTTGATCACTTAAATCCAAGTTGTAGAAAATGGAAGTCAGGCATTTTGTCAATATGGAAACCATCTGAGGATTTACAGTCTTACCTTTCGGAAGGTGCAGTAGTCAGCATAAGCAATGTTTTAGCTAATGGTTCCCGGTAAGAAATTATATTTACATTTGTTACTTAGCATGATTTTCAATTTTTTAATTTTATTTAATGATAATTTTTCCTCAAAAGCAAGCTTAAGTCTAATTGCATTTCTTAAGTTGATATTTTCCAGTCTTAAGACCAACATTTCTGAGGCATTTGAAAGGATATCCAATAGAAACATGGACCGCTAAATTACCTTCATTGATGTAAAGGTTTTTTCTTTTTTGACAATACATTGCATTCTTGTGGCTACTCTGTACTAGTTTCTGATAGATATTGGATTTCCTTTTTGGCTGATGAATAAATTCACCACAGATGCTTGACTATGGAAATATGACAAATAGAAGTTTGTTGTATGTGAAAAATGCAAAGTTTTAATGGGAATTGAACCCAGAACATAGATGAAAGACAAATACAATGTTGTTGATGTTAAAATAATTAAAGTTGAGCTACTTACATTATCATTTGAGACACTCTATTCAAATTGATGTTTTTTTCATTATAAAAAGATGTTAAACCTGCCAGACTACAGGTATTTAATGCATTTTTTCATTCATATCCTGACTGGTTAATGAAAAACTTTCTAATGGATTTAGTATGAAGAATTGTGACATAGGTAATTTATTGTTAAGTATAAGGATAGCTTATTCTCCAGGAAATACTCATTTTTGGTTTTTAAAAGCAAAGCAAAAAAATTCTACCCAAATTTCAGATTATATACTAATAAATAATTACCAATTTTGGTATTAAGTGCTAGCAATAAATTTTTTTTTAATAGAAGTGTGACTTGTTCAACTGTAAATATTCTCCCGCTACATGATCTTTTCAGATCATGTAGCCATTAAACTGGCTATGTACGGTGTCAGTTTTAAAACGCTGTTACAAAATCATTTTATATGGGATCTAAGTCGATTATTTTTTTTATATTCACAAAGGAATCAGTTTTATTACACAATTTGAACGACATTTATACAATGTAAAATGTTTTATTTAGACTAGAAAGAATATGACCATTTTTGTCTCAGAAATGTGCTTGTGTGTGTGTGTGTTTGTTTGTGTGTGACTTGTGTATTATAATTGCTATGAGGGTTACGGATTTATTTATTATTTACAAAAATAGCTTAACTTACTAGCAACATATCGATGTATTGAAACACATAATAAATTATGATATACGACACACAAAAAAAAAAGAAGGAATTTGTGGTCATAAATACGTCACTTTTACTTGAGGCCTATAAATATCTTTTCTGAGAAATGATATCGGTAAACATGTAACACATATAGATTCGTAATGAATAAGAGTATACAGTAAAAATGGTTTTTTGTCAACCTGAATAGCCTTTTGAGTGGTTAGAATTTTTATAAAACGTAGTTTTCTGAATCTACTTTCACTTACACTAAAATATGTTACTAATCTGTGATTTATCACACGGGTTTTTCATCATATTTTGCCCAATTTTCAACCGATTTGCTTGAAAGTATTATTTTTAAAATCAGCAAACTTTGTTTCATAAACACAAAGCAAAAAAAAATTTTTCTTTAGTAAAAAACAGGGTAGAAATGCGCAAAAAAAATTCTGCAATTAAATTATCGTAATTTTTGTACTGCATCAATTTTTTTGTTGTTACAGGCATAAAAAATATCCAATTGTAACGGTTTTTTTGTAACGGTCAAAATCTGTTAAATCTCTTTAATATACTGTAATTTTTTGAAATTTTTTTCACAAGAGGGTAGCATAAGACTATGAAGGGAGGCAATCAGATACCAACATATTTTTGCGGAGCGCTAATCAACCGCGGATCATTGTGATGGGAAAAGGTTAAAAAGCATTAAAAGATTTTTTTTATATGTTATCTTTGTCGTGTAGATGAAAGGAAGTTTCTTTCTCTCTTTATAATACTAGATGACAAATTTTTTGCTTCAATCATTGTATGGTTGTTTGTAGTGTTATATAATACAGATGTGCACTAATTAATTTCTCTTTTGTATGTAATGTCTACATTTTAAATCTAACAGTTAATATTTAACAGGAATGGGGAGCTGCAACTGAATGCAGGATGTCAGGTAAAATACTCAGTCAAATCTCATTCAGATGCTGTTCGACGTAATGTGTCACCTCTTTCTTTGTTAAATGACGTAACATTTAAGCCACAATTCATGGAATTAGATGTCGTTGGTATTGTCATCCACATTGAAACACTTTCATCCCTACAAACTGCTTACATCACAGATTCATCTAAATATCTTTTAGGAATTTCTTTCTGGGGAAGCATTAAGGTATGTTATGGTGTATATTTTTAAAGTGAAATCTCGTTATTCGCACTTCCCGTTATTCGTGATTTCGTTATTTGCAGTGAAATATTTTGTGATGTCTTTTCTATGTTCGTGGCTAAAATTTTCAGTATTCACTTTCATTACATTATGTAGTGACATTAAAAAATAAAAATATTATTGCACATTAAAAAAATAATTTAATACAGTACGAATATACACTACACTGCGATAGTGTACATACTGTACTGCACAGTACAGTATTTGTTTTTAAAAAAATTTAATTTTTTTAATTGTATATTTAAAATTTTATATTTTAGTAGTTTAATTAGGTTGAAATGTTAAATGTACATTTTTAATTTAAAAAAAAAAAAAACAATTTTCTAATAAAATTTTAAATCTAAATAATAATTATAAATGAGAAAAAAGCAAATCTGGCATCCATAAAAATGTATATATATATATATAGTTACTAAATTTGATCACAGCATTGTTTTAAAGGTTTTTGCTTGTGTATAATTAATCAAATAGTTTTAACTATATGGGAGATTGAATGACATAGCTGTGAAAAATTAATGAAAAGTTAAACAAAACAAAGTACCATAAAAATGTAGAAAATACATTTCTTACTTAGTAGCAAAGTTACTTTAGTTTAAAGCCACCTTAAGCAGCGGCATGTATGTATGGTGTGCAGCCATTCCGACTCAGGGACCATAAAGAGTTCCAAGACTGCCCGCAGTGATTCACCACGTGAGAGAGAGAGGCAGCAGATTTACCAAACCTGTTCATGATTAGTCTATATGTTCCCCCCAGGTACTAATTAACACCTGAACGTCTTAAAACACACCTGAACATGTTTGTGTCATGGTCCACTTTTTATCACTGTTATGTTGTCACCCCTGCTTGCCGTTGGGTGCTGAAACCTAGTGGTGGCTGGAGTGCTCACAGCAAACTATGTTCACGCCACTGTATGTCACTAGCTGCTTCCTCAAGTCTTATAGCATTCTACGTTAGAATCCCGAGAGTGCAGTCGCATTTTTCATTTCATCCAGATGGACAATCATTGTTACTCATAGTTACTAGCATTCGACATCAGAATTTGATCCGGAGCGGTCGTATGCACTTTCAGTCTGTATGGAGATGTTTGGATGAACGTTTAGTTTATTAGTATAACTTATATATTATTTAATTTAATTATATATGTAAAGATATGTATCAAGTTCAATTATACATTTCATTAACTGTCAAGACGACAATTTGTTAAACCATTATTCAACCAGCTACAAGGCGTTATCATCATTCATCACCTATGAACATACAGTCCAACCTTGCTCTAAAATTCTACTAATCACTACTGACTGGTTTTTTCTAATTTTGCGTCGTGTTGGTTTTATATGTAAAATTTAATATTGTTGCATATATTTTTTATATTGGAAGAGTTTTTAATGAATTTGTTTTTGTTTTAATCTTTGAGGTTCTGTGTTAGCGTTTGATTCTGTTATTCGAAAAGGGAACCTCCACACTCCTCTCGGACTTTGTTAAATTCTGTTTATGTTAATTTCTTATAGTTATCATTATTTTTTATTTTTATATTTTTTTAAGTAAATTTATCATATTTTTAAGATTCTGACTATGATATTAGTTGTCAATTTTTATTGATACTAGTTGTTAGTTTTTAGTGATAATAGTTTAAATATTATTTCATTTTTAATATTTTAGTTTTTAATCTAGTTTTAGTCATGTTAGTTTTAGGTTTTATTTGTTTTAAGTTTTATTTTATTTTCAATATTTTAGCTTTTAACCTAGTTTTAATTTTTATGTTAGTTATAGTTTTAATGTTAGTTTTTTAGTCTTTCTGTTATCCGAGAAGGGACCTTTGCTTACACCCTTTTCAGATTTTGTTAAATTCTATTTATTTTTAGTTAAATTTTAGATTTTAAACTGTGATATTAGTTGTAAATTTTTTGGTTAATTTTTTTAGACTAGGCTTAGTTTCTTTTATTTTTTTTTGTCTTCAGTCATTTGACTGGTTTGACGCAGCTCTTCAAAATTCCCTATCTAGTGCTAGTCGTTTTATTTCGATATACTCCCTACATCCTAGATTCCTAACAATTTGTTTTACATATTCCAAACATTGCTTGCCTGCACAATTTTCTCCTTCTACCTGACCCTCTAATATTAAAGGGACTATTCCAGGATGCTTTAATATGTGGCCTATAAGTCTGTCTCTTTTTTACTATATTTTTCCAAATGTTTCTTTCTTCATTGATTTGCCACATCTCTTCATTTGTCACTTTATCCACCCATCTGATTTTTAACATTCTCCTGTAGCACCGCATTTCAAAAGCTTCTAATCTTTTCTTCTCAGGTACTCCAATTGTCCAAGTTTCACTTACATATAAAGCAACGCTCCAAACATATACTTTCAAAAATCTTTTCCTGACATTTAAATTAATTTTTAAGATTAACAAATTATATTTCAGACTGAAAGCTCATTTCGCCTGTGCTATTCGGCATTTTATATCACTCCTGCTTCATCCATCTTTAGTAATTCTACTTCCCAAATAACAAAATTCTTCTACCTCCATAATCTTTTCTCTTTCTATTTTCACATTCAGTGGTCAATCTTCATTATTTCTACTACGTTTCATTACTTTTGTTTTGTTCTTGTTTATTTTCATGCGGTAGTCCTTGCGTAGGACTTCATCCATGCCGTTCATTGTTTCTTTTAAATCCTTTTTACTCTCGGCTAGAATTACTATATCATCGTAGCATCTTTATCTGCTCACCTTGTACTGTTACTCCGGATCTAAATTGGTTATTACGCGACGACTGACTGGTCCAGCTAGTTTTGCGTGTATACCCCCACTACTTGAGTGACAGTATGAGCGCAAACATACTGGCGCCAAAAAATATATTTTTGTATTTATTTTTTAAATAAGACTAAGTAATTATGTAAAATGTTCAATAATAAACAAAAAAAAAATTGGTCATGTAATAAAAAATGGAAAATAATCACTAAAGATCCTGGCACAAAAATAACACAACTGAACTTGTAAATAGTTAAACATACTAAAATAAAATACACAAAGTTATTCAGGATTATCTGACACTGGTAATTTGCAAAGCTTATTGATTGATCTCTTAAAGACACCTTGATTATTATGTAATGTCACAACATGAACAAATTTGTCAGAACCAGGATTAGTCTCTTTGACTACAGCTAACTTCCATCGCAAAGGTGGTAAATTATCTTCTTTGAAGACTACGACATCACCGACCTTGAGGTTGGATTGTTCAGCTGTCCACTTCTGGCATTGTTGAAGGGAGTTCAGGTAATCAGCTGAACATTTCTGCCATATTTGTTGAGTCATTTGCTGGACTCGTTGCCATTGGTTCAACCTGTTAACAGCTAAGTCAGTATCAGGAATTGCTTTTAAGGGTTCTCCTATAAGGAAATGTTCTGGAGTTAGATAGGATATTCTAGAGGATTGTCTGATAATTTGGTTAAAGGTCTTGAATTAAGACATGCTTCAATTTGTGCTAATAAGGTAGTAATTTCTTCAAAAGTTAAGGAATTATTCCCAGCTACTCGGTGTAAATGATATTTCAATGATTTAACAGCAGCTTCCCACAGCCTGCCAAAATGTGGTGAGTGGGGAGGTATGAAATGCCATTGACAAGATTCAATCGTTGACCAAGTTGACAGTTCGTTGCCCTTTAGTTTGGTAAAATTGTATAAATCCTTTTAGAGTAATGTATTCCTGTTTTAATGTAGAGCGAACCAGCATAGTCCACACCGGCATTAAGGAAAGCTCAACATGGGCGAAGTTGAGTAGGCGGTAAATTTCCCATTAATTGAGTATGATAAGTTGAGTTCAACTTAAAACATGTAATGCATTTATGCAGGAGAAGCTTGATTAGATGTCTTATATCTGGAATCCAGTATTTTGTACGAATTGATGCAATCAACAATTGTGGACCTGGGTGAAGTAGTCTGAGATGTTCATGTTATGATTAAGCGAGTAAGATGATGTTTAGGTGGCAATATTATTTGATGTTTAGAAGAGAATGGAAGTTCTGAATTCTGCAGGCATCCTTCCACTATCAATATATTGTTCTTGTCAATAAAGAGATATAAATTACAAATTTTTGTTTTAGATGGTAATGATTTTCCATTAGACAAAGTTAAAATTCTGTATTGTAGCTTAACCACTGTTCTAATTGAATACAGATAGTTAAAGCATTTTCTAACTCGGATGGAGATAACAGTAGATTAGGGGTTAAATGTTTAGATGATTTTCTACAATTATTTATGAATCTTAAACAATACGCAATAACTCGTTGCAGACGGGATAATATTGAAAATTTTGAAATACAATTGTCATCTTGTGTAGTAGTCATTAAACTGACTTGTTTACGTTCAGGAATTTCTTGCTGCTTAAGTGATACCTTCAGCACAATTGGCCAGTTCAGTTCATTACTTAGAAGCCAATCTGCACCACACTACCAAAGTGAGTTGCTAATGAGATCTTTAGGCATGACGCCTCTTGAAAGTAGGTCTGCAGGATTGCAGTTTCCAGGAACGTGATACCAGTCTTCAATAGATGTATTTCGTTGAATTATCCTTACTCTATTAGCTACAAACGTTTTCCAAGTTGATGAACATTTTTTGATCCAGAAAAGAACTACACTGGAATCTGTCCATAAATAAATTTTGTTAAAATCAATGGAATATTGTTTCTATAATTTTTTTAATTAAACGAGAAAATAGAAGAGCTCCACAGAGCTCTAAACGCAGCAGTGATATTTGCTTTAAAGGTGCCACCTTAGATTTTGCAGTTAACTATTTAACAGTAACCTTTCTTGATTCATCAATACACCGAATGTAAACGCAGGCACCATCGGCTCTTTCGGAGGCATCCGAAAAGCCATGGAGTTGGATACTGATAGATCTTTCATGTGATAAAACCAGTCTATCAATCTTTATTTTATTTACTAAAGAAAGCAGACAGTAAATATTCTTCGATTGTTCTGGTAGTAGTAGATCATCCCAGCCAAGGTTTGCTTGCCAAATGTGTTGCATAAATATTTTACAAACTGTTATGGTAGGTGCCAACAATCCTAAAGGGTCAAAAATTGATGAAATGATTGCTAAAATGTTTCTTTTAGTAAATGTTGTTGGATAAATTTAATGTTATAATACACTGAAATGTTAATTTTAAACTGTTAACAATTACGCAATCAAAATATTGAATGTTCGTGTCCGGTTTGGTTGGACCAAAATGTTTGACTAATTATGGATGTTTCACAATTCGAATAGCGTGAAATAAATAAATAAATGCTCATAATTCAGAAAAGAAACATATTTATTAAAACAATGAGTTTACTGTAAAAAGATTAAAATACGAATTTATACATGTTCATAAAGAGAGTTGCATGAAATGAAAATAAGTTACATAAAAGAACCACAAACATAGGGAACATCCTTGTCGGACTCCCGTTCTTATTACGGCTTCTTTCTTATGTTCAATTATTACTCAGACCTCTTGTGATGTCCTCCTCAAAAATCTTCTTTACTTCAACATCAAGCTTCTCTAAATTCTACCGATTCATCTGACACCTTTTCTTCAGGTTTTTAAACCCTGATCTACATTTAATTTTCACCAAATTATGGTCGCTATCAATATCTGCTCCAGAGTAAGTTTTGCAGTCGACGAGTTGATTTCTAAATCTTTGCTTAACCATGATATGATCTATCTGATACCTTGCAGTATCGCCTGGCTTTTTCCATGTGTATATTCTTCTATTATGATTTTTAAACTGGGTGTAAAAAAAATATTCCAGGCGATGATATTCTGGTTTTAAAAAAAAATCGACCGCTGACCCGACCCCTCACCTGAATTAATCCTTCATCTGCTCCCGACGATCATAATCCTTGACCCTTGACTCCAAATTTTTTTTTTTGTTTCTCATAGCCTGGGCTTGTTGTCGGAAGGGTTGTTTTTGTAATGGAGTCATTCGTTTCCACATCCGCCCTCCCAATTTAGCTATCTGAACCACGGAATGCTTATCTTCATATTTCATACGCAACATACGCAAAAAATTAAAAAACGGATTCGTGGAAATTTTAAATTTCGATGAATCCTTTTTTTTTTGTAAGGTTTTTTTTGTTTTAGTGTTTGCAAGAGTGGTTTGTTTACGGACCTTAAAAGGTCCCCCTTTGCGGTTTGTAAACATTTTCTTTTCTTTTTTAGATTCTCTGTTGTCCATTACTCTAAATTTTTTTAAAAACTAAAATAATTAAATTAAAAAAGAAAAACAAATTAATTTTGTTTAATAAAATAAATAAAGTTTGACTTAAAAAAACACAATTAATTTTCTAACAAAATTCTAAATCTAAATAATAATTATAAATGAGAACAAAGCAAATCTGACATTAATAAATATGTATGTAGTTACTATAGTAATTAAAATTGATCGCATCATTATTGTAAAGCTTTTTTCCTGATTATAATTAATCAAATAATTTTAAGTGTGTGGAGTTTGAATGAGATAGCTGTTAAAAGTTAATTAATAAAAAGTAAAACTAAACGAAGTACCATAAAAATGTAGAAAATACATTTCTTACTTAGTTGCAAAGCTACTTTAGTTTACAGCCACCTTGTGCCTATCATAATTTCACCTATCTTTAATTAGAGATTCTGCTATTAATATTAAATAATCTCACAGAAGTATAGAAATTATGATGTTGCTATTTCATCTTTGCATTTTTTCTTTGCAAAATGAAAGTGCAAACCCATCTATAGTTTTGCTGCTGCTAAAAATCTTGATGTTTTACACAAAATAAATTGTAAATATAAGGAATTATAGTAAATCCAAACATTGTTGTAATTGCAGAATCAGATTTAAACAAAATCACTTCTGATTGCATTCATTGAATAAAAATGAAAAAAGTTTTATTTAGTTTTGTATCATTAAAACTCATTAACGTAATCATATTTTTCACCGAATTCAAATCTTTTTTTTAATGAGCAGATTTGTGATGACTTAACTACTTGTCTAATTAACAGAATTTATCACATGTAATACTGAATTTCTCAATTCAGTATTTAATGATTGTAACTAAATATAATGTCCCAAAAACAAAAGAGCCATTTTCTACCAGCTGCTGCTATGCATGTGTGTTAATATTTGTGTGTTAATGGTGTTTTGTGGTGAAGTTTGTTTCAGTTGGCTATATCATTATTGTCTGTAACTAATAGGCTCTTTTTGATTTCTGTATTTAGGACTTTGGTTGGGAAAAAATTGTTTCTCAAGGTTCATTTATTGCATGTTGTAACTTGCAATGGAGAAGTGGAACTGCATCTTGGCATATTCCATGCGCACATGTGACAGAAGTTTCATATTTTACTTTGAATCCTAAACATGATTCCCTTTGCAATGCCATGAAATGCTTGAAAAAAGATTTGGTTTCTGAGGTAAGTGTTAATACTAATTTGTTTTAAAACAATTTTTTTGTTATCCGTGTGTTTTTTTTATTCAAATTTAAAATAAGCCCAGAGTAATTCTTCCTGTAAAATCATACTTAAAACAATTTTCAGAATACATCAATTCAAAAAAATAATGTATATTCATTTCACAATCATGTTCTCGTGTTCATAGTTAATATACAAAGGATTTGTATAATGGGATTTACAGTTTGCAAGTAACAAAGTATCAAGTTTACCTGTATCAGCTGTGCTTGGAATTTTAATTTTGCATACCAGTTCTTTATTGGGAAAGTCACAAATAAAGCAGTTTTCTTTGTTTACTATGAGATATTAATTGCACAAGATTTTTCCATAGTAGGTGGTCTTTTTGTGCAGTAACTTTTGTTACAGCACAAAATGTTAAAATTTTTATTTTTCTTTGAATTGGTTTACATGTTACAAATTCTTATTTATCTTATTCTATGTATGATATTAATTTACTACTTTTTTTTCAGGATTTGAGTACATTGATATTAGAAAGCCAAGAAAAACTATTTTTTTTACTAAAGCAAAGAGAATCTGGAGGTCTAAATCTGAAATCGAATAAAATATCTATGGATTTAGTGAATTCTCATAATAATTCTTCAGATTTAATATGTGAATCTTTAAAATCATGTAATGAAAGTTTTATAGCTACTAATGTTAGTAATGATGCAGCGATGTCCAATAAAAAAGCATCATTAATTAACCAAAAACTCAAAAAATTAGAATCTTACGGTAAGCCACCTCCTATTACAGAATTACCAGTTGCAGTATTAAGTCCACTTGCAAAAAAACAGTTTAAACTTCCAATTTGTAGGAATAATAATAATGAATTAAAAGACAGTTCTACTTTTACTATGGCAAATGTTTCCAAAAATAGATAGCAAAAAGTGTTTTTGATTAAGTTACTGCCGAAATGGAGGGTTGAAAATATAACATTGTAATTATTCAAAGTACATTAGGTTCAAATCCAACATGTGTAGAAAAAAACATGCCTTTTTAATTTTTCACTACCATTAATGAAACCTTATGAATAATCAGTATTATCAAGACAATCAGTTTGTGATTATACGTTAGTGCCATGATTTCACTCATGTCGCATAAATCTAATTAAAGAAAAGTGTGATCAAATAATCTTAGTTTTACTTTTGGATCTATTTATATTTAACTGTGCCCAAAAGAAAAAAACACATTTTCCTAGTAATGGCACTATGTAATAATTATTGAATATTAATCTCCCCACACACATATACAAAATTTTTGTGTGTGTGTACATGCACATGTATTTGTAATCCATTGTTATATATATTGCCAAGTTAATATGGTGTGGTGTAGATTTGATGAGTTCTTGTGTTGAATAATCTACTTGCCTGGTATAAAAGTTGGGGCCACTATTAAAAATAATATTATAAACTTAAATGTTACTTAAAAAATTATTTTCATAAAGGATGTGTTAGTTCATTAGTTTATATAATATTTTATTTGATGAAAATCTGTATAATTATATTTGCTTTTAAAAAAAACAGGTATTTTAATCTAACATTATTTTTATTTTTTTTAATGAAAGTTTAATTTGATTTGATAAATTATTGTGATATTTGGGAAATGATTGAATTTCATTAAAAAATCTCTTAGCTAATATTCCTTCGTATGGAAAAATTACTGTTAAAATTTCCAAATTCAACAGAATTTTAACATGTTAAAACTTTATCCTCTGAACTGAGAATGCTAATTTCTAATATTATTACATATTTAATAACAAATATTTTTAAGTACAATATATTTTGGTAATATGTTTATAATAAAAATCAGGTCCTTGAGCGCTTTGTTAAATGTGGGTTTACAGTGGTAGACAGATTAGTACATGAATATGACATTGATAAATGTCATGTTACCAAAGTATATTGTGCTTAAAAATATTTGGTATTAAATGTGTAATAATATTAGAAAATTACTACATAATATTGTAATTTGACAGCATGATTTGTTTGCTATTGATGAACCCTCGTTGGATGTACCTCTGCGCTTATTTACATAATTTCATTTCTCAAAAAAAAAAAAAAAATTTCATCTTGACCACTTTTTGTATAAAAAAATTGTATAATCTTTAAAATATGTTGTAGTTCTTATTGTAAAGTGTTTTTTATATTACTTAAAATAAAGTTTTTACATGTGTATTAATGTAAACAACCTGACCAAGGAACATAATAGAATAAGAAAATGTTTTACAAAATATTGTACATTTATTCTGTAGCATAAAAATTATCATAAAATTTGTTAGTTGATCATATAAAAATTTTGTAAAAATACAGTAAATAAATCAATAAATGTTATAAAAAATAATTTTTCTTTACTGTATAATTTGTCCAATTTTCCTAGAAGAGATTTCTTTTCTGTCTGATATGCTCATGAACACCACATGAAACATAACAATTTGAAAACAAGAATATCATTTATTCATTATTTTTGATAATAGATCTCATACAGTTAGTATACATATTTTTCTTATTGAACATTAATACACATAGCAGTCACTAGAACTACATTGAAATTCACAGAAAAAACAACACAAAATTGGTGTCAGTTACAGTACCAATGATGCTGTTGATTAGTGCTGATGAAAGATAATATCCAACAGATCTTCTTCGTGTAACAATAAAGAAAAGTAAGGTGTAGAAATTTAATTCTTTATATCATACAGATTTAAATGGACTGACTACTGCAATATAAGCCATTTAATAAGCAAAAAAAATTTTAAACTCTGATAATCAACAAGAAACAGTTTTATTAAACTGCAATACCAACTCGCATTAAAAACTGTGACACTGATGATTTGTTCTTCGGATAATTCTGATAGCTTGAACAAATCCATAAGTAACTGAGTATCAATGTCAAATTTGGTGGTACTGTCACATTGTATACAGTCATGTAGTTGTGAGTAAACCTGTCTTTGCCACTGACTTCCATTTCTAAAATTACTTCACAGATTGATACGTGACAAAGAAAACGTTTAATCTCTTACCATATTCTGTGGTAATATTATGATATTAAAACCTTTAGCCCCTTACTGTACATGTAGGAATATTATGATGTTCTTGAATTGCACAATAAGGGCCTTTGTCTGAATATTTTCTTTCAACTTTTGGCCAATTTTAATTCGTTCTGTTATAATATTCCATAGTTTTATGTAGAATATGGATAAATAATACTAGTTGATAGTTATTTTCAGCTTAACATCTGTAGGATCATAATGATGAAATGCCAATTGTGCCCTGGTTCTAATGGTGTGTTGTATACATTACAACATATTTGTCAGCCAAAAGGTTTTGATCTCCTTTCAAACCAAATTTCTGGCACGCCTTAGGATTCAGCAATATCGACCTCATGGACCCAGAATGTCTCTTAGAAATCATAGCTGATGTCTTCAAGGAGACCCAACTGCACCGTCAGGCAAGCCACCACAGGAAACAAGCTTATTGGTGACCTTCCTAGGTCAATTAAGCAGAGCATTCATAAATTACAGTCGAAAATTAGAGAATGCCAATAACATTTTGTCGGCCTTTACTATCATTCATGTTTGTAAATGTTCAACATGTTCACGCTAAATTAATCATGTCCAATTAACCAACATAACACAGCTTTATTGAGTTACCAGAGAGGTTTTTATTTTAGCTTGAAACTATCAACATGATGTTAAATATAACATCAGTATATAGAAAACCCAAACCAAGTAATATAACTATTAATAGAAAATATTAGTATATTCACAAATATGATAGAGTGATGATACATTACACATAACAAAAGAAAAATTAGATGCGGAAATATTGGAAAAGATATTGAAGTAAATAATGGATATAAAACGTTATTGATTAATACTTGTATATTTATAGAAAACAAAATTTAAAATTAATGTAACTACATTAAAACCTATAAATAATACACATGGCTCTGATATATATAATGAAATACTTTGATACTAATATACTCATACCAATATTACTGAAAATTTAACTGATGTTTATAATGATAAAAAACCAGCATATAAGCCAAATAATCATATAATAGACCACAATGATAATGATTTTAATAATTTATATGGCATTTATAAAATAACATAATAATTGCCAAAAAAATTTATATTGAGAAAACTAGTAGATTATTTAAGGTAAGGTTTTTGAGAACACTAGATATTATATATGAGCAATAAGCTAGGTTTTTCTAATGTTGCAGACCATATAATAAAAAATAAGCATTCTATTACCGACTTTGAAATTAACTTAAAAATAATTAAAATTACAAAAGAAAGTAACAATGATAAAAAATTGGACATTTTGAAAAATACCATATTTATAAATGTAAAAAGAAATCAGCCTAATCAACCTGCAGACAGAGTTTGATAATGATGCTCTGATCAAAGCTGCAATTAGTAGCAGCACTTTTATCAGTATTAGATAAACTCTACATTATATTAGTATTATATCTAGTGGCTAAGCACAAGATGTTTTGAAATTTTAATTATTGACTACACATATTTTGTTTATGTTATGATTTTTGTATTTTAATGTGTAACTTTAAGTTTTTAATCAACTGATGATGAATTCCTCGAAAGCGCTGTTGTTACATAAAGAAAAATAAAAATGACAAAATAAGGTAAGAGCTCTTATTTGTTTCTGTACTGTGGTGGATTGCTAGTTTTTGTATTGCTCATAAATTAGTACAGAGGAAGATGTGGATAACAAAAGAATCTTTACTAAATTAATTATGAATGCCAACCAGGCAAAAATGTCCTTTCACTTTTATAAATTACACATTAAACTACATAATGTTATACACTTGATGTTTTGTAACACCTAAATATGCTAAAATAGAATTAAGGAATTCCCAGTATAGTAAAGATAGCTAAAACGAAATTGTTTGCAGATTTAGAATAAAACAGGAGATAAAAGAAGGTTATTATAAAAGAAACTTGCATAAATATTGAACTGTACAGTACACACCTTTATTAAACATTTTGGAAATGGTTCTGTTTCATCAAACATAACCATTTCCCATGATTAAATATTCCCCAAAAAATATATACCGATAAAAAATAAATATTAATAAATTTAATTTTTATAAAAAATATGGCGTTAGAAATGAGGAAAACAAGGTAATTTCTATTAACAAATATATAAGAAATTTCAAACAGACCTTGTAAATTTAACGAATATTGAATTGAATGATAAGAATAAAATTATCAAAAATATTGCTATTGATTCTGAGTTAATATTAATAGATTTGACCATACTGATAATGAAAAGTTATGTAGTACTATTGGCAATAACATCTATAAAATTAATAAGAAACCACTTTTTAATAAGAGGACAATAAATTTAAAAGATAGATTAAAACAAAATAGCTGTTATACTAAAATCAGATAAATATACCAGTTATGTTAATTAAAGAATGTAATAATTTAATGGAAAAGTATATAATTGATAATAATTGTAAACAAATAAAAGACCCAAATAACAAATTTTTCAAGATTACAAAACTTAATAAAAATGTAAGGCAATTTTTCATGATAAATTGAGATATCACAATAGATTATATCCATTTAAACCATTTGTTCCCAACTTACTTGTCTCCTAAAATACACAAGAAACATAACCAAACGCGTGCATTAATTAATTTTAGATCTGCATCTTGTTATTTTGCTACCAAAATAATTGATAAGATACTTAGATCTAAAATTGATTTACCATTTAAATGTAATATAAAAAATTGGTATGAATTGGTTAATAAATTAAATAATACATGAAAATACTAGAATGATAAGCTGTGACATAACCAACATGTACCCTAATATTCCCATAGATTATACAATTAATATAATAAAACAAACTAAAAAGTAATAATGACAACCCAAAATTTATTGAATATAATTACCATTATTAGAAATGTAGATCAGCAGAATTAATTTGATTATAATAACATACTACACACAAGAGAATACTTTACCGATGAGGTTTCCCTTATCGGCTGTCATGTCTAAGATAAGATACATTACACATGTAACAGTAAAGAAAAATTAGATGTGGAAATAAATATTATGAAAGATATTGATGCCCAAAACCAAGAACATCTTAGGGGGTAATATTTTAGAAAATTAAATTATATAAAGTTAATCAACTTTTGTAATAAACAGAAAGAAGAGAATATATTTTTATTTATTTATTTTTTAACCTCCGAATCCACCGTTACGCATTCTTCAATTCTTCAGAGGATGAGATGAATGATTTGTAGCGTGTGTGAAAATGCCATGACTGACCGGGATTTGAACCCAGGACTTCTGGATGAAAGGCCGAGATGTTACACTCGCGCCACGGAGGCCTATGTCATTTTGTTTGGCAGTTATTTAATGTGATTTTGGGGGGGGCACCTCAAATCCATGTTTTACTATGTATTTTTCAATACATCCACTCTTTCACCGTGTAAATTTACACCCATTGGCAACACATTTCTGTCACGGTATACGTTAAATAACTGACATTAGATTCTTGAAATCTATATAATAGTTTGATTATTGGATTTTATTGATGTCTTCAGGGACTGATTCGTGGAATTTTATTGATATCATCATGGGATTCTCCAGTATAATATGTCCAGGTTCAAACGCCATTTTCTTTGTTAATTATTTAATATATTTTTTGAGTGTTATTTGTTGTGTGTGAAAGCATGTGTTATTTTGAATTTAATGTATTGATGACACCAGCATTTTAATAAAAAAAAAATTTATTCAATGTTAATATAAAATAAATAAAAATTATTTAACAGTGGGAGCGGGCTTATCTGTATGTAGGTCATTCATACGTTTACCTATGACTGTTGTTTTATTACATTACTAGTTAATGGTGAGTAAGCAACTATATTATCATATATTAATAAACAATATGCGATTGTATTAGGCTTGAAATTCTCTTTGGTTTCAACTTTAATTTTCAAATCAGTAACACCTATTTTCACAGATTCAATCTTGTCGCGAACAATCATATAAGGATATTTGTTTTTATAATCTGAAAATGTGTATGGTGAATCTATAATATAATTTTTGACCGTAAATCTTCTTGCGGATATTGAGTTGAATTTATCTACTTTAGTATTTCTCACATTACATGATTCAAATTCTGATGCGTCTTTCGTTGATGTTTCACATTCCTTATTAAAGAATTTGTTTGAGGAATTGCTTTATTTTCATAAAGTTCCCAATTTCTAAATGTCATACGGACCTCTTTATTTTTATCTCTCAATTTAACTAATTCCAATTGATATTCATGTGCGGTCCTTAAATATGGTACAACCCAGACGATTTCAGAGTTTAGATTTATGATGTGCAACCTTAGCACATACTGCGTTCACATTGTCACTATGTCTCAACAGTAATATTCCTTCAACTGGAAAAATTAATGTTAAAATCTCCAAATTTAACAGAATTCAACCAAAAACAGGCCTTTGAGCACTATGTGAAATATGGATTTACAGTGCTAGATAGATTAGTACATGAATATGACATTTATCATAAAATTACCACATAATATTTAATATTGTAGTGACAGCATGATTTGTTTGGCTATTACTGAATCCTCATTGGATGTACCTCATCTACTCTTATTTTATGCCATAATTTCATTTCTCAAAAAAAAATTATTTCATCTTGACCATTATTTTGTAAAAAAAAAAAAGTTTTAAATAATTCCTTTAATACATAAAAACTTATTTGTTTCTGTTCCTCTGCTTGAAAGAATATCAGAATTTACATACCTGAAATTCAATTTGCTTTTCCATATCTTAAAAAGGCCAGATTTATTTATTGATCTGTACCTTTCAAATTCATTTTTCTTGTCCGAAATGTATTTTTATTTTCTTACATATAGGCTTCAATAAAAATTATAACTTAGTGATATTCTATCAGGATTGATGTTCAAACAATGTTTATACTTATCTAAAATTTCATGAAGTACAAAACTATTTTGATACTATATTTATTTACATTTTTCGGTTGATAATGTTCACTTATTATTTACCCTAATTTGCTGTACAATGGAAACGTAATCTACTTGCTGATAGGCTACAATCCCACCATTTTTATGATTTGTTCAAGTATAGTTTGGTAATAAATGATGTCTTATTGATAATGAGTATTTAATTTATTATTAACTGTGTCAATTAGTGCTTGTCTAATTATTTAAATTGTTTGTAGACTCAAAAATCAGAATTACCAAATATTATTTTAATTTTTGTAAAAATAAATTTAAAAAAAGTTGCTTTCTAAAATACTGCTTCCGTATGGAACCAATTGTATAAAACATGTTTTTAATAGCATTCATCAAAGTTATGTTTGAAATAAATTCTGTTTGTTTGTTGTTTATTATGCTGTTTGTCAAATAAATTTGTTTATTAATAGCATTTTGTTACAATCAACCATTTTGATGACAAAATTGTTTTTGTTTTGTGGGTGGTGAATGTGCATCTATCAGTGTAATGTACTATTTAATGTACCACTAAACTTGTACATGTCTGTTGTTATGAAGATATTAACTCCAATGAAAAATTTTGCATGCAACTTATTAAAAACGAAGATGATCAAATGTATTAACTGATTACATACAAAATGTTTCTAAACATTTAACACGCATCATTAATAGTAATGCCATCTCCAGCAACACAACTGAAAAAAGATGTACACAGTTGTAAAAATATTTTACAAGGTGATCATTTTTTAAATCTCAGTTTCTTTAGTGTAAATCTGTAAATTTTTTAAATGTGATATATATTTTTTGGTCTTAATGGTAAAGTGTTTTTTATATTATTCAAAATAAAGTTTATATGTAAACAACCTGATCAAGGAACATAATAGAATAAGAAACTGTTTTACAAAATATTGTACATTTATTCTGCAGCATAAAAATTATCATAAAAATTGTTCGTTGATCATATAAAATACTGTTAAAATACAGTAAATAAATCAATAAATGTTATAAAAAAGTAATTTTTCTGTATATTTTTTATTACTGTATAATTTGTCCAATTTTCCTAAAAGAGATTTCTTTTCTGTCTTCTATGCTCATGAACACCTCACTGGAACAAAAATTTGAAAATAAGCTAATCATTTATTCATTACTTTTTATAACAGATCTCATACAGTTAGTATACATATTTCTCTTATTGAACAGATACATTAACATACATAGCAGTCACTAGAACTACACTGAAATTGACAAAAAACACAGTAAAGTATCAACCAAGCATTTGCTAATTAACATAAACCCATTCTTACAGACTAAATAATACCACTGTGCAAGATCTAAAAGTATGCACCAGTTGACACATAACCACCATTCTTATAGAATACAAAACAATTTTTCATATTTGCAACAGACACATGACTATCTAGTTAGCAATAAATTTATAGTGCCTTAACAGAGTCGAGAATAATGTTCCACTAAAGATACAAATATTGCTAAGTGAAAAAATATTAAACACAAGTTACAGAAATCATACTTCAACTATAAACAAAAAAAACAACATACTTATACAAGAAGCATCATTGTAAACCAGTTCCAAAGTTTGTGCCAATTTCAGCAACATATAACCGATGATGCTGTTGATCAGTGTTGACAAAAGAAAATTTCCGGCAGATCTTCTTCATGTAACAATAAAGAAGGCAGGTGTAGAGATTTAATTCTTTATATACAAATTGAAATAGACTACTGCAGTGTAAGCCACTTAATGAGCACAAAGTATTTTTTAAGTTTGATAAACAACAGGAACCAGTTTCATTTAACTGTGATACCAACACACATTAAAAACTATGACACCAATGCTTGGTTCTTCAGATAATCCTGATAGCGTAAACAAATCCACAAGAAACAGTGAGTATCAATGTCAAATTTGGTGGTACTGTCACATTGTATACTGTCATGTAGTTGTGAGTAAACCTGTCTTTGCCACTTTCTTTCATTTCTAAAATTACTTCACAGATTGATGCATGACAAAGACAACCTTTAATCCCTTACCATATTATGATGTTAAAACCTTTAACCCCTTAACCGTACATGTAGGAATATAATAATGTTTCTGATTGCACAATAAGGGCCTTTGAATATTCTGTCAACTTTTTGTCCAATTTTAACTTGTTCTGTGTCATAATATTCCATAGTTTTATGTAGAATATTAATAGATAATACTAGTTGATAGTTCTTAGTTCAGCTTAACATCTGTAGGATCATAATGATAAAATACAAACTGAACCCTGGTTCTAATGGTGTGGTATACGTTACAATGTACAGATTGTCAGTCAAAAGGTTTTGATTTCCTTTCAAAACAAATTCCTGGCATGCCTTAGGATTCAGCAATATCGACCTCATGGACCCAGAATGTCTCTTGGGCAACACAGCTGATATCTTCAAGGAAATCCAACTGCGCCATCAGGCAAGACTCTACGGGAAACGAGCCTATTGGTGGCCTGCCAAAGTCAATAGCGTAAGCACAGCATCCATGAATGCCAGTCGAAGACTACAGAATGCTAATAAGACTTTGTCTGTCTTTTACTATCATTCATGTTTGAAAATGTTCAACATCTCCACACCAAATTAATCATGTCCAATTAACCAACATGACAAAGCTTTATTCAGTTGCCAGACTGATTTTGGTTTTTAAACCTGTCTTTTTATTTATTTAACATTTTATTCTGTTTTCTTGTTGGCAATTTAATTGTTTTTTATCAACCTAATCAATTCTTTCTGCGAACAAATCACTTTAAAACATTTGGGTATTCTTATCTTAATGGCTACCAACATGAATAGATTTTAATCTTTCTCCATTTTCTTTTAGTTTTTTTTTTTAACTGGAGTGTATTATAATTCCATGATGTCTCCTGTTTACCATGTTTTAGCCAAGAAAACAGCATTATTTAAATTTTATTGTCACAATTTTCTGAGAAATTACACTTCATTTCACTTTATTATAAATCAACTGTTATTTATTCTCTTTCTTATGAACTGTAGTTTTTTTAAAGTGGATGCTACTGTCCGAACTGACTTATACATATGTATAAGTCATATATGTATAGTAATAATACATATGTATTATTATTATTTTTTTTTTTCTGTAAACGAGCATTACTTTTGGACTTGTATTCCTGGGAATTGTTGCTTCTTGGAAACGATTTTAATTGGTTTACCTATCTGAATTCATTAGCAACTCATCTGTTTAAATTGTTAAAAGAGCATTGTTTTATATATTCTCAGAATAAATCTTAGAGCTATTACACAAGAATTGCCTACTATCATGTGGCTAATTCTTGGCTTATCTCAGAAAATATTCTGACATTTCAACATAATTTTCTATTTTTTTTAAAACAGATAGATAATATGGTAAGAATATTTTGTGTTAAAAGCAACTAAAAATCAATTGAATACTCTTCAAAATTTAACATTTAAAAGTACCACAAAGTATATTGAAAAAAATTTTTTAAAGAATTAGAATATATGCACAGCAGTGACAAAATGATGCCTTGACTGCCAGAGCAATTTAGCTGCTGGTAGGAGTGGCAGACCTACAACCAAGGAAAGTATAATAGAAGTTAAAACTGCCAGTAGTAATAAAGAAGGGATTAAATCTACAATGTATAATGCAATCTTTACACAGAGATATATGTATTACAAAACATATCAACAGTTAAAACAGCATTTTCATGCAAAAAGTTCACTAACATATATTTTGGTAATATTGAAAAATAATTTAAAATGCAACAATTAAAGACTTACATATATCATGAAGGTGTAGTTTTCTTTCCTTTACTTTTTGCTGCAAAATACAGAAAAAACCAATAAATAAAGTAACAGTAAGTTTATTAACATTTGATAAATACTAGATAAGAACATTTTACAGTTGTTGAGAGAGCCCAACGGACTTATAATTAAATGGATTGAATGAAAAGGAATTTTTTTGTGGTTGATGGTTATAAATCAGTTAAGTGGACTGTATAATAAAATGACACATTTTGAATGCAACTGTGACTGATTGACCTCTTTATTGTATAGATTGACACTCCATGGTAATTGTATACCATTGCACTAATGAAACTTTGTGATTAAAACATAACAGATCAACATTATGTCCACTCTTCATGAACCCAACTCAACTCAACTGAGAGAGCAACACACATGAAAAAGGGAGTGGGAGAACTCCCCACTACAGCATACACACAGACACACATACTCATACAGAAAAATATGCAACATGACCCCCACCTTGAAGGAACACCTTCAAAAAATAAAATTAAAATAAAATGTCAATAGTACAAGAGACTAAATAATAAAAAAAGGAAGATATGATCATAATACACAAGAAAATCATAATGTAACAATAAACTTATTGTTTTGGTAATGGACATTTTTTAAATTGATCTTTCTAATGTTTCAGTTGAAATTTTAAGTGTCACTATGTATACTTTTCCATCGTTTGCAGGATGTTTATTGATGACACGACCCATTTTCCATTGGAGTGGCGGGAGGTTATCCTCTTTGATCATGACCAAATTGTTTTCTTGCAGATCTGGAGTAGAGTTTTTCCATTTTGATCATTGCTGAAGATTGTTCAGGTACTCATTGGACCAATGTGACCAGAAGTGCTGCATTTGTTGCTGAATCTGTTGCCAGTGATTAAGTCTATTTACAGGAAAGGAATGTAAATTTGGTTCTGGAAGGCTGCTAAAGACATCACCTATTACGAAATGTGTTGGTGTTAGAGGAAGAAGATCAGAAGGGTCCAATATTGAAGTTAAGGGTCAGGAATTTAAACATGCCTTGATTTGAGTCAGTAGTGGTAAACTCTACTATTGTCAGACTGTTAGTACCAATTATTCTTT
The DNA here is from genome assembly GCF_047948215.1 of Lycorma delicatula. Lineage (NCBI taxonomy): Eukaryota > Metazoa > Arthropoda > Insecta > Hemiptera > Fulgoridae > Lycorma > Lycorma delicatula. The sequence goes on along the minus strand of NC_134462.1, from coordinate 131,858,765 downwards.
TCATGTGACTCTTAACAAGAGATGAAAGAATCTGATGATGATAAATCTTCAGCCAACTCAAATGAATGGCTTTAGTTCTGAAACAAACAAATAATGTTAGGTAACACTTCTGAGCTATAACTCCACGTTTTGTGGATAATTTTACCCAAAATGGTCCACCATAATCAATCCCAGTGTTTACAAATGATCTAAGACTTGGATTTACACGTGATTCGGGTAGATTTCCCATTATCTAGGATCTCTTTGGGATTTACTTTGAAACATTTTACACATTGATGAAATATTCTATGAACTAAGTTTTCCTCCGATAGGCCAATATTTTTGTCTAATTATGTTCAGTAGTGATTGTGGTCCAATATGCAGATTTTTGACATGGACGTGTCAGGTTATCAGATCAGTCAAGATGTGAATCTTTGGTAAAATGATGGGGTTCCTTTAGTCAGAATGGAGGCTGGGATTCTGTAAATGACCTCCAACTCTTAGTATATCGTTGTTATCAAGATATGGATTTAATGGTTTTAGTTGACTATTGTTTTGAATTGGCTTAAAGGATTTGAGATCACTGATTTCCTTGGAGAAGGCATTATGTTGTAATTTCAATATCTTAGTTTCTGCCTTATTCAATTCTTGTACAGAGAGTGGACCCTTGAGATGAGTGTTGTGATGTTGACAGTTGTTGATAAAACATGAACAATATTCAATTCTAGTTATCTAGTTGCCTTCTAAAACTTGAAAATTTACTGAAAATTCTCTATCACTTCAGAATGAGAAGAAACTTGAACTTGACATTTTAGAATTTTGCTGGATATGTTTTCAGGTACATCCCAGTGTGTGTTGTCTTCCATCAAACACTTTGGGCCGTGCCAGTACAATTTGTTATCAACAAGTTGACGAGGCAATAATCCCCTTGATAAGAAGTCAGCTGGATTTTCATCTGTAAGGACATAGTTCCATGACTCTATGTTGGAGTTGTTTTGAATTTTTGCAACTCTATTTGCGGAAAATGTTGCCCAATGTGAAGATGGTGCTTTAATCCTTTCCTTTTCATCTAGAGGTAGTTGCTTTAATGTTCTTGTTGTTAAGTACAGTGCTCTTGAAGTCCCGTATGTCATGATTAACGTCTTCTATGTTTTTATTTCTTCATTGAAATTTTCATGAAGATTTATTTGAAAAGCATGGATTTCAATTTGCTTGTACATCTTTTCTATGTCAACTGTCAGCATATACATGAGTTCTGAATCTGATAATGATGATTAAATCTCACTGTACCGTAGTTTCTACAATGGATAAATCGTTTAGTGAAATCCCAGATGTTGTCTTACTGGAAGCATCAAAAACTATTCTTACTTTTGTTGTAGATGAATCTTCTCATATAACACAATGGTGTGGAATGTAATATGATTTAGACCCTGCAACTTCTTCAACTGATATTTCTGTCATGTGCCCTAGGTTTTTGTATTCTCTCATGAAATTTATGTATTGTAATTTCAATTCAGCATTTGAATTCAGACATTTCTTAAGCAAAAGAAGCCTTTGCACTGCAGTAGTTCTTGATTCACCAAGTTGGTTTACATCACCTTTCAAAGGGATCTTCCATCAATAGATCTTGTCATATTATTTTCATACAATTCTTAACAAAGTTTGTCATTTCCTGTAAATTGTTTTTTGGTAGAGCTGCAATCTTCTAATTCCCAAAATTTTTTAATGTTTTTAATGATGTGATCTAAAGCGGATAGATTGCATACAGTTGTTAAAACTGTTGAATGCTGATCGATCGATATTTTATTTGAAATTACCCAGCCAAATAGGGTTTCTTGAAATGTTGGATTTGATTCACTTGCTTTAATGTTTCCTTCACATAAGACATCATAAAATAATTCTGCACCAAGAAGTATGTCAATGTCACTTTGTTTGTGGACATCTGGATCGGCCAGTAACAAATTCTGTGGTAATTGCAAACTTGATTTTCTGATTGGAACTGTGGGTAATTGTTGAGTTAGTAAAACTACACACTCTATATCTGCTGTGAATCTGTTCAGTCTTGATTTAATAACACATTTCACAGAACAAGTTATAATGGTAGCGGCCTTGCCTATACCATTAACTTGTAACATGTTTTTCTTTAACGGTAGTCTTAAAAACTTAGGAGTTTTCTCAGAGATAAAATTTGACTGTAAACCACTGTCAAGTAACAAGTGACAACAATGAGAATTACTGTGTATATCTAACTCTAAAACAATGGTTGTTGACAGCATGACAACAGGGTTGGATTGCTAACATTTGACGTGAATACTATTGTTTATTGTGGAAATACTACTGAGGACGATTCATCGCCGCTGGTAGAAATCTTATTTTGTGTAACACTAGAATTAGGTATGATGTAATGCAGCAAACTATTATGCTTTTTGCCACAATGTTTGCATGAGTCTGATTGACAGACCACAGTTTTATGCTGACTGTTTAGACAGTTGAAGCACAGACCACGTTTTTTAACCTCAAGTTCACGGTCAGGAATTGATAACTTTTTGAAAGCTTCACTAAAGTAAATTGGGTGTTGTGGTTGATTACATAAATAACAGTTTTTCTTGTAGACATATGACAATTTTCGGGTAATGTATTATTTTTTTTAAATTATTTAAATTTTGGTAGTTGTACTTTATTTGGTAATTGATTGTTTCTTTTATAAAACTTGCTAGTTTCAACTGCTTCCATAACTTGATATTTATGTTGCAGAATTATTTCTAATTCGGAAATTCTTGGCAACTGATTTATTTCTAAGGAATTTTCCAATTCACCTATGGTAGCCGAATCTAATTTAGTAGTAATTACATTAATTAAGAGTGCATTCCATTGCTGAGTTGGTTGTCCTAATCCTGCTAGAATACGTATATGTTTTAATGCACTGTCTAAAAGCTTTCGTTATCACAAAATTTTCTCTATCATTTTTAAAGATTGAATATTGCACTTGCATATTTATTAATTAAAAATCTTTTATTGCCATATTGTGCCTTTAAAAGTTTCCAAGCAACCTCATAATTTTCAGTTGAACTTTCTAAAGACGATAATATTTCAGCTGCTTCATCCTTTAAAGGACATCGGAGGTAATAAAATTTATGAATTTCTGACATTTCATTAGAATGAATGAGTGACACAAACATATCATAAAATGACAACCATTCATTGTAATTTCTACTGAACATGGGAAGTTTTATGGAAGATGAAGCATCTGGCATATGTTGTTCTGATGGAAAAGTTTTACTTCCTACACTTAATGAGCTACCAAAACCAATCAACAGTTAGTTTTAGAATCTCATCCTTCGTTAAAACATTTTCTTGATAATGTTGGAAAAATACAACATTTCAGATGACTTCTTTCATTGATAAACAAATTGTATAAGGGAATTTTATGCCTATGTTTAAAATTCAAGGTAAAGTTTATCATTGCATAGGAAGTTCATTGTCAGCACCTGATGTTGATCACCAATTTTTACAAATTTACTCTCTTTCTGATGCTGATCAAACTTCTCTTTTTTCTAATATCGCTCCAAACTTGAAGAAGCAACTAACACAACAGCACTCCAGCAAGTTTTTCTGGAACTTAATAATTTGATCAGAGTTTAAATGCTATATTGACAACACACCTTTGGGTAATGTGGAAGATTTTAAATTAACAATTCATGCTGATTGTGTACCTGCTAATCAGCAAAGGGGTCGCTGTAATGCTCTAACTACTAATATACTAAGTTGCTGTGTTACTGGTTGATGAAGATAAAGAACCTAGAGATATAATCTTACATTGTCATGGTGGTCAAATGCAAAATGTGTCTGAGCTTTAAACACTCTTATGGTCCTTTACAATATCCCCTTATGCTTTTGAATGGTAAAGATGGTTATTATTTAACTATTCTGCTAAATAATAATGAACAAAATAAAACAGTTTCCTGCATAGAATTTTATGTTTATCAACTTATGGTTCAAAAAAACATTGACAATTTTTTACATTATTACAGAAACTTATTTAATCGATATCGTGTTGACCAAACTGATCCCTGAAAGATTAACCTTTATTCGTAATAACCAAAAAAATTACATGCTGATTATATTCATCTTCAAGATACTGTGCAGCAAGATACCAGTGTTAATGCTAACAACATGGGTCAAAGTGTCACACTTCCCTCACCTTTCACTGGTTCACGATGGAATATTAATGAGAAACCTCAAGATGCTATGTCGTACATGCGTAAACATAGGCGTCCAGACATATTTACAACTTTTATGTGCAATCCTGAATAGCCAGAAATAAAAAATGAGCTATTCATTGGTCAAAAATCTACTGATAGACACGATATTATATCCATAGTTTTCCATTTGAAAATAAAAAAAACTCGACCTTAATAACAAAAAAGGAATTTTGGTTCAGTCAACTGCTATGTGCTAAGTGTCAAGTGGCAAAATCAAGGCTTACCTCATTGTCACACAATGGTACGGTGATGACGATCTAATGAAATTTATTTTATCATATCTACTGAACTCCCTGATAGAAATTCTGACTCGTTATTATAAGACATTGTTTGTAAACATGTGTCTCAGACCATGGTGATATAAATAGGTCATCATCATGCATGATAAATGGAAAACGTTCAAAAAAAGTATCCTTGAATATTTGCAATACTCAAACTGCAGATGACACTTGACATTGCAGTTGAAATCCAGAGGATGGTGACCATATGGCAACTTAAACATGCAAAGTAACATAATTGATACTGATATTAAATGGATTGTCCCATATTATCCACTATTGTCACATTGCTTTAATGCCCACATAAATGTTGAATTTTGCAACTCTGTGCAAGTGATTTGATGTATCTGCAAATATATATTACCAAAGATTCAGATCAAGCAACTTTTTTGGTTGAAAATCAAAGAGATGAATTGAATCAGTACATTAATGGTAGATATATATGTACATCTTAGGGCGAGTGGTAATTTTTTGACTTTACAATAAATCTACATTATCCCACTATTGTTTACTTAAAACTATCAATGTATTCATTTCATTGAACAAAATTTCCAATGAGTCCTTGTACGTCCAAAGAAGACCACCCTTATTGCTTTTTTTGAGCTTTGTCAGTGTCATGACTTTGCTAAGACATTGCTATATCCTCAAGTTCCTAGATACTATACCTATAATAATAAGTTTAACAGAAGAAAGTGTGGAACTAACATCAAAGGATTTCCTGGAATCAAAAAGGATTCTGCTTTGGGTAGAGTATATACAATTCATCCAAATCAAAGTGAATGCTTTCATCTGCGTATGTTATTGCAGAATGTTAAAGGGCCTACATCTTTTGACTACTTGAAAACTGTTGATGGTGTACCAAACATACAAAGCTGCTTGCGCTGTACTTGGCTTATTGGAAAATGATAATCACTGGAAAGACATGCTTGCTGATGCTTTTATCTGTTTGTCTTCGCCTAAATTGAAAGAATTATTTGCAATTATATTAGTTTTTTGTCATCCTGTCCAACTGAAAGTATTGTGAGAAATGTTCCAAAAAAATTTTTGTAAAGATATTTTATATCAAATTTGATGTCAAACCAATAATGTTAAGTTACAATTTCAGATGAAATACTGAATAGGTCTCATTGAGAATGAGGATATTGTGGTTACATTAAGTGAGAAATACTTATGCAATTTCGGTTTACCAACACCAACATGTGATAATAAAGAAGCTATTAATGCTTATGATACAATGTTAAGATTTTCTTTTGATGTCGATGAACAGAAAGAACTTGTTAGTATTAATCGAATTAGTAACACATCAACGTCAGGTGTTTGATGATATAAATGACAGTGTTGCTAGCAACAACCCAAGATTTTTTCTTAGACACTCCTGGAGGCACTGGGAAAACTTTCTTAATCAATCTGCTTCTTCTTCAGGTTCACTCAACTAAAAACATTGCAATCGGTGTAGTATCATCAGGAATAGCTGCTACACTTATAAATGGTGGGAAAACTGCACATTCCATTTTTAAGTTACTGTTAAATGTTGTTGTGGACAAGAATCTGTGTGTTCTTTTTGTAAAAATGGTTCACTTGGACAAATTTTGCAAGATTCTAAACTTATAGTGTGGGATAAATGCACAATGAGTTATTGAGCTCATAATGAAGTCACTGATCGAACCCTTCGAGATATTAAATCATAGGGTAAATTAATGGGTAGTTTATCTTTTGTGTTTTCTGGAGACTTTTGACAAACATTGCCTGATATCGTGAGAAATATGGCTGATGTCCAAGCATAAGGCACACTTATGCTAATGTGGCTATGCTGCTAATGGCTACATTTCTGTTGATGGAAACATCGGTACCATTGTGCATACAATGGATAATCTCATTTCCAATATTTATCCAGGAATTTGTAACCTTTTACAAAAACTGTATCAGTGTCTCTGTGAAAGATCTATCATAACTCCTAAATATATTTCTGTATTTGAAATTACTAATATGATTTTAGAAAAAGTTGAATGGTAAAGCAAGGAATATGGATCTGTACATTCTGTAATCAATACTGAAGATGCAGTCCACTGTCCTCCAGAGTTTTTGAATTCTCTTGCAAGTTTTCTAGTTCATACTCTCAATCTTAAAATGGGAGTTCCAATTATTGTACTACAAACCTTAACCCTCCAAGGTTATGTAACGGCACAAGGTTGCAAATCAAAACTATGCGAATCACATCACTGAGGCTACTATTTTGACAGGTCTAGCTGCAGTAGAGCTTGCTCTTATACTCCACATCCCAGTGATCCCAACAGACTTACCATTTCAATTTAAGAGTCTCCAATTCCCTACAAAACTTCCATTTGCTATAACAATCATTAAAGCGCAAGGCCAGGCATTCAAACCATTGTTATTGATTTAGACTGTTTTTGGACAGTCATGGACAATTATATGTTGGACTTTCCAAAACTCGTAATTTGGAAACTCAATACATTCTGCTACCATAAAATCAAAATGCCTCAAAAAATATCATACACCTGGATGTTCTATCAATTTAATATTGTTACAAAATGGGTTGGATAGATTATAATCTCGAACAATGCTGAGATGGGGGATGCTATATATATAAAACATGTCATGAGTGATCAACGCCCAGCAATAACTAGATAAGATAAATTGATGAAAATTTGTATACACCTCCTTACGGTGTAAATGCATACTAAGAAAATCAACTAAAAAATTTAATGGGTTAAAATGGAGTAACAATGAAATTATTTTTTTTTTATTTCTCAGTAAGAGATGTAGGTGTCATTAATTTTTAGTATGTGTAATCTTAATATGAATATCTAAAAATTGATTTCTAAATTTTTTGAAATTCAGAGATTAAAAGTGTTAAAATGGATTTTTTTATTTTTATTTAAACCAGTTATTTTTTTTAATTTCTCGGTAACAAATGAAGAAATCAACCTGATTTTTGTTGTGTTATCTTCATGTCAATAAACAAATTTCTAGATTTTTTTAAATTCAACCTTGAAAGAGATTGAAGAAAAATAAAAAAATGTTTGAAGAATGATTGTAAATTCTCCCAATCCCGATTTTAATTAACTAGATAATTATTAGATTTGAGCTTGCAAATACTGTTCAGATATAAATATTTAAAAACCATTTTAGGGGTTGTTTTAATTTTGATTTTTTAAGGGGTGGCAGTGTGGCTCAAACAACACAGCCACTGCCATCGTAACTGTATTTGTGACTGGCTGGCTGCACCTATCTCTGGTTACTTGACTAAAAAACATAAAATAAAAAAAATTGACCGCTGTGGGATACGCAAGAAATCATAAAACGTAGGCAATGCTGCGGTGGAGAGCTAGTCTATTTATAAGAGACATTAATGATTTTGTGATGCTTAACAGTAAAACAGTTACAGAGGTCTTTAGCCTTTATTATCTAAAATTCTTTATATTTTGAAAAAAATTAAAATTTTCTGCTGCCTAAAATAGTAATGTTTTAAGATTTCAAATTTAAAAATTTTTATACACCTAGCACGATGACATTACTATATTGATCTCTTGTTTAAATTTGTTCCACAGATGGGTCTAATTTCAGAACAAACTTTTGTAACCTTTGTAAAACAAAAATTTTCATTCAACAATTTCTCGAGATAGTTGCATACTTATCCTCAGAAGCTGTTACGTACATATTAATTAATCTATAAAGTTTGATAATTTTATGTCATATTAAAAGTAATACAGACAGTATACTCAGAAAATAGCTATCTATAATGCCTTAATCTGATGGTTGTAACGATGTAGTTTGGGTGGAAAAGATAACAATGTTTATATTTGGATTAAAAAACATTATTATATTCATAATTTTTTTAAATTGTTTTACAGAACTGTAAAAAAAAGAAGAAAACTGTGGATAAAGAATTGATAAATAGTAACAGATTACTTACTACATCTTATATATATTAAAATAAGTACTGTAATTACTACTGAGAAATGGAACATCATTTAATAAACAATGCCATATGATGATGTCAATTAAAATATAATAAAACACATTTTTTCTACTTTAAACTAGAGAAAATCAGGAATTAGAGAGTTCAAGTTTCACTATTGAGTAAAGTTGCACATACTGTATTAATTTATGTATAATTTAATGTTATCACCTTTTCCTTTTGTTCTTAATAAAAGAGATTGAACCCGATCAAGATTTTTCATTTTGGCAAGAAATTCTTTGATAGTTGGACCTGTAAAACAAAAACCAGTTTTTATTTTATATATACCTACAAGAAGTATAAGGAAAAAAGGTATTTAATGTAATATTTATTTCTAAAACGGTAGCTCTATTTCTTTAAATGTAACACTATTGCTTAAAAGAAAAAAAGGATTTTATTTATTATTTTCTTAATAAATCTATTCAAATTCTTCATTGTGTATTTCATTGTTAGGTCCCATGAATGAATTGTTTGCGGGTAACACGAAACAAGCCATGTCAAAGCCATTCGTTCTTAAAAATAACAAGCATCCCATTCCATGCTTACTACAGAAAATAAGGGCTGAAATAGCTTCTGTGGTATTCTTAAGAACTAAATACATTGATGCACATAAACATATCGCATCCCCTGAAATATAAATGACAAATAGCTCTAATGAAACCTTAATAATTTTTACTTTGAGGACACTCCTAATAATTAATATCTGAAAGTAAAAAAGATTGTAGGAAGTACTGCTTTAAAGATCAGTCTTAACATTGCTACTATAAACAAAAGTGGAACAGGTAATATGAAACAACAGATTTATGTACTCCTTTTGTGTTAAGAAACAAAACATTTACAAGAAATTTTGTTTAATTTAAATAAATATTACTATTTAATTTGAAAATTCTGAAACTGTAAATCGTCTGTTTTTGCCAATTTCTTCTTTCACTTTTTCTGATAAAATACTTGTGTTCAGAGAAGTGACTGCTACACGCTTGCCTCCTCTCACTTTGGTGTAAGTCTGGCAGGCATGGGTTACCTTATTGTAGAATGGAAGACATTAATTATTTATAATATACAGTTGAACATCAATTATCCAGATTGACCTTTGCTGAATCCTGATAATTGGAAAATTAAAATAGGTTTATCATGCATACTAGACATATCATTCTCATGTTCAGGATACTCTTAGAAAACTCTTAGAATTTTCCAAAATGGTCTGATAAATTAGAATTTATCATTAAATCATAGATTATGCATGACCAATTAATGTAAATCTATCAATATTTTTGGTCATTAATTATATAAATTTAACACAGCCTAAATTTATGTGTGCTTTGTGCTGTATGAATTTAAAAAAAAGTCAATTAAAAAACGCAGTAAAAATAAAAGGTCAATAAAAATACATTTCCTATTGAAGCAAAACCTTATTAGAATAGTATCCTGGATTTTTTAAATAGTGCATTAATTTTTTTTTAATATTGCCTAGGGCATATGTAAGCAGAGAGTTGGACATCCAAAAAATTGGCATCCCACTCTAATATATTTTCTACTACTAATGTTATTCTGCTTCCAAGATGTTTGAAATATTTTTTTTTGGAATAATTGCGGATCAAAATAATATGCTTAAAAAATGAAAAATGTTTTTTAGAGTTAAAATTTTCTATGTTCTTTAGAAATGTATGAAATAAAAGGAGGATTTGAAGAAAAATGATTAAATTTTGGTTGAATTTATTGAACAACTACAACTATTATGAAAGTATGCTAAATTAAAGAAAACATCATAGTTTGTCACTTACTACTGTACTGAATTCTTATCCCCTAGGGGAAGACACCCTCCAACCACCCCCTCCATACCTAGTCCTAATGGGCTTTACTGGAGGTCATCTTTTAAACCTCAGCATGTGACATCTCTCAGTCGCCTCGGCCCAGGATGCCACCGATGTTAATGCCACAGGTGACATTCCCATTGATGTAAATATCACTAAAAATAACAAAACATATCTTTAGTCTCAAGCAAGACTGAAAATTATAGTCATCGAAGGAACTGAAACACCTACCTACCCGAAAGGTAAAGCGAATTCACATGCGACACAAATGCAGAAAAACAGTAAAATAAAACTAATAACAAAACAACCAAAATGATGTAACACTAACGAAACATCACTAACAAGAAATCGTAACAAAACAAAGCACACAGGAACAAGACCAAGCAGCATATAGATTCCCATCACAATCTGTTCCCTAGCCAAATGGTGCAGAAATTCTGCAACCACTGATCAATCAGCCCAGTCCTTCCAGTTTTGACGAATATCATGCTTCGATGGTATCCAGTTTAAAAATTACTGCACTGCAGATCGTATTTGGTGCACTCATACAACACATGGAAGGCATCATCCTGTACCCTACACTGCAGGTACAAACCTGAATCCACCAGGGGCTGTCAGGGCCTTACTATACCCAGTACTGAACAGAGTGCCAGTCCATATCCACTGGCGACCAAATTGCTCATTTTTCGGCTATAGGTCCTGCCAATTCTAACATATGCTTACCCGGCATGGGGAGTTTTTTTTGAAATCTACTCTTCAAAAGAAATTAGAAGCGGTCCAAAACATAGCGTTGCGGAAGATATTTGGAGCACCGTGGTTCGTCAGAAACGTCACTCTTCGATACGATGCGGGAGTACACACCGTATACGAGGTGGAGTGGCGCAGGCACGTAGAGTGTTCGGGAGAGCGGTCGTGTCCGAACACAGCCATCTCCGGGACATCTGCCGAGAGGACTGTACTCCACAGGGTATAAGAAAACGGCCTCATGCCGTATTAAACGAACCACCATGAAGAGGCGGTACGAGAGTCAAAAAATGACAAACCAGGCTTAGGACCTCTATATTGCGTAACCTATAAATGGAAACCGCACAAAAATTCCGGCCGCGAAAGTGACCGTTTTCGCAATTAAATTTTGTTAAAACTTCAAAAAGCTAGACATCATCCCACACCGTCCCACGAAGAGACCACAATTTCATTTAGTCAGCATATGCGACTCCCTCCGGAGAACGGGGCGCATTTCTCCCTCCAAATAACTAGAGCTTCGGTAGGCGCACTCCTGCTAGCTCATAGGTGCTGGTACCGAAAGTACTTCAGCGGATGGACTGAAGGAGAATCACGCCGGGATTACTAGGCTCAAAAGCTTAGTCTACCACCGTCAGAATCAGTAAATAAATTACACCATGGTCCATACGGATAGGAACGCAAATTACCAAATCCTTCCATAAATAAAACTTAAAATTAATAACCGCCACCAAATTACACCCAATAACCCGCCCGATAATAGAAAGACACAGCAGTAAGGGATATTTTCCAGGCTCTGCGATTCTTACGATGAAATATTGAAACTCCCGCCATTCTTGTGTTCCGTTCCGTTCCGAATCCACAAGGCCGAACCCAGCCAGTCTACTGTAATGAATCAATCTACTTAAGAAAAAAGTATGTAAGATTCAGAAACATATATCAAAATTGGTCAAACACTTTCACTGATCCCATTAACCATGGGGCCACTTATTTTGTATCTTTTACATGCTACTAATTATGTGAATTCAATTTTCTGCTGTAAATAACCTAAAATAATTTGCATTATTGTATTGTAGTCATATTTGACAGCAGCATGTAGCCATTACTCCCCTTTCTATGTGCATCATCATTGTGTGCTTTAGAGTTATTTATTTCATGTCATTTTCCTTTTTCAGTCATTATTTTTTTACTAGTTTCACTATTTTATTATGTACTTTCTAATTGTGCGCGATTAAGTAATTTGTAACATATTTTTAATTTTAATTGCGGTGCAAAAAATGTACTTTGATCATAAATCCACAAATTCTTTGTGCAAGTATATTTTAGTGAACTGTAAAAATAATTTAAAAACCACAGTCAACTGAAAAACTTCCATTTCTCAATGATCAGTAAGATTTTAATAATTTTGCAAAAGAAAATCATAATAAATAATAACCCACCGGGTTGGTCTCCTGGTAAACTCGTCGTCAGATATCAGTTGATTTCGAAGCTGAGATATCTCAGGTGCAAATCCTAATAAAGATAGTTATTTTATTCAGATTTAAATACTAGATCATGGATACTGGTGTTCTTTGGTGGATGGGGAAAAATAATCATGGATAATATAATCTTTTTGTACTGCAGATCATGACATTTGAAGATCTAATAATAATAATATAATACATACTAAAAAAGCATATATCTCGTATATTTTATATTCGTTATCTTCTTTTATCTTCGTTATTTTTTATTCATAAAATAACTCAACCAACAAAACATACTAAAAGAAAAACATAAATCAAGTAATACAAATAGTTGATTTTCAAGGGATCCTCCATTATCAGTCGGTACACAATTCTATAATAATCAATGTGTTGACTATACATAAAAAATTTGTCCGGTACTATACTTCTAAGATATAAAAGTTTATGCTAATTGTAACTACACATTTCCAAGACATAGAATTTGTTATGGATAAAAAGGTGTTACTCATAATAAAAAATAGATAGCAGCTGAGAATGACCAATTTAATAGGAGTGACCTGCTCATGTAAGAGTAAGATGCTCCTTGATTAGCAGACAAATTTTGAATTCTATAGTCAGTATACGTTGATAAATGTTTTGAATTTTCCACAAAAAAAAATATACATTTTTTTTCAAACATAAGGTTATAGGTGTTATTCTTAAACACATACAGACACACACACTCACACTCACATTTGAAAAATAAAATTCAAATTTCATGAATTCTAAGGTAGGATTTAAATATTCAAAATTTATTAAGTTATGAGTAATAGGTCCATGCATGTCTTTTTTCCTAATATTTCAATGATTATAAAAAACAATTATACTTTATGAAATATAAAAATACTAAGATTATGCTTTAGTACTTTTCAAAGTTCAAAATAGTCAGGAATTATGGATTCCAGAAGATGATTTTATTTCTGCATTATTATTTTCCCTGATAGTGCGACAAATACATATATCATTAACTCACACCCAGTAAAATAGTGTTGTAAGTATAAAATGATTGTTCTGAGAAAAATTTAGTAAAATATTTGAAATGCAAAATGAAGTACGCATAACTTTACTCATTGAATAACATTTCCTAAAGTAGGTATGAGTTACAACAATACTTTTCTGGGAAAGAACACAAATTTCAGAATTGTTTGGTATAAAGATCTTCATTTCGTGAAAATCTGACTACAACGTTATTTTGTGTGATAAACAACAAGATGCGCTTTTGAAAAATAGACTGTCATCAATACCATACCTCTGAGAGGTACAAGAATTTATGGTAATTATAAGCACACACTCCAAGATATAGAATTTGTTACGGACAAAACGATGTTACTTACACGAAAAAATAGATGGCAGCTGAAAGCGACTGATTTAATAGGAGTCACCTGCTCACTATTAAATAAGAGTAAGGTGGTCCTTGATTAGCAGACAAATTTTCATCTGCGCCTCTAAATGTATCACTTATGGATTAATAATTATTTGAACTACAACAGTATTTTTGATATGCTAACTAACTGTATTGTTTCGCTACAGCTAAAACAATACAACTTGAATTGATAACAGTTTTAATTTATGTATAACAGCTTTAAAGAATCTAAAAAAATTTTTTTTAAATAATTCTAAAAGTCTTATATTATATTAAAAAATTGAAAAATGTGGTGCTTTAACACAAGCACTATTTTATTAAGTGGGTAGTACTCTATAATCTGTAGAGTATTATTTATTTGATACTTATCACCAAATTTTGTGTAAATATATCACCTAAAATTCTAATCATTAAAAAAGTAATAAATAAAAAATAATCATCATACATTCTAGAAAGAGAAACTCTGGGCTAATAAGGGTTGACTCTGTTGTCTTTCTAACTGAAGAATCTGTAATACACAAAAAAAAAACAAATATGTCATTATCGATTGTGACTATTGTCATTATCAATATATTCATATCCACTATATCTATGTTTTACTTCCTACCTTTAAAATATGCAAAAATATGGATAGCAACATTCAAATCAATGAATCAACCGTAAAATAAACAGAAAATATTCTTACCTTTTTAATTCACAGATGAATGCAACTAAATATTAATTCTAAGCAAAACATTCATTTAAAGAATATTTGATTATTTAAAAAAAGTTTATTTCCAGGTTTAGACCTGGTAAGTAGAAGATACTGAAAATTTAGAAGTGGAAAAATACAGGATGCCTAGTACCGATGAATAACAATCTTGTTCAGAGTAATTTATTAAAATTAACATTTTGCAATGGTAAAACATGGGTATGGTCCAACATGCAGCTACTGAAAGCAGGTCTGTAATCTACTCCCAGCTTGCTCAAGATAAAAAGGATAGAACTGTTTAAATTGTCCACCATCTCAAGGTGTATAAGAAACAATATCCCTTTAATAGATGATGTAAATTAATTAGAATTAATCAAAAAATAGATAAGACAATTATAGAATAAAAAACGTGATGTTTTCATTACTTAAAAGGATAATATCTCATGAATTTATTTTAAGTATACCAACACACAATAGTTTTTTACTAATCTTGTATGTATTAATTTTATATTTTGTTCTACTATATATTCTATTTGACTTTCAAATTCTGATTTCATAATCATTTCAGTCACCTCAAAAATCCTAAGGGTTGCAATATTTTGTTTTACATTTATAAGTTTGTACAATTTTTTGTTTGTATGACATTTATATTTCGTTAGAAATACTGAATTTTAATTTCAAAATTTTAATATTTGATTCATCATGATTTTGATATTTTATTTCTTGACTCTTTATAGAGTTCTCTATACTATTTATGATATAATTGGATTTTATAATCTACTAGGCTAAATTACATATTTCTATTTTGCTATGTCCTCAAATGGTCTAGAAATTTTGTATTAAATTTTGTCTTACAAATATAGGTCACATTTTATATATAAATACTGAATTTATACTTATTAATATACCAGGTGATCGTTTGAAAAGTTATCACATTTATTATTCAACAGCTATCTGTCCCATTGTATTTCTGCTTGCAGCCATGTATATCATTTTCAGGGAGAGGAGAACTTTTTCCACCTGCTACACCTACCCCAAATCAAAATTCTTAAATGGCAATGCTAACAACATTTGATTGCATTACTTGACAATCTGAAAAAATAATGAATTTTGGTGAAAAAGACATTAAAATCCACCCACCTCTTCGCTTGGTAGGTATGATAAACCATTTGGGGTAGTACTATTTTTAAATTTCAGTCCAACAAAAATACTACAAAATTACATGATATAACTTTTTAAACCATTTGAAATAATTATAATCTGTAGATTAAAACTATGAAAATTATTTTTGAAATTACAAACACAAAATTTTACCCAAAATCTTTTCTAAATTTTCAAGGGTTGAAAACATTTTTTTTTAAAATGAGATGATATCGCTTGTGACAGCTCATAGGAAGGCCCTTTGAATGACAAGTAATTTGGTACAAATAAAATAAAAATTGGTTTACTGGTATTGAAGTTATGATTAAAAATGATTTTTTTTACTTTAGATTACGGGATACAGTGTTATTGACCCAAAGCATTAAGTCTGAAATCATCCGTTCTTCTTCAAAAATATTTTTCCAGCATTGAAAAAATGTACCAATAAACTCAGCATTTTAACATCAGTTAAACATATGAAAAACTAATAATACAGTACCTACTTTTATGTATATATATATATATATAACTTTAATTCTACAATCTAAATATGTAATAATATTGCTAATTACCTTTAGGATAATGAGCCCAAAGTGTTAATTGTTTTTCTGTAACATAAGAAAAATCATAAGATACCAACCAATAATTAACTGGATAATAGTAAATAACAGATCTTAAAGATTATTGATAAAAATGCATTGTCATTAGTATGTAAATAATGACTGAATTTTTGTGAGAATTATCTTAAAATATACCTACATCAAATACATTTCTAAATTGTAACAGCTTCCTGCCTGACAGCTGCTACAAAGTACCAGTTAGTCAAGCACAGAAAAACACAGTTTATAAATTACAGAATTGCTCTCTTTAGCCCATTATTAATTAAAAAGGCATTACGCATCCTCACCAGTATAAAGAAAATATGAATTTATAACTTCAATCTTGGATTGGAATGGTTAATGACTGAGCTGAATACAAGGAAAAATAATAAAACAAGGAATAAAATAATCATATACCAGATGTGTAAATATGAAATCTGAATTTTTCCATAGATGACCCTAGCTGTCGATGAAGTTACCGTCAAACTGTATAAATGGTGCTATTTTCTTTCTTTGACAGCTGACCAAGATTTTCAACTCACAATGTAAGTTTCCTATAACAGCATAGTTTAAATAACATTGAACGTGTCAAGTTTTGTACCTACAAACTACGATTTGCAGACAGCATTGATTACAAAACTGTTGCAGAATTGCATCCAATGCTTGTCAAAGCTTACGGTGAGCATGCTCTTGGTAAGTCAAAGTGCTTTGAGTGGTTTAAAAAATTCAAAAGTGGCGATTTTGACGTGAAAAATGTAGAAGACCATCAAAAAAGTTTGAAGATAGCAAATTGCAAGCATTTTTGGATGAGGATGATGCTCAAACGCAACAACTTGCAGATCAGTTAGATGTAACACAAGAAGCCGTCTCCATGCATTTGAAAGCCATGGGAAAGATCCAGAAGATGGAAAATGGGTTCCACATGAACTGAATGAAGAAAGCAAGAAAATTGAAAAACAACTTGCGAAATGCTGCTCGCCAGGTACAAAAGAAAGTCATTTCTCTATTGAATTGTGACAGGTGATGAAAAGTGAATATATTTCAAGAAGCGTAAGTGTAAAAGATCACGGGTAACTCCACGTGAACCATTGACATCAATTGCAAGGCCAAATCACTATGGAAAGAAGATAATGCTATGTGTTTGATGGGATTAGAAGGGTGTGATCTATTATGAGCTGCTAAAACCTGGCAAAACCGTTAATACTGAATGCTATCGACAAAAAATGATCGATTTGAATCAAGCATTGCATAAAAAATTACCAGAATATCAAAAAAGGCAGCACAAAGTAATTTTACTTCATGTTAATGCACCATCACAGACAGCAAAACTGGTCAAGGAAATGATTGAGGCATTTAGTTGGGAAATACTTTTGCATGCAGCTTACTTACCAGACTTGGTTCTGTCCGACTGCTTTTATTTGCATCGATGGTAATTGCTGAGCAGTACTTCACTTCTTATGAAAATGCAAGAAAATGGCTCAATCAATGGTTTGTCTCAGAAGAGTAACAGCTTTTTTGGCATGGTATTCATAAATTGTCAGAGAGATGGGAAAAATGTATAGCTAGCAAAGGACAATATTTTGAATAAAATATTATTTATCATTTTCATACAATAAACGTGTATTTTCTATACAAAAATTCCAGTTTCACATTTACATACCTGGTATATACAAATATATACAAGATGTGTACAGGGTATTAACAAGTAATCTTTACATTTTTCATGTATAAGAAGTATGCAGTAACACAGTTCTCTGCAAGAAGTAAGTAGGTAATTGATCTTCTCTTTGAAAAGTGACTAAATCATAGTTATATTTAATATTATTAAGTCATGCGTGGCAGTTATGTGTTGCCATCTTTCTACAGTTGTCGGTAACCATAAATTTACAAGACAAAATCCACTTTTGTCAAAATACAAATGACTGGTATAAAAAGTTTTACAAAATAGGAAAAAGAGTATAATAATAAAGTAGTAAAAGATTTTTATAGGATGACTTGAATAAAAGTAAAAAAATTAAGATCTTTGAACAAACTTTCTGGTATTATTACTAACATAATAATAATAATAATATCTAATATACCTATTTTGGTTGGTTTTCTAGTTTTTCTCTTGGTTACACCTTTTGTAACATGAGATGCTGCAATGCAAAATAAAAATTAATTTTTATTTCATTGTGAAGGAACAAGCACTAATAACAAAAATGACTTGCAGATTTATACAAATCAGGGTTCTTGATTACATAGGTAATAAACAATAATTCAGAAACAAAAACACATGTATAAAAACAACATCCCTTTTATCAAGAAGCATGTTGTGTTTGTTGTATGTGCTCACATTTTTATTTAAATGAAGTACTTCTATGCTAGATCGCAGCACATACAGTTTTATTGAAAGTACGTTAACCAAAGCTTTTTCTAAAATATGTTTTATTACTTTTTTATTTTAAATATTAAGCTAATTATTTTGCATTTTTTGTCTGTATTATTGTTGTTATAATTTTAAAAATAATGTGTATTATACATTTCAAAATAATTAGCTTAGTATTTGATTTATACTTAAATGGAGCTGTAGTTTTCATGAAAGCATTAGTTTAGGTGCATTAGATTTAATAGTGCATAACAGATTGAAAAAAAGCTGAAAATATATCCAAAAAAACCATTTTTATCACTAATGTTTGTATCATGGTATGTTTGTTTGTTTGTTATATGTGCTCACATTTTTATTTTGAATGAAGCACTTCTTGGCAAAATGCAACAAAGTAGCAAACTGCATATCCTACTTTATTGCTATGTTAGTATGCTAGATTGTATTGTGTACTATAAACAGAATGTTGTTTACATAATTATTATTATACCTATTATTTTTTTACAGTTGATTAAAAAAACTAGATTTTTTTTGTTGAAATTTTATAAATATAAATAAGAATAGAATAAATGTTAATGTAAACAACATATTGTTTATAGTATACAATATAATTTATTATACAGTTGAAAAGGGCGAGAGCTGTAAAAAACACAGCTTATGGATACGCCTGAATTGGATAAAGTCTTTCAAGGCTCAGTAGTCGTTTGTGGCACAGACATTCAGTCTTATGCTTTAGGGCGACCGAATGGGGTGCTGGCGGGAGAAATGCCACACAAACCAATACGTCTATACAATCGCCACATGAATTAAGATATTTATCGTAGCTTCAATATATCCTCATTGTATTCTTTGGCTGCCAGTCACTGACTAACAGCATTTTTAAGTTCATTGTCACCTGTGAATTGCTTACTATTCAAATATTCTTTCATTTTCCTAAAGAAATGAGTAATCAGAAGGAGCTAAGTCCGGACTATATGATGGGAGATCATAAATTTCCTATCCATATGTTCTCAGTAAATCTCATGTCAGACTGCTGCAACATGTGGACGTGCAGTATTTTAAGATGGCACACTAGTTATTGTGATAAAGAAAATCAACTTGTCTGGCAAAATGTTGTATCAAAGTAATTTTTTAATTTCAGTTCAAATAATTTATAGTACATTATTTACATTAACAATTAAGTAAATATATTAAGAAATGGGCAAATAATAAATATTAATGGACAAAAAATAATATATAAAGAACAATATAAAATATTTATTTCTAATAAATTATTTATTTATTATGTTTAGAATAATAATAAACATATCCACATACATATACAAACAACTGTTGTTCAGGGAATTAAAAATATCTTAACTACATTCAACTCAAACTGCCCACCAAAAGACCTATCACATGCCTCTTGTAAAGGATGGATTAGATGTACAAAATTTAAGGGAAGAGATATATTCATTTAATGCTGTTATGAAAGAAAATTCCTACAAAAATGTTTTTAATAAATTTAATACACAGAAAAGGCAGTCGATTATTAGTCCTCTACTGTTAATCAACAATATAGTTTCTAAATCATTTATGAACAAATACATTCCCCAACTATCTATTTAATTTCTTTTATAACGTATATTGTTAATTAACATTATTTATAATAAGCCAATTTTATTGACTAGTTTCTGGATAATAGTGGACTACCACTGATTTTCTGATCAACTATAATAATGATGAGCCAAAGGTTTCTTTATTCAAATCTCAGGTGAACTCAAAATTATTCTTTGAGAAGATAGTTTAAGGACATAGTTTAAAGAAGTATTAAAAAAAGGTTAAGATTGTTTGTTCTATGATGTGGTTATTCAAAGAAAGTACAACCTTTCTTTCTCATCATCCACTTCCTTTTTTGCCCTTGATCATTCTCTTTTGGTTTGGATTGTATAAATCTAGGTTAGGCCAATATTAATTCAATGTTAAAGATTTAGAAACCGGCAGATATAGTGGAACTTTGATATGAGGGTCCAGTCTGGTAGTGGACCAATCTGGAAACTTGTGTTTTCTACTTGATAGTAGTTCATTAGCGTTTTAGTTTAATGCCAATGAAGTATAGCCAGGCACTAACTTCTCTAATAACAGAACATGTTTAAACAGTACAATAAAATATGAGGTAAATAAAAGTACTGAACTTACTAGTACCTATAACTCCTACATTAAAAAGAATCTAATATACCTGTCTGATAATTCTGTTTGTTTTTTTTTCTCTTCTTAGTCACATTTCTTGTAAAAGGGAAAACTGCAACACAGAATGAAAGAAAAAGCAAACTTTACTTCATCACAAGGTACAATTCATATAAGTATAAATGACTAATTCTTATACTTTAAGCACATATGCTTACAGTAGACTAAACGCAGAAAAGAATTTGGCTCATGTTTCAGAAATTGTATCCTATTCAAAATATCTAAGTATCTAACCAGCACAACCATGTACTACACTCCTTCTTGTTTATTACAGGTAATGTTCACTGACACAAAAGAACATTCTAAAAAAGCTTAAAATCAGTGAATGCATCAATTGTAACACACACACACACATTAACTAAGAAAAAACAATTGTTTTGTTATTATATTTGTCCATATTCCCCTCTGTACTAATATCTCAAAGACAAAAGTATAAAAACCGTTTACCACCAAGAGTACAGAATTTGTAATTATGCTTCTTACTTTACACTTATTATTTTTTAATAGTGCTTCTGGGGCTTTTCCCTCATCATCAGTTAAACTTTTCTTTTTTCTCAAATCACACATTAAATTCTAACATTAAAATTACAACATATAAAAATATGTAGTCAAAATATTAAAAATATAAAGTTAAAAAATTAGAAAAAATTTTATTATATGGCTAGCGCCACACATACAGTACTGAATTCTTGTGTGAGTGAGTACAGTACTTTATGTATTATATGTAATGTAATATATATATATATATATATATATATATGCTACTTTAATGAAATTAATATTTTTAAGATTCATATTATGCATCTGTACTGTTAAATTACACTGGTCAACAAAATTAGCAGAAATATTAGCATCAAGACTGAAAGAATGGCATGTTTTACAACCAAACATTAAAATAAGAGCTTTCCTTGACATACAGCCAGAATTTGAACATTTCTTCTCTCAGTACAAAAAAACTTTGTATACTGTAAGATGTGGACTCTTTACTGGAAGCTTTGGGACATTTACCATCCTGACGAATGGTGACTTTTTACTGACTCATCAAAGCTTAGTTTGAAAGCTGTTCTAGCATTGTTAATAAATACCCATCAGTACTATTAGCATATGCTGTTCACATGAAAATGTACAGTCTCAGGTCGACTATTTCTGAGATGAGTGGTTAATTGCAACCCAACCACCAAAGAAACCAGTATCCACGGTCTAGTATTCAAATCTGTATAAAAGCCTAACTAGGATTTGATTCTTAGAATTCTCGACTTTGAAATCAGCTGATTTACGATGAGTTCAGCTCTAGACCAATCCCAGTGTGTAGTTTGTGTTCTTTAAGAACCATTTTATTTTAAGCATATTAGAACAAACTATACGGACTACATTAATATAAAAATACTTTATTTACCTAATGCAAATAGAATAACTTTCAAAAAAATTATCTTATTTAAAACATGATTGAAAACTGTGTATTTTTAATTTTTTCTACTTTAATTATATCGACACACTGTTAATAAAAATATGATTAAATAAAATTTTACCAAATTTTATTTAATCCTAATCTGAACCAAAACTGAGACAATAAGATATGACTAACAAACAAGATATTGATTAATGTTAAGTAACTATATGTGGGGTTTTAAACTAGAGTAGTCAGTATAATGGGCAATAGTAAACTAACAGTCCATTAAAGAAACAAAACTAGAAAATAACAGCTATCTATTCTAAAGTTAAAATATTTCAATTGTAAACCTTTTTTTGAATTAATTGATGTTTCAAACATTAAATTTTCCTCATAAAAAAATACATAGTCTGGAAATCAGAAGAATTAAACCTGGATGTACTGTAAGCACGTGGGCATTCACAGTATCAACCATTACTATAAATAAAGTTTTTATTTGTTTTACACATGAGAGATATAGTTAATATATATTATGTATTAAATTACTTGTATGGCTGCTCTCTTTATTTAATTTTTTCTTCTTATTAGTAAATTTTATAGTAGAACCAACTGCAACAAAAGTAAAATTAAATAAAAATGTTATAAAAAATTAAAGAATGCATATAAAAAATTTAAAACAATTCTGTTTAGTTACAGAACTGTAAGCAGCAAATTACTTTAACAAAGATATGCAAATGAACATAGGGGTTACTATCACCTATGAAAGACACACAATAGTATATCAAACCACTGCACACTATCAGAACCTTTAATAAAATATAAAGAGCATAAAAAACAAAAACACATTTTGAAGATAATGTTAAAAAGTAATTGAGCATTAAGTTAAGCAAATACGTTCAAGCATGTTCTTCATCAAAGTTTAAAAAGTTCAGCTGATGAACTTCAGTTTATGAAGTTCAGCTGATGGGAAAAGATTGATGGATCTGCAATTACAAGTACATTCTTTAAAGGAATAATAATCAAATAATTGTTCTTATTTAATTTGTCTATAAAACCATCATCAAATTAAAAATCAGTTTATTTATATTCTCTTATGTAAGTTCACAATATTTCAGCTACTCTCTTTCTACCACCCCAATTTGGTATGAATTTTATATACAGTCTTGTTAAAATTCAATTTAATAATTATTAGTATTAGATAAACATAAAATACTAAATTAAATACTTTTAAACAAACATTTAATTAATTTTAAATATTTAATTATTTCACATTATATATTAGCTTTAAACATGTTATTGGCTAATAAATAATTAACTTCATTTTCATATCAGTCAAGAAGAATCTTTAATGCACAGTATTTTAACCAATCTTTTAAAACAAGGATGGTTTGTAGAAATGAAAAAAAGTTTCTTTCCCTTTGAAGCTACAAGGGGGGTCTTTTGTAGATGGATTAAAATCATAATATACAGTCCAAAAAAAGATTCTTTAATAAAACAAGAAATATTAATGATTTAGATTCTAATGATCATCACATCTCTTTCTTAAACACAAAACTGATACTTCAAGACAACAGGCCAACATAACATATTAATTCACTATATTAAAGCTGTGGCATTTTTTATTTTACTGATTTCAATAATTGTTTAATATAGCTTTCTTTATTTGTATTTCAAGTTTTCTTTTTTTTATAATTTATGCTGGATATGCATAATTTATTTAAATGTAGTTAATAATAATTTTTAATTTAAAGATCAAACAATAACATTTTTCTGTAGAATAATATGAAATTTTCTCGACCAGTGAAAATATGTAAAACCTTTTAGAGCAATGTTTTTAATCTCCAAAGAACTAGTAAAAGATATTTATTGTGAAAATATTACTACCTTAATAAGCTTCGACTTACATTGATAATTACGGCTGTTAAAATTTATATATTTTTATATATATATAAAAAAAAAACACAGAATAAATAGTAAACAAAGAAATAATAATTAAATTACAATTTAAATTTGATAATGGATTCTGTAACAACAGACAAAGCAAACTGCCTAATCCAAAAGCCTTCTCTTAAGGAGTGTAGTTAGAATAGAGATTTGTTGATGATGTTTCACAAATAATAGCTCAGTACAAAACTGACACTAGATGTTTAATTCAATATTCCTGACCAATATTTTCAGCTGTACATTCTTATAAGAATATCTGTTTATACAAGACAGATTCTTGTCAGAGTGTGGTGGATTGATGTAGTGAAAACAAAGACAGATGATATATTGTTCTTATGGTTGCAGCATTTATTCAATTGCAGAAGCATGGAAATAAAAGAAAAACTTTTTTTTAAACAGTTATTTGGATATGTCCTTAATTACACAAGATGTAGTATAGTAAATATAGTTTAACAATGAAATTAAATTTACAAAATTATCTATTTACAATTTTTACTTAAATTTCAAAAACTGATTATTCAAACTTCTATGTTTTACATGTTTCTTCACCAGTCGGGTTAAATTCAAAAATAAAGACTTCTTTTTATATTTTAATCTTTATAGTTTTATATGTTCACATCCCATAACTGAATTCCATTTGTAAAATTAGTTGTCTTCACATTTATCCTTTTACTCAATGCTTTAAAAATGAAACCAATTATTCAAAAATAGAAAACACCAGAAACGCTAAATAAACATTTTCACAACAACCAAGAGATCTATCTAAATAGTGATGATGATGATGGATGGAGCAATGCTTGTTTGAAGCTAAAGTTGTTTGGTAGGAGGATTTTTAAAAGTACTTACAAATCAAGGTAATTTTGAGAGAAACAAATATGGCCAACACATTTGCTGTTTGGTCAATGGCAGATGAATAACACCAACTGCATGCATGCAATTTAGCCAACTGACAGCCATACAAAAATACAGAGTAGTACCGTATAAAAACACAGAGTTAAAATGCAGTCCACCTTCTGTAACATTTGAATTAACTGCCCAACTCCTCTACATTTTATGGAATGGACTTGTCCAACAAGTGAAAATTGCACTGACGCAGTAGACTGCTACTGACAGCCATAACAAGGTGATCATAAACCCATAACACTAAGTGCATCGTTAGAGAGAAGTTGATGTTTTCGCATGACGAATGTATTTTTATTCTTGTGACATAATTTAGCACGCGATCAGTAGTTGCAGTGCAAGAATCATTTTGTCGTAAGAATCATGATAAACCACACCTAACAAGATATAAGTGGTAAGGTTAGTGGCTAAATTTAGAGAGATAGGTTCTGTTAATAACAAGGAACATAAAAAATTGATGACAGAGTTGAATGCAGACATAGTTGCTGAAATTAAAGACGATTAACTGCCTTGCCAAAAAAATCAATTAGACATTTGTCAGCTGAAATTAATTTACCAAAATCAACGGTTCAAAGGGAGACAAAAAAATTAAACCTATGACCATATTGAATTCAAACAGTTCATCAACTTCTTGATCAAGACAAAGAAAAATGGCTAGATTATTGTTATTGGTTTTGATTCATCCATTACGATACTCATGTTATGACTTTGATTTTTTTTACAGACAAGGAGGTGTGGTTTCATCTGGACGGCTACGTAAACAGCAATAACAGTAGGATTTAGAGTGCTGAAAATTCCCACGCATATTATAAAAAACAATTGCAGCTGCAGAAGGTGAGAGTATGGTGTGCGATAAAAATGGTCACAAAAAAAATAATTGGTCCTATTTTGTAGAGTTCACCAGTACTGTAGAATGATATCAGAATATTTCATTGCAATTCATTGCACTCTTGGAAGAGGAAGAACAATAACGCTGATTCCAACATGATGGAGCTACATCATACTACGCACATTCAGTTTATGAATCTGTTAATGAATTCTTTGGTGATCAGATTATTGGTCATGGCTTATGGCCAAATCAGTGCTACACTCATATCAATCAAAATTATGTTGTATGCAACATAGAGATTTAGACCTATACCCAATTTAGGTCACCTAACAAGGGGAATGCAACCTCATTCCGGTCCACGCAGGACCCAGAATTGTCCCCTGGCTACTTGCCAGGGGACAAACCCCACACCCCAACCCGATCCCATCATGGTGTCTTGCATGGCATTACCAAGTCATGATCATGACCGCCCCCGGCAGAGGGAAGCCACACCCTCAGTCACACGGTTAACATACCCCAGCGGTGCAGTCACCCCTACCAGCGGAAGTCCCAAAGCGAATAACAAACAGTACAATATAACAATACAATAACCAAACAATACAAGCCAATATAATTGGCATGATGCCAATGCACCTACCTTCAACCAATCCAATGCCTAAGCCGGAACCCTAGCCACCTAGGATCCTACCACGATTGAGTATCTCAATTAAACTCCCTCTGCAGACCTACACACCGCAAGGGCGTGAAGGAAACCAGCCACACTACAGACCACTCCTCGCAGATCATCCAGTTAATATGGAGATCCAGAAAGGAATGTACGCTCTCAAGTTCCCTAACAGCTCGTGAACATTGGACCTCGTGTCGGCGACAGACGTAGAGGACGTGGTCTACTGTATCACCTGTCCCACAATCCAGGCATTGACTCGAATCCACCAAAAAAAAACCTAGCTAAACTCGCTCAAAAGGCACCATGCCCAGAGAGAAATTGTTTGATATACCGATTGGAGGAGACCCATTCAATCACACCTGAATCAGCCATTATAGGAAATATACCATGCATGTAGCAACATGTGGGGGATTCATCCCACCTGACCTGCCAAGATGCAAGGCCCCGATCTTCAATCTCCTGCTTTCATTCTAATGTCAGCAGATTATTTACCTTGGAAATATAGCATTTCCAACGCTCTGTAGCCAAGATATTTATTGGTTTGACTCCAGCTATAACACAGATTGCCTCCCGTGAGGCTGTTCTGTAACAATGTGGCTTATGGCCACCAAGATTCCAGATTTGACTGCACCAAACATTTTTCTTTGGGGTTACCTCAAAGAAATATATTATACTGTTGAAAGCCCATCAGGGCTAGGAATTGGAAGGGTGTGGCAACCGGAAGCGTCACAAGGCAGGGTGTCTTCCCCTACAGGGTTGGGATGTATATATACATACAGCAACAAACTATGAAGACTTGAACAACTGAAGGTCAATATCAAAGAAGCTGTTTTAAATATCAACCCACAAACTCTGAAAAAGAAACACAGTTTAAAGGGTGGAAACGTGAATTCATGAAGATGGCAGCCAGTTCCAGTATTTACTCTAAAATTTAACAAATTGGAAAGTTTAGAAATAAAATATTTAACTTAATACTTACAAATGTCTTTTTTATCTAAATATACCTGCTGATGGTATAGATGGGTACAATCTGTATTACCCTATATGGTTATATCAATTACAGCTACATGACAGCAACACGTTACTGTAAAATATTGCTTATTTAAATGCATCCTAAGAATAATCTCTACACTTAAACTTATTTACTCTTGTTTAAGCTGTAGACAAGAAAGTAAAAATATTACCTGTAGTTGTTTCTTTGAAAAACTTTGCCCTCTTTAATGGTAGTTTCCAAATGGTTGCATAAAAATTATTCTCTTCTGTAATAAAACATATCACACAAATTACAAAATAAAATTTACATAATTAGACGGAACAGTAAAAGTTGTGTAATAAATAATAATAAATTGAATTTAAATTGAACTTAACTAGAACTTCTGCAATAGGGGTCTCAACAAAGTGGCTTTTCATCATGTAATATATCTATTAATAATGTACAACACTTTTTAAGCCTATTCAATAACACCAGTAACTTGTAATTGATATAGTTGAAGTAACCTACCTCATTTTTACTTAAAGTATGTAACACTGCTAATAATATCTCTACCCCCCCCTCAATGTGAACATAGTTTTTTATAACTGTGAACTTGTCCTTATTTATGGTCTTAATCATTGCAAAATAATTACTAATTAGACAATGAGATAACATAACAAATATAAAATAACAAAAGATCTAGTAAACTG
This sequence comes from Lycorma delicatula, assembly GCF_047948215.1. Classification (NCBI taxonomy): domain Eukaryota; kingdom Metazoa; phylum Arthropoda; class Insecta; order Hemiptera; family Fulgoridae; genus Lycorma; species Lycorma delicatula. Next base: position 131,830,416 of record NC_134462.1, on the reverse strand, counting down.
AATTTAATAACTGAAAATTCCATAAACACTGCAAAATTAAATATTACTGTCTGTATTGAATTTATATTCAATACAATTTATATTCAATTTATATTATTGTAGTCATAATAATAAGAATTTTCTAATAGTAATATAAATTAACAATCCTTAATATAAATCATATGAACACCTACATATGTTTATAACTTTTAACTGTCTGAACCTAGTCTGAACTTGTAACTGTATCATTGTTGAGTCAACTGGCAATTTAGAAGCCTTTAATTCACTTTTTTTTTTGCGTGAAACATTGACTTAGTTATGCTGCTGTATTTTGCTATGGAGATGATCGTCTTAAAAAGAAAGTAAAGAATGTCAGAATATTAGCGCAAATTTTCACTCCTTCATAATCATTTATCAGTTCCACAGCTAAATGAAATTATGAAATCATACTATAATATTCTTATAAAAGGACATGGTAAAAATATTCCTATTTCTATTGAGAGCTAAAACAACAGCTTTGGTATTTTTTAAAAATGGCCATCATGCTGAAACAGACTAGTGGAAAAAAGTCTAAAAACATTTAAGAACAGATAAAACTCTGTTTTTACTCGACTGCCCAAAAAGGAATATTATGTTTTTAGGGTGAATATATGTATGTTTGTTTGTTCTACCATAACTGATTTAGATGTACGACTCTGCATTGGAATCCTTATGCTGCAGGCAGTGTCATAGGGTGTAATATATATATAAGTATGTTTAATTGTAACTAAAAGGCCACAAAAAGTATATATACAATTCTAAATCGATAGCATTATCAGTATCAATTTATTTGAATCGAAAATAGTTGTTTTAAGATCTGCTACAATAATGAATGAATTACAGCAGTAAAATTTATTAATTTATTTTATAATTATTATTACTGTTATTTATTGTTTATATACATTTAAGAAAAAATTTTATGATTTTCTGACAGGCAGTATGTTTGGTCACGTAAACATGTTCTTTATTCTTGCTCTTATTTATTGATGTGCGTCATCTTACTTGTGTATTACTAGCCAATCAGGGCTCACTTTACTTGCCCAACCATCTTGCCAGGGGACTCTGTCCCCTGCACTCTCAACGTATTCATATCCTTATGTTTACGAGAGTATTAAGTATTTTACAGAAAATTTTAAGAAAAGAAATGTTATTGTGAAGAGAATATTCTTCTGAACATTTTGGTGTTTCTATACTTAAAATAGGCTCAAGGAGTGAGTAGATGTAGAATTTAATAATTTTTAATAGAAACATAATCTTTAATGCTAATCATATTGATAATAGGGAGTTGGCTTGTGTGCGTTTGTGTTAGTTGCCAGCTGCTATTGGCGTAGAGCGAATCACGTGATGTGCTGGCCATACGCGTGCTGACTCTCTTCTGCTAAATAAAGAATCCTTTTTTTATTGCTAAATATTAACAAATAATCCCTTTCTTTTATTAATACATAATAATAAATAAATAAAAATAATCTACACTTAGAAATTAAATTAAATAATCCATAAATTAATTGACAACGAACTGCTTCTAGCAGGAGAGTTGTGGAGGGAGCCATGTGCAGCCGCCTGGCGTACCACGATCGGTCTGCTCTGCGCCACAACTTTATTGCTAAATATTAACTAATAGTCTCTTTCTTTTATTACATAACTGCCCAAAAAGAAGTGTAATGTATTAGGGTGTATGTTTGTATGGGCTTGTATGGGTGTATGTTTGTTCTACTGTAGCAGCTCAATGGCTTAACTGATTTAGATTTATCACCCCGTGTTGGAGTCCTTACGTTACCAGCAGTCATAAGCAGTATAAATATGTGTATATATAAATAAATATTTATAAGTAGTAGTGGCGATTTGCCGACTGAAGCACAAACTTTAATGAATTGAAATAATCATCTGTGAACTGTGGGCCTGTATCACTGTGAGTTGGATTTCAACTGAATGATTAGAATCAGCTGAATGAATAATATTACAAAAACAGTAGAATTAGATTTACGTTAAATAAAATAAAATAAAATGAAATAAATTTAAAAAAATCTCTATTGAATAAAGACTTCTGTTAAATAATAATGGGCTTCCCATGGAGGACTGTGTGTGAGGCTAGTGGTGAGGTAATGAAAGCACCTCATGTGAGTCTAGACCAAACATCACCAACTGGTAAAAAAACAGGGTGCCCCTGGGGCGCTGTTTTGGGAAGAGCAATGGGGTACTTTTATAATAGCTCTGCAAACAATCGTCTGATTTTCAAAATTTAAATGGGGTTATTTGTTAGTAGGTTGAAGACTAACTTTTGCATACATCAGGTACACTCGTTCTTTGCAACCAGTCTTTTGATTTTGAATATTCAATTGGGTATATGCTAGTACAAAATCACGATTGAATTTTTTTTTTCGGAAGCAATGTTTTTTTTGGCAGTCGTGATTTTTTAATTTTTAATATTTAACTCTTGTTAAACATAATCACAAATTATTTATACAATTTATTAATGATCAAACTTTGAAATTATGCAATCACAAAAACAGCTGAAAAGGACTTTTTACAAATTATTTGCCAGAATTCCTATACGTTTTCTTTGATAAAAACTAAACATCAGAGTATAATTTGGCATAAAGCCCATTTTTTTTTTAATACAATGATTTCTAATACATAATTTTTCAACAGTAGTTTTTATTTTCTTATGATATATTAATTATTATATAATACACTGTAATTTGTAACAATCATTTTTTCATTTTTATCATCGTAAGGAAAAAATTTATGTAATAATGCAGACAGAGTCTGTTAAATCAGAAGTATTTTATGTAATCAATGACTACAATGTGAAACAAAGCCATTTCTTATATCCAAGTGCTGGCCAGTCAGCTGATGCCATCTCTCCATCAGATAGTTGGAGAGGCTTAAGTTTTATCATCAAACATGATGTAGACCGCATCAACTTGTACAATATACCATATAGAATTAACTGTAAAATAAGTAGCTCTACATATTTCACCACTCTACTTCTTCCAAGTCTAAAACATTTTACCTATCACACTATTCTTTTTTGATGAAACAATCAGAAGATTTTTACAAATAAAAACACTATAGAAGAGTAAATTTGCATAAAAAATATTCTAACTCATAAAAAGTTTTGACTCATCGGACAGATTCAACCCACTGGGTTGGTCAACCCACTCGTCATCGTAAATCAGCTGACTTTAAAGTCAAAGTTCTAAGGTTCAATTCCTAATAAAGGTAGTTACTTTATTCAGATTTGAATACTAGATTATGGATACTAGTTTTCTTTGGTGATTGGGTTTCAATTAACCACATGTCTCAGGTATAGTCGACTTGAGTGCTTTCAAGACTAAAAAGTCACTAATGACTTTAATTGGTGATGCGACTCTACATCAAAGGATTATTATTATTATTATCTGACAGGTTCGAAATGATAAATAAAATGATAAATGAAACAGATTAAAATTTTACTGTTTATTTTGAAACCATAATGGAAAACAAGGTTTGATTTTGTATGGCTTAATAAGAAATCTTGTAATATAAGGAATCCTTAATTTAATTACATAATATTGATAAAGATCCATTACACATGGAATTCCAAAATGAAATTGAATCATAACTTTGATTTTTTTTTTGCCAAAAAGTATATTTTCATTTCTGACCTGCAAACAATTTTCTAATTATTTGCTAATTTTCTGTGTATAAATTTAAAAATAAAGTTTTAAAATTTAATTTTGTGCAAGAATCATTCTTCAAACTGCTATTAATATACCATATATATATATATATATATATATATATATATATATATATATATAGTTTTTATTTTTAATTTTTGACTGACGATGAGGGAAACCTTTGAAAGTGCTTTAATGTAAAAATTGGAGAGACAATAAGATAAGGTAAGAAATATTGTTAAATTCTGTACTGCTGGTGGAAAGTTTTACTTCTGTCTTTGATATATATATATATTTTTTTTTTAAACAATTCGCTAGTGTACTAAAACAGTCAGCAGTGGGATAAGGTCCTTTCATTAAATAGTGCACTCAAAAAAATAAGTTAATAAAATAATTTAAATAATAAAATAAATATAAATAAATATTAAATAATTAAATATTAAAATAATTTTTACAGTTAAATAATTTAGTATAAAAAGGAGTATGTGGGAGAAGAAATGTAAAGATTAAATACATAAAACTATCTAAATAACAACTTAAAGAATGGATAGCCAAACAAAAAAAATATAGATATTACACAAAATTGATCAAAATGGGAGCGTAAATAGCAAGCATATGTCTATGTTCTATGTTAGTTTGATTTATTTAACAATACCGCTTAATTCATATGATCAGTTGTCATCTAATAAACCCCAATCTAATAATAAAGACAATGAATATAAAGATGCATCATCATCAAATGGCACAATGAATCTTTCATGTGTTTTTGTTTCAAACACTAACAGTAAATATAACACCAAGCATGAAATAATTCCCAACTATTCACTTTTATCAGAATACTTTTGATAGTTATTTCAATTAAGTATACAAAATTGAATGCAACTACACATCTTGAAATCCAACTAAGGAATTCTATACATTTTATGATAATATATTACAGTAATGCTATATTTTTCTCAGCAAAGTAATGTTATTTGTAGCCAGAAATTCTTATAAGGCTAGGAATTAAGTAAAAACTAGTATATATATATATATATATATATATGGCAGTTTTCAAAAGAAAAAAGTAGACATACAACTCAAAAATTAATATTAAAAATATTAAATTAAAAAAAAATTAAATAAATAGTAAAATACTTGTCTGGCTGAATCCTTTGGTAGTTTTTCTCTTTGGTAGTCTTGTAGTATTCATTTTTTTTGTTGACGCAACTGTAATATAAAAAATCAATTTGTCATTGAAGCATAATATATAAATCATCAACCAGTTCTTAATACTTAAAACATAGACTTTAATCTTTCAAGTTCATCTGGTTTAATCGCAGATATGAAGTAAAAATTAATCCAGGAACCAACTTCCTATGCCATCCAGAGTTATTTATAAGTAGAAACCAAACTAACAGTGAGTTCAAAAATCAACTTAAGATAACAACTGAAAATTCTTTTAAACAAATTGCTAATTATATATATTAAAATCTCTATTATCTATGATAGAATTTATGATGATTAATCCAATAACATTTCTGATTTTTTCCAGAAGCCATTTCAAAGTCCATGTTATGTTTTGCATTCAAAAATGAATGTTGTGATGAATACCAGGCTGAGAAATGAAACAGTGTTTTTGTTGATTAGATTCTGCAGAAACTGGCTGGCTGGCAGTAATGATAACAGTAACACTCTATATATTAAACAATGGTCCAAGGAAGTATTTTTTTTGTAGTATTCTTAACATATATTATATTTAATTAAAACAAATCTAAATGAAGAGAAAAAGTAATAGATATCAATTAAACATATCTTATATTACATTATGATAAATGATGACCGTAAACTAAATTTGACTTTTTATTGATTCATTTTGATTGATGTTCTTTAAGCCAATATATGTAAGCGGATGTTTACAGTTAACTACATAAAATAAAAATAGATTAATACATCACCTTTTTTTGTTGCATCTAGCTGGTGAATCCAATCTAAGAACCATTTATCACCTAAAACATCAATTTAAACCTTAAAATGATAATTCATGGAAATAAAACAAAAAAGTCTATGCACTATAAAATTCAGTACCAGAACTGAATAAGTAAAAAATTAAAAGCTAAATCTATATCTACCTACTACTGGGCAAGAAAGGTGTTTTCCATGATATAAAAATATTTTCACATATAAACAAGTGAAATGTTTTTCAATAGTTTTTGTTTACCGGCACAGGTACTAATGTTAGTCGAGAGTGGATGCTCAAACCAAGAGGTTGCGAGTATCTATTGCTCTGTGTTCCTTTGTGTTTTTGGACTGTTTTTTTACAGATTTTTGATTGGAAAAGTAGTGTGGTTTTTTGAGGTAAGGATAGTGGACAAGTGTACAAAGTTTTATGAGATTTGGATTACGGTTTGTGCTGTGATTTTGATTTTTCATTTTGCAATTTATTTTGCCATATAAGCTCATGTATAAGACTAAAGTTTTATAGCGAAATATTCTAAATCAAATCAACATGGTTCTACAGGACAGTGATGTCGTCACTCTCTAAGATGAAAACAATTATTCAGAAAATTTTCAATAATTTATACTGGTGAGAGGTAATTCTAAGTGCTACAATTTTGTAAGGGAACACTCTTTTCCTTATATCTCCTTTTCTATTCATCCCAGACCCAAACCCCCGCCCCCAATTCTATCTGAACCAGGACCCTTCCTACTCCCTGATCCCCCTTCCTGCCCCCCCAAATTTTTTGATCCCTTTTTGGGGATACATTTTCTACACCCCCTAAAAATATTTTTTGGGCCCCCAAAATTTTTCGACACTATTTTTAGATAGATACATTTCCTTGCCACATCCAAAAAAAACCGCCTCCCCTTTTTTGGAACCCCGTCCCATTCCTTGTGGAGTATCAAAATATGAGGAATTGAGATTTGATCATGGTGGTGTCACTTAAAAATATTTTGGAGTTTACTGGTTGCCGTTGAAAGTGAAAAACGTTGCCATAGGCGATATATCTGATCAAAGCTCGTCCAGGGCTATGGGAGCACCACAGTGCCAAGCAGCTGACGTAAAGGGCATTGGCTTGTCTGGAATTTCTCACACCACCACCCCATTCAGTCGCCCTAAAGCATAATTTTGAATGTCCATACCACAAATGGCTAATGTGCCTCAAAATGGCTTAACAACCAATATTATAATTAGCTCCTAGAGCTTACCTAACTACATGAGAGTAAGTGTGGTGCCCTACACCACTTGCTTACATGTCCCAGCACTCACTTGTCATATGTTACTAAAATGGATAGGCGCAACCTATCTACATACTAAAATAAATGACTTGTCAATAAATTAAAATTTATTCCATCAAGGATAGCAATTTGCTGCCATGCCTAGGTCATTGAATGCACCATATTTTAATGCTTGGAGCTATGTTTGACTGATGACCAGCCATTTATTGAGGGTAGCTTCCTACAGCAAGCGTAGGAGTCTTATATCCCTTAAACTACTGATGCTGGTTGAAAAAGCAACAGTATCAAGGAACTCCCACACAGTCCGACAATGCGGCTCACTTCACATTGACTAGCCGCGTATGAGTGGCCAATTTTCCCCTTGACCTCTAAGATCCAGGTTGGCCTGTGTTCTAGCCCCCCCAAGCCTGGGCAGTCAAACATCATGTATTTGTTAGACTGGATCTTCCTGCAGACACACTGCTCATCAGCTGCCAGGTAGAACCAAAACAAATATTGGTTCAAATTCAAGTGGTTGGAGAGCATTTGGGCTCCCGTTGCCCTTAAAAACAAACTAGAGGCGTATCATACCCCGAAGTCCCATATAAATCTATCTATATGACATAAAGGACAAGAAGAGAGTCAGAATTGTGTCTTCTGAAGAAGAGGAGGCCCCTGTAGAGGGGCTGAAAGAATTGATGAACCAGTTAGACTTGGCACTGGAGGTGCTAAATCAAAATTTAGGCATGGGGTTGAGCAAACATATATTTCAACAAGAGAGGGAATTGACTGTTTTGTTTAATGGTTTGAAATGAATACTTCCCGCCACAGAAGGTTATTAAGCAGGCTACTAAACAGAGCCATTTAATGTTTCTGATGTAAGTGATGTTCTTACTGGAGATCTGACGGATTTGGAGTTGCTGTACCAATTGCCATGGAGGTGGTCATCAGGGCTGTTTAATAAGGTCAGACAAGTGAAGGATTTAGCTGATAAGACTGGCAACATATGCTTGTTGGTGATCTCGCTCGTTCTGTGAGAAACGATGAAGATAAGCCTCGCAATTCAAGATATAAGTCTGGTAATGTTGTATGCAAAGTTTCGTCTCTCATGGGGGATGATGCTGAGTCGATTCAGAGAAGTAAATTCAGAATATATTGGATTATATCCGGACAGCTCGTCCGGAGATAATCGAGAGTCAGTCACGATATTCCTAAAGTCAATCAGACGAGTCTTAGCTAAGTTTACATTTCCGGTATTCGTGTTGCCTGAAGGCTTTATTGGCACTGCAATACAAAATATTTTAGTATATTTGTATATGAAGATTGATAAACCAGCGGCAGTGGTAATTCCCAGCCCTACTGTGAGAGCAAGCCGGTCAAGATCGCGTTCGTCGTTCGCTAGGAGATCGACTCCTCCCCTGAAGGTAATCGTGAGGGCACAAGGCAGATCTTATGCCGATTTACTGAGAACAATGAAGTTCTCTGTCACAAAAGATGAAGCCGGAGAGGTTCTTTCACTGAGGAAGGACCGTAGTGACGAGCTGGAGATAAGGATCAAAGGTTCTGGAGAGGGCAGCACAATTCACTGCTACGCTCCGTGATAAGGCTGCTGATTTACAAGTAGACCTACGATTTTGCGGTGGTGCACATAACAGACATTGAGGATCATACTACCGAAGAGGAGGTCAAGGAGACTATTGAGAAGGTTACAGGAAAAACAGAAGATTTTCAAGTCACGTCACTGCGTCGGGCGTATGAGAACACACGTAATGCGACCATCTTTACTACAAACCGCACGGCCTCTAGGTTAGTGAGTGAGCGTATTAAGATCGTCTGGGTTTATTGCCGATCATATATACGTGAGAAGAGTGACCGTTGCTGCCGGTGCTAAGGCCCCGGTCACAGAGGCGTTGAATGTAGGGAGCCCAATCGGGTCGATCTTTGTTATAACTGTGGTGGTAAGGGCCACAAGATCCAAGACTGTGGAGAGGGTATAAAATGCTTGCACTGCAAAAGCACAGAACATCACACCGAATGCTTGATGTGCGCCGCTAATAAAAATGATTACGGTTGTACTTTCTAACGCCAACAGAAGTATATTCTCTCCCACGACCTAGTGGGAGAACTGGCCAGGAGCTTGGGCACAGACATTGTAGTCACCACAGAGCCTAATAGGTCTATCGCCGCTAAGAGTGAGTGGTGATCGAACTCGACCGGAGATGTCACATACGAAACATTAGCGGTAAGTGGGGCTGGCAGATATTTCAAAGAAGTCCGGGTATAGTCGCCGTCGAATTGTCTGAAGCGTTACTGATGGTGCTTACGTCAGCCCTAACTGTGGTATTCAAGAGTTCGAGAGATATATGTGGGGTCTGCAAGATGTTATAATGAGATCACCGAGGAATAGTATTGATGGGCGATCTAATTAGTAAGGCTATCGTGGCTGGCAGCCCTTATACAAACAGACGCGGTGTTGTCCTAACTGCGCTTATGACGGCGGCTGGGCTGACTGCATTAATTATGAAATGTCTCCCTATGTTGCGAGAGGTTATGCGTCAGTTTTAGATTTGACCATTTTAGACGGTGGCTGGGACCACTCCAGATGCAGTTGGAGGCTCTTGCAAGAAAAGACTGTGTTCTTGAGATCATTTGGCCAGTCTTCTTGAGAACTAACGTTCAAAGCAGTCGATTGCCGGAGGCAAATATATTACCTGCCTTACACAGAGACAGGTAATATCAGTTGTCGAATAGGTAGCCAGAAAGTTAAGTGATGAAAGAAGATTGTCTTCAGAGGTCCTCCAAGAATTGATCGTGCATGAGATTGCACAGATACCTCAGGACTACGGCAGAATTTCACCCTGTTTATTTGTGGACAGACAAAATTGCCCAGATGAGGAGAGATCTCCAGAGGCTGCGGCGCCGGAGATACGTAAGGCGTACTTTAAACGAAGATATCAACCAATCTAAGATCATAAAGTGGCGCGAATTATCTGGAGAATTGGACGCTAACCCATGGGGGCAGGCGTATCAAATCGCCATGAAGCGATTTGGCAGGCGTCTACCCATCCTCACCGTAAAAACCGCGAACCGTCAGATAGATAGAACTATTTTTACGAGAAGACAGCGGTTTATCCGAGGTAGTTGAATGCGATCGTAAGAGGTTTGCGCAGGACGAAGTTACTACGGCGATCTTTAAACTTCGAGATAAAAAGAGTCCCGGGCCGGATGGCATCCGGTCGCAGTTTTGAAGGGTCTGGTTGCACGGGTCCCATGCGAAATAACTGATATCGCTAATTATGGTCTGGAACATAGGTGCTTTCCCAAATGTTAGAAAGATTCTAGACCCAAAATTCTTTCTACCCAAAAATTTTAACAAAGAGGTAAATACGGTTACAGGCCTTTGCTCGATAAATAATATGCACAAGGCCATGGAAAGAATGTTGGCGTCCCGCATAATTGAAGAACTTAATGCGGGCGAGAGCATAAGCGCTAATCCCTAACCCTAAGATTCCAGGTTTTCGGCGGGGTACCGCAGGGGTCGGTCATGGGTCCGTTATTATGGCTGTTAGTTTACGACAGAGATCTTGGCCTTCCTATGCCGACTGATACCGAGACAATGGTTTATGCCGATGATGACCTTGTCGTTCTGGTGAGTGGCAGGACCGAGGCGGAGCTAGAGGAAAAGGGGAATACAGCTTTGGATGAATTAATACAGGATTGGGGACTAGATGAACACTCATGGTCTAGAATTGTCCCCGCAGAAATTTATTTTCACTACATTAACTGGCAGACGCATTATCGAAAGAATTGACCTTAGAGCGGGTGGTCAGCCACTGTAATACAGAAATAACAAAAAATATTTAGGAGGGAATACATATAGAGGTTTTAAGTTCACTCAGCATACTGTCGAATGCTGTTCCGGGGCAAAGAGAACGCTAAAGGCATTGAATATATTGCTCACGAATGAGACGGCCCCGCGGGCCTCAAAAAGGAAGCAGATTACATCGACTATCACGTCTACAATTTTGTACGCTTTCCCGGTTTGGGGTGCTGCAGTTAATATAAAGAGGAATCTGGGTAGACTCCAGAGTGTACATCGCCGTTCGTTAATGGGCGTAGTATCCGGGTATAGGACGGCGATTCGGCGTGTGTTTTGGCTTCCATCCTGCCCGTAGATTTGCAAGTCAGGGAGCGAACGATGCGTTTCGAACGCATGGGGAAAGGTGAGGCAGTGATCATAACAAGAGATGCCTGGAAGGAAAGGTGGAGGACAGGTATGGGTTCCTCTTGGACCAGACGATTGATCACAGATCTAGATTCTTGGATTAGCAGATGTCACGGAAAATTGATACCGTGAGAGCTGTAATGTCGGTAAGCAGTCCTCGTTGTTTGGTGCAGAAAACTGCCTTGTCATTGGAGCTTGGGCATCAGAGTGTGGAAAGGATACTTCATAACCTGAAATTTCATCCTTATAAGATTCAAATTGTCCAAGAACTGAAACCTAACCATGTATGTATTGTCTGCAGTTTTGTGAAAAACTGTTGTCTAAATTAATTTTACTGAAAATGATGTCAGACGTAGCCCATTTTCTTTTAATATAATGTGAATAAGCCTAACTCCATTACTGAGCAAAACAACCTTGCTCAGCTTAACCAGCATCCATTACACAGCGCCAAATTAACTACTGTATCATGTGCAGTTTTGTGTCATAGGGTGATAGGTCCTTACTTCTTTGAAGATGAAGGGAGCTCTGGTGTAACTGTGCCATCTTTAATGTTATGTCGACATGCTAAAGACATTATTTGCTCCTAGGCTCCAAGTCTTGTCCTTCAGCAAACCTGATTTCAACAGCACAGAGCAAACTCACACACTACCTAACAGACTATGGAAGCAGTGAGACACTTGTTTGAGGATTGTATAATTTCAAGGACTGCTAACATCGCTTAGCCACCCTAATCTCCAGACCTTTCAGTCTGATACTTCTTTTTATGGTAACATCTGAAGGGCATTGTACCAGACTAGACTGAGAAAGCTTGCTCGGCTCAAAACATACATTGTAGAGGAAATCGCCAACACCCCAGAGACACATTGCACCATGCTATGCAAAATTTTCAGAATCTACTTACTGAATGTGTATGCAAAAATAGACAGCACTTAAGTGAAATAAAAAGTAATGTATATTGAAATTTCCACTATTTCCAACATAAAATAAAGAAAGGTTAATAACTTCAATTCATTTTTAATTTTAAACACTATTTAACGCAAAACGTGAAATAGTGTGGTTTCAGATATGTTTGAAGTTGTTTTGTAGCACATTTTCACTTGAATTAATTGGTAGCACTGCTAATGAACAATTAATTTTAAAAAATCTTCAGGAAGAACAATTTCCATATAATTTTTACGCAGTCAATATTGTAACATATTTTAAAAAATCATGTTTCATTACACAGATAAAAAAATCAATACCAACAATATTGTGTACTAGATACATTCTAAATTTGAATAATAATTACCAGATTTATTCTCTGTTGATGCATAACTTTTTTTTGATAAATGAACAAGTTTATTATCCACATCTGAAAAAATTAAACACTTTTTACAATATTAAGAATTATTTAAATTAAAAATAATGCAAAGCATTACTGGTTATATAAATTATTATTTAATTTTATATTACTGTAATAAGATTTCTTTTTTTAAATGAATTATTGAACAATCAGCTTTTGTGTGATGAATCAGTAACTACTGGTTGAATTCAGTCAAGTTTATCTGTCATTAGAAAAATATACAGTTTGTAAGCAAGTTTTTTTGTATTAATAAGCGAGTACACAGTATAAAAAATGAAAAGAAAAAATATCAAAAATAAAATGTTTTTAGTCAACAAAGAAAAAAGAAGAAGAAAGATAACATGTACATTATACATGTTATAACATATAAAGTAGGTAGTTAATAAATTACTTCATTTAAATAATAACAAAATTGTTTATAAACATTTACAATCTCTTTATAAAACTATAATACAATAAAACATTCTAATTAAAATACAAAATTTCTTTGAGATAACATTAAAACATTTTTTTTATTCTGATTGTTTAAATCTACGAGTTCAATCCAATCTTATATAATAAATACATTTAAATAAACCCTGATCATATTTCATTATGGAGGTAAAGAAAATAATAATTTTGTGCATTAGATAATCTGTTAATATAATACTTACCTAATTCATTAGTCACTGTGTAACCCTTTTTTGTTGATAAATTATCTGCTTCATTATCCATATCTGAAAAAAATTGTCATAATCAAGCTATCATTTAAATCAGCTACAGTCAATTAAAAACTACATGAAAAACATTAGTGATTTTTAAAATTATAATTTATATTTACATTATTACAACATGCCTTCCTTTATTTAAATGTAATGTTTAAAACAGTCTTGTATAATATCATAATTTTGTCTAAATGTTCATGTTAAATAAACAACTGTTTCTTTGTTCTGAATGCATGCGGTTCAAATGTTATTACTGAGAGCCCAGTGTCTACTATTGTTATCTGTGACTGATGCCTACAGGAATGTCTTTTAAGAGGCAGTTCTTATTATTTCTAGTAGTAAGACCATTGATATTCTTGCAACTGAGCACCAAGTAATGATGCCAAGAAGGCAGGCCAACAACTTACCTCTGAGTACATAAAAGAAATAGATGAGCTAGGTTTCCATTTATGACAGGTCAGGTGGACTGATTCCTCCAATGGCCGCTACACACATAGTATTTTTTTCCTGATGTGAGAAGTACGCAGGTTCTTAGGTGGATTTTCCTCGATCGGCACATTACACAATTCCTTTCTGGACATGATGCACTTTTCGAGATAGGTTGGCCAGATTTGGTTTGATTAAATCAGGCTTGTGTCTGGAGTGCAGGACTACTGATGATGTGTGCCATGTCTTAAATGTCTACCCCAAGTATGAAGCTGAACGTACCAAAGTAGAAAGCTTGCGAGGATCACTTCCGGTTTTGATTTGCAAGTTAATTAGGAAAACAAAAAGGAATGGAACACAGTTGCTGGCTTCTTTAGATTATTAGCCCTGCGGAGGATGGCTGAGGGGGTCTGAAGCTATTCTATATGTAGATAGAATAGTAACCTGGATTAGGGGCCGGCCTGGAAGCTTACTTCGCCCAAATAGGTGCTTTGGCATCAAACCCTGGTTAGCTGAGGTATTTGCTATTAGGATAAGAATGGATGTTTGGAGAACTTAGTGATAGATCTGTGGTACGGGAGGGTGTAGGCATTGACCTCGTTCCTGAAAACAGACCAGAGTAGAGAGAGATATGTTATGTTTCTATTAGAGGCTTATTTAATTTATGAATCTGTTTCTTGATTTTTAAGTAAATCAAGAGAACTTTGAGTAGATTGAATTATAGTACAAAATTGTGAATGTTGCGATCAACATTTGTTTTGTTGGTACAAGGATAATATTTTTGGTGTTTAAAAACTCAAGTAATAAGTGTTTTTATCACATGGTAAACAAACGTTATAAGAAGCCAACTATATATTGATCTTAAGGGAAAAAAATGTGTACATTTTTAAGCATAAGATGTACATATTTAACTGACAATGCATAATACTATTAAAAAAAAAAATAAGCAAGAATAAAAATTTTGGGTGTAGAAAAATAGTTCAGGAAGAGGTACACAAATCACTGTCAACAATTACAAACCACTCATAGAAAAAACATTATTTTTATTTATTAGTTGCATTCCTAGTAATGCAAATTCAATATTTTACTGTATAAACTTTTTTAAAGATTTAAACATTTTTCTGTAAGTTACAATATGATGATGACCTTTTCAAACTGATTTTTCTGATTTTTGTAAACATACTACTTCTACTTACTATTTTATTTTTACACAAAATTGCAATTTGTTCCAAAAAACTGCCCAACACATTGAAAAAATTAAGACAATTCTTTTTTAAATGTAATTCAATGACATATAATATTCTGTAAAATACACTTAATGCTATTATATTTGCTGATCTTAAATATATTTAACACTATATGTTTGTTCAACTCCATGGAGGGAGTGGTAGCATCTCAGCCTTTCATCTGGATGTCCTGGGTTTGAATCCATATCAGGCACGGCATTTTTCATACACTACAAATCTCCATTTTCGGATTTGAATGTACAAGCTTCTTTGTAAGCCTCTGTAATGAATTAATTCATCACTCATTCAGTAATTTTTATATAAAATTCTTAAAATCAGGAAAAATGAAATTGCTTTACTACGACTTCACATGAATAATATTTCATTAATCTCCAAATAAGTTTTTCCTCAAATAAATCTTTAAGTCGCAAGAACAGTGCAGTAAGTATTAATACAGTATAAATATCAATTATCTCATCAAGTGTTTTATCAAATATATCTCTTTAAAAACAAGCTTAATGTTTCATAATGCATACTACAATTGCTTAAATAGATGTTTTACCTTCAAAGTGTGAACCCTTAAAATGACCGCTCCATATTAAAGGTAATCGACCATCACCTGAAAAAATAAAATAAAACGTTTACAACTTTGATCATAGGTAAATATTTTTTTAATTAATTTTTTATAATTGTTTTAAATTATTTAAGTAAGTCGTATACTTCAAACTCTCAAATACTTTTTATTATTTTTTTAGAAACAAAAGTTGCAAAGTGCATCACAGTGATGTCAATATTAGAATAAGAAGCAGTAATGAGTAGAAGTTCTCTGTAACTGTATGATACTTATGTAGTGAATAATTAATAAGTAAATATAAAAAAATAGTCTTTAAATAAGCAGGTTAAATAAAACATAGCTATCAATATGATAATACATCTCATAAAGGCACAGGACTGTAGAACAGAAAATGGTAATTAAAATACCGAGGAAAACATATTAAAATATAGAGAAAGAAGCCTTATTTAAACTATAATATATGATAGCTATAGCAGAAGCAGTAAATTACAGGGGGGGGGGGGGAATCAGACAGTTTTTATTTTTCTATCAAGCAGATCAGAAAAAAGTCACATTAGATTTTTAAAGAAAGATTGAAAAAGATTTTAAGTAAAAGTAGTTTCAGTAAAAAAAAAAAAAATTACCACCAAACTCTTAAAAATCAAATCAATGCCATTTATTTTTTGTTGAATCGTTTTACCTCAGAAGCTTACAGAGAAGTTGTACATGGGAAATTGAATTTTGTAGCACATGAAAAATGTCATGGCTGACCAGGATTCAAACCCAGGACCTCTGGATGGAAGGCCAAGGTAGAGTGGTAGAAATGAAAAAAGAATACTTCAGAATGTAGTGAAATGATACCCTGCGCTAATTTTGGTCATCTACAGAACTAGTTTATGATATGTTGTACAATTAAATAAATGAATAATATTTAAAGTGTAAAAAAGTAAACTTGATCCCCTGGTTGACTCGGTACCTGGTGCATTAAGCCTCGTGACTACAATGGTCTGATGACTGTACAAGCAAAATTTGTTCTACGTAAGTTGTGAAATTACATCAGTTTAGTTAGTGCTAACCGTTGTCGCCATTACCGCCACACCTGCACGAATTAAATACAGTATGCACACTCGTTTTAGTCAGAACTATTGAATTAAATAAATTAAATATTTAAATAAAATTAAAAATATTTTAAATTAAATTGTATGTGTAAGCCATGCATCAGAAACAACCCACAGTTGTAGGACTTCCTCGAAATGCGGTTTTAGCTGTGTGTTTGAAAGTCATACAACTGTGTTGTCAGCTTTTTTTCTACTGTTACTGAATTCAGAATTTATATAAAGAAAAAGAGAGAAGGCAGGTTAATTCAATCATTTCTTTAAATCAGAAATCAAAAATACATTTATAGCCACCAATACTGCTTTCATATACTAGCTTGTGATTTTTAAAAAAAATCTTTTACTTGTTATCTAGAAAATATTATGTCAAATATAATAAAATTATGTACTTAATCTAATTATGTACTTAAATCTACTAAACTATAAAATCTGAAGAAATACTGATGAAGTAACAGTTAAATTCAACAAGACATAATTTTATTACCTGTACTTGATTCTCCTTTAGGATATAATGGAGTTGTTGTTTTCTTGTGATCCCATACAGTTTGCCAGAAACTAGATGTTACTAAAACAAGAATTCAGATAAATATAATAACTTCAAAAAGAAAAAAAAATGGAAAAGTAGAATGCAGCTAAGTTTTCCATAACAAAACATAAGGAACACTGGTTAATTACACAATAAAACAAATCACAACCATTAATATTTTACCACACATCTTTTCTACACAGAACACACATAACAATGCAATCTTTGGACAATGTTGGCTAACCATCAAAGCTGATGTATAAACTATAAAAAATGTTAAAAAGAACCGACCTATTTCTTGGTACAATTCACAAAGCAAATTGTATTTAATTTATTTTTAACTCTAATACTACTGTCTGTTATGATAAATTAAATTTTTTTTTTACTGTTACAGAATTCAGCATTTACACAAAAAAAAGAAAAGGCAGGTTATGTCTAACCATTTCTTTAATCAGAAATAAAGAAAACATTGATAGCTACCATATCCCTTTTGTTTACCATCTTGATGCCTGATTTTTATTTTTTTTTTACATTTTTCACTTGTTAAGAAAGTCAAGAGTAAATATACTATGTACTTAAATCTGATGATCCATTAAAATATAGAATCTGAAAAAATACTGATCAAGAAAGAGTTAAATTCAACAGGACATATTTACCTGTAGGATATGTTGGAGTTGTTTCCTTGTGAGCTCTAACTGTTTGCCAGAGATTAGAAGTCACTAAAACAAAAATTCAGAACAATTTAATAAAATCCAAACTTCAAAAAGAAAAACATAAATGGGAAAAATATAATACACCTAAGCTACAAAACATAGTCAACACTGGTAAATAACATCATAAAACAAATCACATTTATAGCCACCAATACCGCTTTCATATACTAGCGTGTGATTTTTTTTTAAAATCTTTCTCTTGTTATCTAGAAAATATGGTCAAGTGTAAAAAAATTATGTACTCAAATCTGATGATCTACTAAACTATAAAATCTGAAGAAATATTGATGAAGTAACAGTTAAATTCAACAGGACATAATTTAATTACCTGTATTTGATTCTCCTTTAGGATATATTGGAGGAGTTGTTTTCTTGTGATCCCATACTGTTTGCCAGAAACTAGATATTTCTAAAACAAGAATTCAGACAAATATAATAACTTCAAAAAGAAAAAAAATGGAAATATAGAATGCAGCTAAGTTTTCCATAACAAAACATAAGGAACACTGGTTAATTACACAATAAAACAAATCACAACCATTAATATTTTACCACACATCTTTTCTACACAGAACACACATAAAAATGCAATCTTTGGACAATATAGGCTAACCAACAAAGCTGATGTATAGACTATAAAAAATGTTAAAAAGAACCGATCTATTTCTTGGTACAATTCACAAAGCAAATTGTATTTAATTTATTTTTAACTCTAATACTACTGTCTGTTATGATAAATTAAATTTTTTTTTTACTGTTACAGAATTCAGCATTTACACAAAAAAAAGAAAAGGCAGGTTATGTCTAACCATTTCTTTAATCAGAAATAAAGAAAACATTGATAGCTACCATATCCCTTTTGTTTACCATCTTGATGCCTGTTTTTTTATTTTTTTTTACATTTTTCACTTGTTAAGAAAGTCAAGAGTAAATATACTATGTACTTAAATCTGAGGATCCATTAAAATATAGAATCTGAAAAAATACTGATCAAGAAAGAGTTAAATTCAACAGGACATATTTACCTGTAGGATATGTTGGAGTTGTTTCCTTGTGAGCTCTAACTGTTTGCCAGAGATTAGAAGCTACTAAAACAAAAATTTAGAACAATTTAAAAAAATCCAAACTTCAAAAAGAAAAACATAAATGGGAAAAATATAATGCACCTAAGCTTTCTGCAACAAAACATTGTCAACACTGGTAAATAACACCATAAAACAAATCACAAGCATTAATATTTTACCACATCTTCTCTACACAGCAACAAAAAAAAAGATAACTTATTAACATACGTCAACATAATAAGACATGTAAACAGACTGTGTAGACTCTCAGGTTTCATTCATGTTATTTAAAATTCACTACTGATGAGAAACAGCAATCTTCATCTAAAAAAGGACTTTTAAAGATCTTCCAAAATTTAAAGAGTCTTCTGCTTGGCTGTACTCGGCTATGGATGAATTCACACAGCTCTTGACGAATACACAGCTCCGTTCAGATGCACTCAGCTCCAGACGATTCAGTGGCTCCATACAGCAGGATGCAGAATATGTCCAAATGCCTGAATGAGGTTCAGAGGAAGTTGAGGTTGGGCTGGGGAGAAAATCTAGGAACAATTTTTTTTATAAGGAGAAAATAATTATTTTGGGGAAAAATTAAAAAGTTTGCTACAAAAGGTCGTTTAGCACAGAGCGGACAGATAAATAATGGATGGGAACAAAGGTAAGCATAATCGGTTTATTTACAACACACACACACACACACACACACACACACACACACACACACACACACACACACACACACACACACACACACACACACACACACACACACACACACACAAAGTGTGTTGTCTGCTTTCTGCTACCAAGTCAGGCAGGATACCTATTTAACCTTCACTGCACAAAATATTGTATGGCTGAGCTGCCAATATGACATTTTTGTGCCAGTTGATGAATGGCAGTTTCCTGATTCTTGACTGACTACAAACAGCTGGTGTTCAAATACTTTCTTTAAGTATTAATAATTATTATGCAACTGGTATACACATTTTGTTAGCGTCATACACATGATATTATTCAGGTGATAACAACTAAGTCACACTAAACCATATTATACAGAAGTACTTAATACATAGGTATTACTAATGTTTTTCATTTCTTAGCTTAAACTACTTATCGAAATTCAAAATCGGTCCTTTATCAGTAAAATACATACAATGTGTTGACTCATTTGTTTGTTTCTATTTTCATTGCATAGATGATGGTCAGAGGTGGGGTTATGTAGTCGCCTGTTGTGTAACCCACCGGGTTGGTCTACTAGTGAACGTGTCTTCACAAATCAGCTGATTTCAGAGTTGAGAGTTCTAAGGTTCAAATCCTAGTAAAGTCAATTACTTTTATACGGATTTTAATACTAGATCGTGCATACTGGTGTTCTTTGGTGGTTGGGTTTCAATTAACCACACATCCCAGAAATGGTCGATCTGAGACTGTACAAGACTACACTTCATCATATCATATCATATACACTCATACATATCATCCTCTGAAGTAATACCTGCCAGTGCTTCTGGAGGCTAAACAGAAAAAAAGTCACGACATGTCATCTCACACCTCTCGCTGTGACCCCATCAGTTTATGAGTAGCAAGTGGACTAGGCAACTTATTCTTGTTTTTTCCGTTGCGGTTGTTTAAGTTTATATAGTGATTTTTTTCAGTCACAGTTGTGCACTGTTTCTGTAACAACAAAAACCACTAATGGTTTATCCCTCAACGATACTCTATTAGTTGTACCTGTAGTACAACAAGATCTAATTTCCATACTGCTTAGATTCAGATCCACAATTACATCATTACTTCTGACATAGCTAAAATTTTTCATCAAGTATTAGTTAAATCTAGTGATTCCAATTTACAATGTCTATACTTTGGTGTGATTTTCTAGATCAGGAGATAAAACACCACATACTACGTATGGTAATGTGTGGAACCGCTTGTGCACCATATTTGGCCACACGGTATTTAATTCAAATTGCAAATGGAAATGAAAATGGATTTCCACTTGCATGTAAGTATATTCAAAATAATTTTTATGTTGATTATCTCATAACAGGTTCAGAAAACTCTGATGAAGTTATTCAGTTAAAAATTGATATTTCTAAATTATTATAACAATAAGATCTTCCATTCCATAAATGGTTTTCTGATAAAAGCATCATTTCTAATTCTGAACACAATACTTCCATTTCTTTAAATCAAAAACAGAACTTACATACTACAGCAGTTCTATAGAATAATTTCTCAGGTAAGCTACTTTTCCAAACTACCCATGCAAATGAATCTAAAAAAACACACTAAAAGAAATATTCTGTCAGAAAGTATATTTGATCCTTTAGGACTCATTGGTCCTATTGTTTTCTCACAGAAACATTTTATATAATCATTGTCACAACTTAAAATTAATTGGGATGAAACTATACCCGATACGTTAACACAATGGCTCAATTTATACAACCAGTTGCATTTGATTGAATGCAGTAAAATAAATTGTTCCATCAAACCCAATATTTACAGTAGAACTAATTCTATCAAAATAAATGGATTCTCTGATGCCCAATGCTTCCATAAAGGGCTATGACTATTGTATTTACATACGAACTGTATACACTAATCATACAATTTCTTCTAATTTATTTTGTTCTACATCAAAATTGGCACCCTTAAAACAAATTACACTTCCAAGACTTGAACTTTGTGGTGGTTTACTACTTAGTCATTTATTATTAAAGATAATTAATGCCTTAAACATACAGTTTGACAAAATACATTTACACAGATTCTACAATAGTACAGAGTGATTCAAAGAAACGGGAAATTTTGAAAGTGGTGTTGGTAGCCGTGGGCGATTGGTACCACTTGATAAGTGGCGCCAGCCTCTCTAACCTAGTAATACCTTGTATTACTTGGTCATTCATTCCTCTCTCTTCACCCCATTTTGGTGGTTTATGGGAAAGTGCAATCAAAAGCGTTAAATATTATATGCATCATGTAATAGGACAAATTATCCTTAATTTTGAAGAATTATATACAGTTTTAACACAAATTGAAGCCTGTCTCAACTCCCATACTATCTTCCTTATTTCAAATGATCACAGAGACCCAGAACTACTATCACTGGGACACTTTCTTATTGGATATCCACTCATTTCCTTACCTGATCCCGATTACCAAGAACTTAAATTTAAATTGATTAGGCAGCTGGCAATTACTCTAAAAATTTGTTCAATCTATTTAAGATGATGGTCGAAGGACTATTTACATTATTTACAGCAACGCAATAAATAGCATTTTCCAACATGTAATCCTTGTGTCCAAGACTTAGTATTAGTTACCAATGAAAATTCTCCACCCGTGCACTGGAAACAGAATTGTCACCCAGGTTTATCTGGGCTCTGACAATCTTGTAAGAATTGATGATTTGTAAACAATTAATGGTCCATTAAGAAGACCTTTTCATAAATTATGCTTGTTACCAATCCCAAATAAATAATATATTTTCTTTTTTGTAATTTTTTTATAAATTTAAATATTTCATACACTTGTTTTCTTTAATTTTATTTGATTGTGTTTTATAAAATGTCTGTGAACACACTTACAAATATTGTTTTAATATTTGTAACCTGATTACATATTTGTATTAGTTGATTATGTAAAGAGCAAATTACTCAATTGTATTATAACAATATGTTATGGTCCATTTATACAACTAAACTTGTTATTTATTCAAATACTTCATTATAAATTATACCTTTTATGTAAGTTGCAAAAACTTACTTGTAATTGCAAAAATCATATGTTTAAAAAAAAATCAAATGATTCATGTTATCGTTTATAATAATTTAATTCATATATCATATGATGTTTGGCGGGCAGTGTGTATAAAGCCACTGGGTTAATCTAGTAGTGAACGCATCTTCCCAAATCAGCTGATTTGGTAGTCAAAGAGTTTCAGCGTTCAAGTCCTAGTAAAATCAGTTATTTTTACACGGATTTGAATACTAGATCGTGGATACCAGTATTCTTTGGTGGTTGAGTTTCAATTAACCACAACTCAGAAATGGTCGAACTGAGACTGTACAAGACTCAGACTGAGACTGTACATTTACACTCATACATATCATCCTCATTCATCCTCTGAAGTATTATCTTAACGATAATTACCGGAGGCTAAACAGGAAAAAGGAAGGACAGTATGTTTAGACTCAGGTTTCATTCATGTTATTTAAAATTCACTGTTTATGAGAAAAATTCATTTTCTTTTAAAATTTAATGATCTTTTGGATAACTCCATTCAGCTGTACTCGGCTATGGTCGGATTCACACAGCTCTTGACAAATACACAGCTCCATTTGGATGCACTTGGCTCCTGGTGATTCAGCAGCTCCATACAGTTCACACAGCTCTTTTCACATGCACTCGGCTCCTGCCGGCTGGACTTGGTTCCATACAATTCACACAGCACCTGACAGATTCATGACTCTGTACTACTATATAAGTAGGTCATACTTTGTCGTCAATCAGTCTCCAAAGACTCAACATGCACTAATTATATGATGTTACATATATTAATGAATTTACATATAGATTTCATTTTAAATATAAATATGTATATGAATGACAAGATTTATAATAAAAAATAATTTATAAACATAACTACATTAAGGCTTAATTTAGAAAGCAAATTATTACAAGGTATGGGCTAAAAAAACTGAACTGATCGATTTATAGATAGCATGTGTATGAAGGTCAAACGGCTGTTTGTGGTTTACCTTGAAATCAGCCATTTAAATAATGTCACATATCCCTCTCATCATTCCTGCCATCAAGGCAATCTTATGAAAAATGTACGTTCATTTTGATGTTTACATTGATAAAAAGCAAAACTTATCTTTTTCATATCAAATGAATTAGATTTTTAGCGACTTATTTTGTCATTGTTTTGCTATGGATATCCAAAAACAAAGTAATATTTTCATGCGAATTTTATAATTTAGGTTAGGTTTTTTATTGACTAAGTTAAAACAAATTTTATATAAAAGAACAGTTTTTTATTTCTTCCAAAAAACAGTACCGGAATAGCATTATGACACCACTGTGCTCCTGCTATCATGCATTAAAAAGTTAAATATAGTGTAAATTTCACAACCAATAAAACAAACCATCACATACAGAACACACTCACCACCTGTAATGCTCAGAAAAATAAAAAATTAAATTGCTTACATTAATGAAAAGTGATACAGTGACAAAATATTGAAGCAACATTTTTTTCAATAGATCACCATTCCTGTAGGAAATTACTTTTTTCCTTCAAATTCACTAATTTTAATGCAATCAAATGATTTTTTTTTTTAACTACGTACAAGTGCATAAGATATAAATCATGGCTAATATAGTAAACAAAGCTAATGTATAACAATAAAAAAATGTTAAAAGGAGATTCTTTTGTGGAATACACAAAGGAAACTGTACTTAATTTATTTTTAACTTTTACTTATCAGCTTGACAAATTCATTAATTTTTTTTCTCTTGTTAACAGGGAAACTAAGAAAAATGGAAACAGAATGATGTAAGTTAAATTTATTAAAATATGAAACTATTATAGACTGATACTTCATGTAAAAGTTTTATAAAATATACATTTTTAGTGAAAAAGTAAGATGAAGTAAGAATTAAAACTTACCTGTATTTGGTTCTTCAGGAGAGGATTCTGTTTTCTTATGAGCCCAATATATTTGCCAGATATTTGAACTTTCTGAAACACAAACTTACTAATTAGTATAATAAAATTGTTTACATTTTTATAAAAATAGATGTTAACCATATATAATTGTATATTCATTAATATACTGAACAGTGTGCTAATAAAATTTAATATTAAATGAAATATAAACCACTTAAATACAGTAAATAGATAAATTTAACTTATTATATTAATTTCAAGAATCAATTTTCACAGGATTCTGCATCTTCAGATGTTATTAAATTCTATTATTACATTAAAACATATTTAATTATAATTTGTCTAAATTTCTTTTTTGAAGATTTTTTAATTTTTTTTTCTTAGACAAATTAAAAAGTTATAATTAAATATGCTGTAATGTAATTATAGAATTTAATAACAACTGAAGATGCAGGATCCTGTGAAAATCAATTCTTGGAATTAATATGGTATTTACTTACATATTAATTATTTGTGGTATATTAATAAATATGGTATTTACACACAATTCATCTATTTACTGTGTTTTGGTGGTATATCTCATTTAATATTACACGCATGCATGCACACAGTATCATTTAACAATTACACTCATACAGCTACGAAGGCAAAAACGTTGATAAGAGGGTTATGATACTTTCAGAACAGTAAGATTGTATAACTGTGATGACTTTTGATCAGTTGTACTGATCAATTTACTTTGAGTAAAATTGTTTTGTATATCACCTCAAAATCTCATTTTACAATGATGAATTTTCTTGATTTTTGTGAATTAATTGAACAGCATGCAGTGATTCATTTTTTGCTTTTTGAAGGTCAAAAACCTTTTAAAATTTATATAACCCAAAAATATTGACAAAATGTATGAACCATAGAAATTTTTATTCACGTAGGAAAAAAATTTTCAAGACAGTTGAACTTCAGTGACTGATGAACACCATGCTGGAGGCCCAATTGAAGTTTCAACTCCACCACTTGATGATACTTTCATAGATTCTCTCATCCAAGAAGGCAGTTTACAGTTGAGATTATAGCTGAAAAATTATAAGTGTTGGTTGAGATCATAACATTAGCACTAACAAGCTCAAGCACAGTAAAGCAAGCAGTAGTTGGGTTCTACGAGAACTGACAGATCACAATAAGGAGAGGAGACTTTGCATGTTCACATAGCTGAAACAATGTTATCGGCTGGAAGGTGATGCTTTTTTTTAACACTACCTAACATATGATGAGACATGGATTCACCATTATGAACTGCAATCAAAAAGACAGAGCATGGAATGAAAGCACAGAAGTTCACCTATCAAGAAAAGTCCAGTTACCTGATATTATTTGCTTTATCACAATATTTAATTATAAAATCCAGTTAATCATGATTGTCATCATGATTCTTCCTGCTTATGGTTGGGTTTGGAATTTGTACTATTTCAAAATAGTTAAAACAAAAAATATTCTAAGAAATTATCTATACGTAAACAACTCAATAAAAAATAAAAATAAATGATTAGAAACAGAAATAAAATTGCATTCAAATCTATAAATGGTAAATCTTATTACATTGTAATGTAAAGAAAATAAACTAATATTATTATCATTAATCATCAAGATGCAAGGCATACAAAGGTGTCTCTGATCTTTATCAGATTCTTAAAATATGCATGTTTGATTACTTTTGTACTATATTTATAATTTTTGGATTAGAATTTAATCTTTCGCATTATAAGATTATTAATTTATTATATAATTATGAAAAATTAGTAATATATATAATAATTGTGTCATAATAATGATATAAATTGTGTCATGGTATTATTTATTTTATAATAATTTAGTTTTGTCAATTTATAAGAAGAAACTACTTCTTACTGTACTGATTCAATGTATGCATAAAGTTTGTTACATCAAATTAATTAAGCTTGCTCACATTTGTACATTGTGAGAGGAAGATGTATTGTATGGTCTATTGTAAACAATTGGAAAAACAAGTTAAGGCTGTAAAGTTAACAGGGAATTTTTTTCTGTTAAAAAAACCTTAAAAAAGTAAGTATGTAGTTTCATACAAAATACCCCTTCAATTTTTAGAAAATCTTGAAAAATGATGGAACAAAAAAAATTAAACAAACGATAAGTGTGTTCATTACACACTACAGTATTCATTTGACTATTGACAATTTAATGATTTTATATTATCCTACAGTTATAATACATTATTGACTTTGGAAATCATACAAGAAGCACTGTCATGCATGAGTAGATTTATCAGTACTCTGAATATGGCAGCCCAGATTAGTAATTCACTGCACACAGCAATCATTATGTCACTGCAGGTAATACCTACTACACTTTTCTATTTCAAAAAAACAAATTAGAGAAAAGAGTTTTCTACAAATGACAATCTTACAAATTATTTAATTTAATCTTCAAAAAAGCTAAAAAGATGAACCAGTATGAAATTATGTTAGTAAATAATAAAAGTTTAGAAGCCTCATGAGTTTAACAGAATTCCATTACAACCTCATGAATCTGTGTAACACCCATAATGATTAAAGGAGTACTTTCTTAAAAGTGTAGTGATGTGAACAGTAAAGCAAAATACCAATAGCTTGAACCATATTTAAAAAGCACTTCCTGTGCAACACAGCTCGTTTTCAGATAATTACCTAACTTATTCTTCACTAATGAATCCTTTTTGGTTGTTGTTAAATTATCTGTTTCACTATCCATATCTGAAAGAACATTTTTCATCATAATTAAGGTATATTAAAGTATTATACACAACAAAAACAGTCAATTATAAACAAAATAAAAAACAAGTGATTTTAAAAACAACCAATTTATATTTACATTACCATAAAGAACCTTTATTTAAATACAACATTGAAAACAATCTTCATGTTTAATATTGTAATCTTGTCTAGTTTTTATATAAAATAAATAACTGTTATCATGAGAAAACAAATTTTATTGTTTAATCATTTAAATTACTTAATATACTATAATTGAATCAGTTATTTATGAAAGGTTTTTTTATTTGGTTCAGGTGATATCATCACCCGAACACGACAAATGTGTTTTAAAAAAACTAAATGTTAAAAATTCACAATTAAAATACATCTTAAAATGAAAAAACCTGTAGTGCTTGCTAAGATTAAAATAAAAAAACAATGATATATCATGCTATATATCTGATTAATAAAACTACCATCTGGTTCACTGTAATTAGCTTATATAACTGAAATACAGTAATTTAAATATTTGAATATAAACAGATGGCCCGAAAGAATTGTAAAACATAAGATAAACTTTGCTTCATTATTTCCTAGAATAGTTCGCATGTTAGCCTCTAGTTTAAA
This sequence comes from Lycorma delicatula, assembly GCF_047948215.1. Classification (NCBI taxonomy): domain Eukaryota; kingdom Metazoa; phylum Arthropoda; class Insecta; order Hemiptera; family Fulgoridae; genus Lycorma; species Lycorma delicatula. The sequence goes on along the minus strand of NC_134462.1, from coordinate 131,802,569 downwards.
TTTGTGACACAATGCTGCATAACAGATAAAATCCACAAGGATGTGGTGCACTGTTAGTTGGCAGTTACAGCGAGCACAAACTGGTGCATCTCTTTGAGTCATCAGATATCCATGAGTGAGCCTAGTGGGCCCTATCTGTGAACGGCAGATAATAACTTCATGACGAATATTTCTGCATGAGGAACTCCACGGTGAAAAATTGTTCTTAACTGGGTGAAGTTTATTATTCATGGTAGCATCCCATTCACTTTGCCACTAATCATGAACCACCCTCTTCAAGAAACAAACAAGATCATTAGAAGCAATGCAGCTAGTAAAAAAAGGCTGAAAACAAGCGTCTTTTGCCGTACCCTCTGCATGCTCATTGTCTGAAATTCCTGTATGGCTGGATATCCAACAGACACTCACTATTGTATTATATCTAGTCATTTGCAAATTGACACTCTGAATCTCACAAACAAGAGGGTGTCTGGAATATACATCGCTAATTGTCTGTAAGTCACTCATGAAATCTGAGCACACAAGAACAAGGCTAAAGCAAAAAGCACCCATGGCAAGACTGATGAATGAATGCTGAACTGCATCAAGCATTTTTTGTGCGGTGGCCCACGCCGCACTAATCGGAATAAACCACACAGCTCTAGTCTAATTGGGAACAGACGCTTAGTGGAAGCGAAACATAGACATATACGATCAGTTTTGCAATGGGTATCAGATAGAACCCTCAGCATGTCTAACATTTTTAGAGATTTTACCTTCAGCTCTTTCAAATGTCTTACCCGCATTAGCTATTGGTCTAACCACATTCCTAGAAATCTAACCCACATGCACACCTCAACTGATTCACCATGTAAATACAGTTGAGGGCCAACATGTCTCCTCAACTGAAAAAAGCAAAAGCAAATTTTTTTCCAAGAAAACATGAATCCGGTAGATTTACACCACAATTCTTAGTGGGTTATTGTGTTTTGAAGCAGCCTCTCAACAGTAGCTACTGTTTTATGTACTATATAAATAAAAAAATCATCTACAAATAAAGAATACATAACCGGTTTCCACAGGCAGTTTGTTATATCATTTGGCTGTGGCAAACAAAGTGTTACTTTGTTTGCCACACTTTGTTTAACACTTTTAGGACACTTCCCTGAGGTACTCCATTTTCCAGTATGAAACTTTCAGATACCGTCGTTCCAACTTGAACTCAGAAAGACTGACTACTGAGGAAACCCCTGACAATTTCAAGGAGATTATCTTGTACATCCCATCCATGAAGTGTATCTAGGATTCACCCAGCAAACACATTGTTTAAGTCCCCAGGTGGTTTATTTAGTTAAATGTGTACAACTATTGTCTCCTGAAATCATTATGAAGCAAAACTGAAATCTTTTTTTGAAGCAAAACCTACGGGGCTTTTGCTTCTCAGGGTATGGTGGCCATACTGATGTAACATGCAGTTCTGCATGCATAACAATCAATACAAACAGAATAGCATTCTTCTTTAATCTTTAATAGGAAACATCAGCAGCACATTTTATTCTCAACAATCTGTTTACAGATGATTCATCTGAAAATAGGTCTTCCTCACACTATGAACATATAAATTGATAAATTTATATATATTACATCTAATTATTACACACATATAGATATTACCTGATGAAACTGTACTGGTTGGAAGGTGTTTTGCTGGTGAATTCCAAAGAGGTAATGAAATGGTATTATTATCTTCTGTATTACAACAATAAAAGACAATTACTTTATTAATTAAACTTATAAAGTTGGAAAAACAATGTTAATCTACAATTAGAATTAATGTAAAATAAAAAAAATTACTGTGAAGCCAAATCCATGATTTCTACTTCCAGCTTATACCAAGCAGCTAAACAGTAGGGCTCTGCAAAAGCAACATCCAAGTTAGGTAATCAGCAAGAGAAGCATTTTCACAACAAAGACACTGCCCTAAAGAGTCAGCCTGTCACACCATGGCACCAGCCAACCAAGCTAACCTGGATGTCTAATGAGCTATCACAATAAAGCACACCAGTCAAAAACAAGTAGTAACCTTGAAATACTGCTAATTCATCTGAAACTTTCCTTCACTATCTCTTAATTTAACCTAACAGTCTATCCCTCTCCGGTCTCAGAACAAATCTAATCCTTAGTATTTAAACTCCCATATTACACTCAATGAACCCAACAACATACTTTTTTCAAATGCCACATAGTCAGTAATCCTATTCACACTTTAAAACCTTATTGATACTTATATTAACCATAAACAAAGATGTAAGAAATTACACCAATCACAGTGATATGGTTCATTACTGACCCTTGAATAAACAAGCTAATAATAAAAGTTTTCTTATAAATCTGTGTTTGTTAATTAGATACAATTTGACTAAAATAATAACACAATCTGAAATGTGAGATAAATCACATTTGAAAATGGCACAGTTATTTGCATGAATAACAAGCATTACATCCCATTATTACCAGGACAAGAGAGGAATAAAGTGGTTTCCTGTTTCCATCTACAATGAGACTTAATAACTGTTCATATCAGAATGCAAGTCCATACTAAATCCTGATATTAAATAGCGGTGTTAATAGTGCTATTAAATCTTACAAGTGACACTCTTCATGAAGTGTACCACAAGAACTGACTGAAATTGAACATTATTACACTATGAGAAAACAAGACTCCACCTCTTTTACAGCTCTTTACAGCTGTAAATACCTCTTTACCGCTGTAAGAAAGAGGAACAATAAAAATTTAAAGCAGCCAATAAAGTATTGGAAAAATTATGTACTATAAAACATGCCTCTACTTTCAAGGGCAGCAAGCACCTATGACTAAAATTTTAATAAAGTAATAATAAAAAAATAATAAAATATTTAAAGAATATATTCATTAAGGTAAAAAAATAAGAATGACTCCACATTAATGATCTATGCACTGAATTTCAAAATTAAATGAAGTGATCCAAGACCATGTTGCAAACAGAATAACTGAAATTCAAGCTGTAATTTTTAATATTAATAGACTATAAGATTTCTCATGCTTGAAATTCCAGTATGGTTGGGGACCTAGCAGATGCTCACACTTGTGTTACATTGAGTCATCCCAGAAGTAATAGATTGAACAACAGGGTATCTGGAGTGCATGTCAACCACTTGTAAGGCACTCATGGAATACGTATTGAAATGTGGGCTAATTATATTTAAGGTCTTATTAATAGCATACAGCTCCACAAAAAAAAACACTGACAATGCTGGGATGGCCAAACATATATGTCCTATTGCCAACCACAAAAGCACAACCAAATGAATTATCATGTTAGGAGCCATCTGTATAAACTATAGCACCAGGATTCATGTTATTTACAGTATTATAAAAGGTTTATTGTTAGATAACCAGATTTGTGTATTTTTTTAGTGTATCAATAAAGACTAAAGCAATAATTCATGAGAGAAAGCTGCCAAAGGGGTAATAACATTGAGTAACAGTGAGAACTGAAGTTAATTGTGTATTTAAAGATAAGAAAAGTACTGAACCTAGCAGGGTAATAGATCTCAGACATTCCTTATACCGATTAAGAAACGGGTTGGAGAACACCACATCAAAGGTCAGATGATTTGGTTACACTTTAATGCAAGATACATAGGAGCAGATCATTTGGCTTTGTCTATACCAAAGAGATGACTAATCACTGTTCATTAGAAGGCTTACCACAGGGCGTAAATGAAAAGCACCCATAGCAAGACGGACAATAATGAGCGGTGGCTAATGCGGACTAATAAGCCACGCAGCTGTAGTCCAAACGGACACTAGAGCTCAGTAGAAACACAACATGCATACTCGATCAGCAGCCCAATGAGTATTAAATAGAACTCTCAATATGTTTAGAACTTTTTAACATTTTACCTTCAGCTTCTTTAAATGTGCTATCCATGTCATTTGCTGGCCAAACCACAATCTGGGTGCATGGTTCAACTGGTTCACCAAATAAAATCAGTTGATCAACATATTCCTTCAACCGGGAAAAGCAGATGCATTTAATTTTTTCAGGGAAAAGGTGAACCTGGTCGTTTACACCACGATTCTAAAAGGTTATAATGTTTAGGAGCAGTTTCTTGGCAGTAGCTAAAGATCTAGAGCAGCGTTTCTTAAACTGTTTCATGGAACCCCAGGGTTCTGTGGAGATCACTCAAGGGTTCCGTGAAACTTATGAGCTTTTTATCATATCATTCCAGATAAAACAATAAAAATTAACACCCCACGAAATTAAAAAATAGAATCCCAACTAATCATCACTTCCCCTAGCTTATGCAGTGAGATTTTTTTTGTAACATCACACCAAAATCCTGTCTTCACATCAGGCGTTTTTAGCATGTGCGGTTGCCTGCCTACATTATCGAGGATATTATTTAGGTAATTTACACAGTAATCTTTAAAATCCATAGGTGTACCCATAAGTATAATAATGTGTTTGTGCAGGTATATATAGAATAACTTACCCATTTGTGCTTTTAATATGTGGTCATTAGCATGGTTGTGAAAATAAATGTATAAAACCATAAGCGCTGCAAAAATGGTCCCAAATATCATTTTGAGGTTGTGTCTTTGCATTTGACACAACCTCAAAATGAAAACACTATCACCAACAATGGAGTTGAAGTAATGTTTTCATTGACATAGTCTGTATAATAGAGGTAAAGATGATGAAATGATTTCATTTTCTGTTATTAGTTTTCACCCGTGATAATAAAGCATTTAATTAATGTCATCTGTCATAGATCTTGTCAAATTCAGTTATATTTATAATGAAATAAATGAAATAGTCACTTGTCGATGTGTCATATTTTTTTTATTTTAAGTATTTACTTATTGATAAATTGTATTGGTTAGGTCTTTGAAGTTTTAAAACCCAGAAATTGTATTAATAGTGTGTTGGTGTTTTATATTCTTCTGTTAATCATATTATCAACGTTAGTAACCATGTAAACTTCATTCCGCCTTAAAAGGTAGCTGCCACACTGTTTTTTGCTTTAAAATCAATTTCAAAATTTTGTTGCAGAATGGAAAGGTAGCTTAATAAAGGCACTCTAAAGCATTATACTGCAGAACTTGACTCTTCTACTTCGGACTCAAAATCTAGCTCTTTTGCTAACAATGGTTATAATGACAGTGCTACAAATAAAATTACTTCAAAAGGAGTTACGCCAGTTTTTGCTTCTACAAGTAATTAACCCAGAACAGTTACTAAAAAGCTTAGGAAGTATGATGAAAGTTATGAACAATAACAGCAATCCTCAGTGTGTTATATACAGCAAAGTTCTCCCAAATAACTCTATGGCTCCAGCTAAAATGTGTTGGCATTTGGAGTCTGTTCATAGTGAGTTTAAAGAAAAAGATGTTGAATTCTTCATTCGAAAAAGTGAAGAACTCTTAAAATTAAAAAGTTTTATGGCTCAAATCACAAAAACTGTAAATGAAAAAGCAACTGAGGCTTCTTAACTTAGTTAGCTATCAGATACCTCAACACAGTGAAGCTTAATCAATTGCAGAAAATCTTATTAAACCTTTGCTATGGAGATTGTAAAATCTATGTTAGACGACAAATCAGTAAAAAAAAATTTCTAAGATCCCACTTTCAAATGACACGGTAGCTCAACGCACCAGAGATTTAGCAGCCAATATAAAGAATGAACTTACTTTTCGTCTGAAATTATACAAATTTTCATTACTAATGGATGAATCTACCGATATAGCTGGACTTGCAATATTAACTGTCTTTGTTAGATATGAGCACAAAAATGCATTATTGGAGGATCTTCCGTTCTGTAAATCTCTACTAATGCGTACTAATGGAGTGGAAATATTTGATCTTTTCAAATCTTTTCTTGAAGAGAATCAAATACCATGGGACAACTGTATTGATATCTGTACTGATGGAGCAAAGGTCATGAGTGCCACTATTAATGGGGCTGTACAGATTATTAAAAATATCGCTAGAAAATGTGTTCTAGTAGCGATTGCATGATACATAGGCAGACACTTGGTGCAAAAAATTGTCTCCCAGTTATAGAATTGCTTTTGATGAGGTTGTCAAAATGATTAATTTCATAAAATCTCAGCCACTATATAATCGTTTATTCAAAATATTACGTGAAGATATGGGATATGTCATACATCTCTTCTTTTACATACCGATGGTCCGATGATTCTTTTACATAGATCTGATGGTTATCTCGAGGAAAGATACTAATTTTGAGCTAAAGGACGAGGTACATGCTTTTTTTAGAACACAATTTCAAATTGAAAAATCAATTATTTGATAGAAATTGGCTGTTTAAAATTGCCTATTTAAGCAACATTTTTACAAAAATCAATTAACTTAATTTAACCCTTCAAGGCTAATAAGAAAATGTATTTTCTGCCCATGAAAAGATTCCTGCTTTTAAGAAAAATATAGAATTTTGGACAATTTGTGTGAGCTCCAACGATTCTGATTGCTTCCCAACAATAAAAAGCTTTTCAGAAGAAGAAGGTGTTGAAATAGAAGAATAATATTTGAAGAAATTATTCAGCACCTGAAAGGTTTAAGTGAAGCTTTTAATCAGTATTTTCCAAATGAACAACAGACTAAATATCAAAATTCATTGTGGATTAAAAACCCATTTATTGTCAATGCAAAACCTTCAACTCTGTCAGCAGAAGAATACAAAACTTTTATTGAAATTACCTCTGATTCATTGTTGCAAGAACAATTTTAATTAATGCCGTTAGTGGAATTCTGCTGCAGTTTAATAAAAGATGAATATCCTCATTTGTCGCAAAAGGCTGTGTTGGCACTTTTATCATTTACAACTACATATATGTGCGGAACGGGGTTCTCAGCTTATGTGTCGACAAAAAATAAACACTGCAACAACAGAATGAATTCCGAACCTGACATGAGAATTCAACTTTCATCTATAAAACCTAATATTAAAGTATATCTGCTATAATAAAAACCAGTACCATTTCATTAAAATTTAGATCCTGTTTAAATACCTTATTTTTAAGTTATTTTAAGAACTTTTGTATTAATTTTAAAATTATTATTTTATGCAAATAAATATTGTTCAAAATAATTGTCATTTTTACTGCAAATAATCCATTGACAAAATGTTACCTTAAAACCATACTATTGAAGCAACCCAGGGGGTTCCACAATAACAGTGGACATTAAAAAGGGTTCCACTTATTAAAAAGTTTAAGAAACGCTGATCTAGATAAACATAAATTGAAAAATCATCTATACATAATGAGTCATGACAAACAATGTAACACTTAGGTTAGTTTCCTGTGGTATTCTGTTTCCTAATCTGACATTATCGGATATCTTTGTTTCAACTCAAACTGGAAAGGACCGACTACTGAAGAAACCCGTGATGAAACCAAGGAGATTCCCTTGTGTACCCCATTCCTGCAGTGTATTTAGGATTCTTCTCCTCCAAGTTGTGTCATATGCCTTTTGCATGTCAAAAAATACAGCAACAAGGCACTGGTGAAGTAGAAAGGCATTTTGAATAACAGCTTCCATGGCAAGTACACATTCAATAGACAGTCTATCTTGGGAGGAATTGCATTTCTCAGGGACAATTAGGGCATATTTCTCTCAAGGTACCACACAAGATTATGGTTTAAGATTCATTCCATCAACTTGCACAGGGTACTGGTCAAGGAGATATGACAATAACTCGAAGGGCATAATTTGTCTTTACCAGATTTCAGTATGGGAATCACCAATGCTTCTGAACAAGAAACTGGAAAAACCTGATCAAAAAATATTTTATTATAAGTAAACAAAAGATGTTTTAATGCAGTATGTAGGAGGTGAGATAACATACTGAGCCTGATATCATTTCTGGGGTAAGTGTCATGGAAATTATTCATGGCATACCTTAGCTCATCAAAAGAAAAGGAATAATTCATTTTGCGAGTCTCCAGTAACAAACGGGGTACTTTATATTTGCAACTTATACCTCATAAACTCAGAAAACATGACAACGTAAGAGAAACTGACATAAGTTTCCAAACAAGTTCACCATATCAAATGGCAGACGAGGATGCCATTGTTTTCCTGTCCGATTGGCAGCATTGATTGTCCTCATCCAACACAAGACCTGAACTTTTCTTCACATAATCAATGATGGAGTCTGAGAAATGGTATCAATATAACTTAACCACGATTTCAATTTATCACACTGAAACACTCAAAGGTATAAAACTCTTGCATTCCAAAAGGTGCATTGTAACTCTGTCTTAGCCCTTCGACTGAAATTATATTAAGCCCTGCAATTATCTCCAAGTGCACCCCTGCAGTTTTTATCCCATGATAATACAACAGGTTACCTTGGCTTTCCAAAAGTGAGAGGAATAAATTCATTTGCACTATCGAGTATCAGATTTGTAAAAGTGGCAAGTGCTGGATCATGCTACCAGTCTTATCGTACTGCTCAAAAGAATTTCTATTCCCAATCCAATCTGCCCTCTAAATCACTCATCCGTGGTTGATTCTGAGACAAATCATTATTACCGACTAAGATGATAACTGGTCTATGGTCACTTCCAAAAAAGTCTTTAGACACTCGCCAGGTTAAACTCGCCAGTAGGGATGCTAAACATACAGAACGAAGCATGAAAATGTACCTGATGAAGATAACATAAAGCTGTATGACCTATCATTCAATAAGCAGAGATCCAAATTCTGTCATAGTTGATCAACTGTAGTACCTCAAGAACAAATTGTTGAGCACCATGAATAGTAGTGGTGGGTGTTGAAATTGTCAATTACTAGATTAAATAATAATCTAAAGATCAGAAAAACATGTTAAAGCAGTAAAAATAGAAAATAAATAATAAGTAGCAAAGATAAGAAACAATTATATTATAATTTGGATATTACACTCTGTCTGAATATTACACTAGACAAATTCTTTATTTGTTTTTTTTTTTTTACATTCTTTTTAACAAAATTATAATTACCAATTATAATTTATTTATAGCAGAACCATAAATATCAAGATAAACATAAAAATAAAGAAGAAGTAAGAAGAGTAAAAGTTTAATAAGAATAAAAATGATAAAAATTAAACAACTTGTGACGTAACTATGTTGATACCTTGATGATTTTTTTTTTTTTGGTTTTTCTGGGTGAAAAACACTTCCACGTTATCATCCCCTGGGTATGATATAGTTGTAATAAACAAAGATATATCTCACATTATATATTTCAATTAAAATAATAAAATTACCATCTGCTTTACGGCAAATGGCATGAATAGCTGAAAGATACTACAGAGTAATATAAATGTATGGCCCAAAAAAACCATAAAACATAAGAAAACAATTCATTATCCCCAGAATGGTTTGCATGTGTTAGCCCCTAGGTTAAACTTGTGACACAATGCCACATAACAGATACAATCCACAAGGATGTGGTGCACTGTTATTTGCCAGTCACAGTGTGCACAGGTTTAGCTGTCTGTGTCATCAGATATCCTTGAGTAAGCCTACTGTGGCCTATTTGCAAATGGTGAATAACAACCTCCTCTCGATGGTTATTCTGCACAAGAAGCTTCACAGTTGACATAGTGTTCTTGATTGGATGAAGTTTATTGTTAATATTAGGATCCTACTCACTTTGCCACTCATCATGAACTACCCTCTTTAGAAAACAGACAAGATTATTCGAAGCGACACGATTGGTGGAAAGGAGGCTGGAAAGTGCGGCAAGTCTCCTTTGCTGCACCATCAGTGTGCTAATTGCTTGAAATTCCAATACTGCTGGGGATCTAGCAGATGCTCACTGCTGTGTTACAGTGATTGATTTGCAAAATAACACACTGAATTTCACAGACAACAGTGTGTCTGGAGTACACATCATTAATTGCTTTGTAAGGCATTCATGGAATCTGAGTAAACAATAATGTACTCAGTTGAAATCATCTCATCAGTTGGTGTTAATACTAATATAAAAATAGAAGCAACTTTTGTTAATGGCAGCTAAAAATTAATAATAAAAAAAAAGTAATAATATTAAAGGTTAATAACCCAATAACGTTATAAATGTTACCTGAAGAGGAGTTTGTAGCATACTTTCTTGGAGGAATCCAAAGAGGTAAACTCTTTCTATTATCTGCAATATAATAATAAAAACACAGAATTACATGGAAGCTAAAAAATTAATTATAAACCAGTTGTTATCAATCTTTAGTGAGTCTTTCCCAAATGAAATACTAATTAATGATTAAAATAAATAATTAATTAACAATTGAGAGAACTACTGTTCTCTCAATTGTCAGTTCATTTATAACAAAGTTATTATCTCTAATTTCTACTTAATTCAGGTTATTGCAAGTTTGTGTAATATATTTTGAGTATTATCATTTGATTTCACAATATTATCTTAGTTTATAATCTTATATAACTGTTCCTTTTCAGGATCTGTTGCAATTAGAAAGTTATGTACAGTATTTATTCGAGTTCATTAGATATTCCGCATTTTTTAAAACTTTTCCTTACTAAGTCTGTGGAAATACCTTCCCAAGCGTCTTTTATCCAAACACAAATCCGGTTAAAATCTGGGCGTTTGATTCTTCTTGTAGGCGTGAGAAAGAAATTTTCATCAGCCATCCATTTACTGTAAAGTTGTTTTAATGTAGATTTGAACTGTTTATTAATGCAGACATCTAGTGATTGCAATAGAGATGTCAATACACCTGGAATTATTACTTGGTCTGTCATACCCTTTTTTAAAATGTCTTTTACTTTATCAGAAGTATGCCTCCGCTAACTATCCATTACTAGCATACCAGTATTTTTTTTATTAAGTAAATCTCCTGATCGCTTTTGCCATACACACCTGATCCAATCTAAAATTAAGGTTTAGTCCATCAAACCTGATTCTTGTGCTCTGATAATAACTCCATTTACCTGTATGGTAGGAAGAGTTTTTCTTTTAAAAACAATGTATGGAGGTAATTTTGATCCATCAGAAGTAATGCAAAGCATAACACTACACCTTTGTTTTTCATTACTACCAGTGCGAATCGTAACACTTTTTTCACCTTTTTTGTTTACGGTTTTGTCAAATGGCATTTCAAAATATATGGAGGTTTGATCAGCATTTCCTATTTGAGAAGGCAAATAGCCTTTATCTTTTGTAAGATTTATTATGTATTTGTGAAAATGTAATATTTTTTATTCATGTCCTATGTATAATAAGTTAATATAATTTATTTATCTTATGTTTTGGTGGCTTTATGACATATTTTATTTTTTGCAATTATTAAAAAACGAGTTTTTCTGCAATTTCAGGGTCTTATACTTGATGTATAAAATCAATATTTATGTATTTTAATAAAATTTAGATTAGTGTGTTTGAACCAACTTAATAGATTACACTGTTATTGCATAATGATTATTATACAATTTTAATTTCTGTGGCCATTTTGAGGTGAACCCGATGGCCAATCGCAGCCATTTGTCTATTTTGTTATCCTCTAATGATGCTTAATTTGAATCCAAAATCTGAGAAAAGATGTATTCACACACATATTGAATTCTGTTAATTATTGAATGAACTGTTCATTCATTGAAAACAAAAATGGATTTCAAAAATTAATAATATTAAAGGTTAATAAGACAATAATGTTCATAAAGTTCACCTGAAGAGGAGGTTGTAGCAACCTTTCTTAGAGTAATCCAAAGGGGTAACCTCTTGCTACTATCTGCAACATAATAATAAAAACACAGAATTATACCGATTAAAAAGTACTGGCTGGATGTTGCTCACTAATTAAACAAAAAAGAGAACAATTTTTGATGGCAGTAAAAACTTTTACAATAAAAAAGCAATTTTCAAAAATATGTAATACACATTTATAAGAATTAATATTAATCATCTGTAGATTCTGTACTAATGGCAGCTTTTCTTGGAGTACTCAGAATAAATGGATACTGATAAATAACTACAACATAAAAGAATTTAATTTTCAATTATTAAATATAGTATTCAGTAATGGTGAACAAAATTATTATTATTTTAAAAACATTATTTTATTTATTGTCATGTAACTGGTCATTGGTAATTTCATAATAACCTTTCAGTTTCCAAGGTACTATATGCTAAAAACAGTTTATTGTTTTGCTAGAACCCAAAAAACTACATTAAATATAAAATAACAATATTAATTAAATAATTGGATTTCTGATATAACTGCTACGAAAATGCAAAAAATCATGAATATGGATTAAAAGTGGCAGCAGTTGTTACATAACCTACTGTTGAAAAAAAGGAACAATATAGAGAAATGAATGGTACAAATTAATTTTATTACTTCTTTTCATTGTACTTTTTATATTTATTTTATTTTTATTACATACTTACTATATAAATTATAATTTGTTAATATTCTTGTTATATTTTTATAATTATCAATAAAGGAAGACTATTTTTATTTTTATTTTTTTATACTTTTTCTATATTTCTTTATCTGTTACGTTTGAATGTTATAAAATACCATGTGATTTTGTTAATATTGTACTTATTATTATTTTTTTTTTACGAGATATCCTGTCAAACTTTAGAGGAGATAAATTATATAACTTCAATAAACTATTTAAAACATTAAAATAAGTAAAAAAATTCCTTTAAATATATGTATAAAAATATTTAATGTCTTGTCTTTCACCTTTTTAAACATAAATCCTTACCTCAATAATGGAATCTAATTTATAAATAAATCTTAAGTTCATAAAAATATATTACGCAGACATCTCAAGAATGAATAGATATGCCACTCAGTGGATAAAAAAGGAACTGCACTAGCATCTATCTGAATAGATCAAGGGAAACCATGAGAGCAGCAAGATCTTTTCTTTTCTTTACTGTGGATTGCAAAGAACTCAAACAGTATATAAAATTCAGCACCTATTTTTGTTTTATACAAAACAATGGCTGATTACAAATTTCAGAGATTTCACCTAAAGAAATTCAGTGAATTTCAAAGAGATTACACCTAAAGAACTTACCATTAGAAATATATTTTTCCAATTTTTCTTTTTACTGGCTTTCTTTTGTTTTTATTTAATTACATTATTTAACATATGGTAAAAAACTGTTTTTGTTACATTTAGCATTACATGATGCACAACTGCATCATTTAGCATTTGCAGTAATGAACAATGACAACAATTGAACTAAAAACATAATTAAATCAACTACAGCAACAAATAACTATATTATAAATTTTGTAATCATTTTAAAAAGATTTAGTGTATACTGATAACTTTCAAATTCATCAGTAACAGCAAAACTAAAACTAAATTACAAATTATAATAATGCCTTAAATTTATATTGAAAAACAATACTAATAAATAATTACTAACACAAAATTCCACCTTCTTTATTTTCGTTCTCATTAATATTATTATTTTCATCACCACTATCATTTTTGTTTGGCTTGTCTTCTTCCAAATCAACATTGAAATTAGTACATTCCTCTTCTTCAACATCGCTTTCTTCATCTTTTTCATCTCCAAATTCTTCTTCATCACTATCATTATCACCATTAGCACAATCATCATCATCTTCATCTCCATCATTTAATCCTTTTAAGTAAGTAGAGTCAGATTAGTATAAAACATATATAAAAAATGCAGTATTAATTAATGATAATAAAAATATTTTATCATGTCAGTAACTTTCAGCATTTACTGAATTTCTTAAAATAGATCCTGTGCAGGAAAACTTAAGTGACAATATGTTCAACTGCATAATAATAGAATAATACAAAAAAGAGTTATAAATAAAAAGTTACTAAAACAAATATGTAATTAAAAAAAAATAAATTAGTTTTATACAATCTGCACTGTTGACCATCACAGAAAAAAATGACACACTAATACAATCATTAAAATTACAAAGTCAATCTGATATACAAAACAAACACCTCATTAAAAAAAAATAACTCATATAACCACCACAACCAGCAAGAATGTTTTGTACATCCAACATACCAAAATTCGATATCCTAAAAACCATCCAAAATTAACTACAAAAAATTTGAAAATAAAGGCAGTAGTTTTTTCACATAGTATTTATTTATTATTCATTATCACATTTGTTTCAAATAATTTGATCGCATTTCTTGAATGGATTGCAGTCATATGTAATTCCAGACATCATATGGAATGCAAAATTACACATTTTATTTACAATAGAACAAGTATTGCAATTGCCATATTGCTGCCTGTTTTGTATTTTTTTAATTTATACATAGTTTTTATATTGTAACAATTATTTTCATAAATTTTAAGAATCCTATTTTTATCTGCTTACTAATGCAATGAGTAATCAGCTGCAGCATTTTTATTACTTTACTAATAATCAATTCTTGCATTAAATGTTATTAAAAAATCTATATAAATAAAAATATAAATGTTAGTTTGTTCAAAATCTTAAATCTCTGAAATTTCTTCAACAATTGCTTTTTGTTGTTAGTATTTTAACGTTATTTTTGAGGATGTTATTTATGGTCTGGTCAAGTAGGTCCCAGAACTTTACTATTTCTTTATGGTCTTTTGGAGACTTGTTTTTATTATTAGTATGGGCGTGGGCATTTGTTATACTATGGTATTAGATATGGTATTTTATAAGATGTTTTTAGGGTAAATGTTGAGATTCTTGGGGATTGTGACTTGAATTCTATGTGCCTGTTCCAAACTGTGGGACACTTTTCTTCCAATCTCTTCCCATGTATACTTTTACAGAGTCTATATCCTTCAGATTCCATGGCATCATGGTCGGTGTTTTTTATTTTCTGCAGTCCCAAGGATGAGATTTTGTGTTGGTCCAATTGGTCGGTTATTATTTTTATTTTACTACCATGCATAAATGAATTTGTATTATGTACAGTAATGTGTGTTCGGGCATTCCAACGTTTCTGATTCCATGTTATTTTCTAAGTGGCATCCCGCTTAGAAGGAGCCAAGTGCTGCCGAGTGCCAAGTGCACTCGGCATTTGAATACATACAAGTGTATCCGAGTGCTGCCTTCTCTGAACTCTGTTGCTTGGTTCAGCCAATGGAGTATTCCTTTCAAATATCTTTCATAGTTTTCTGTCAAGGGGTCACTGTTGAGGGACTAGGGCCCAAGTAACAACTCTAGATATGATATAGGTGATAGCGGGATATGACTTGACATTAGATGAAGTTTGTTTAGATTCAGTTAACCGGACAAATTTCTCCTATTTTTCCAAATATATCTAGACGCACCCCATGGAGGCTCAATCTGACTTTTGCTAAAATTATTTTGATATATATATATATATATATAAATTATTTATTTATTTTATAATTTTGGATGATAAAATGTTTTAAGGGTTTTTATAAAATATATTTTTTAATGCAGGCTCAGTAAGGGATAAACAAGTTAATGTGAACAAAATTTTAAAAAATCTCTGAAGCTGATTAATAATTTTTAAAAAAGACTGGAATTAAGAAAAACTAGATTGCACTTTTACGAAGCAACTATATAATGATGCCTGGCATGTGTTTGATACAGTCCTCTGAAAAAAATGTTTTGTAAACAAAGGGTTAAAAATGTTTAAATGTAAGTCTTTTAAGTCAGGATAGAGTAATAAAAACTTAAAAATACCTATTTCTTTGTCTTCTTCAAAAAACTGCTTCTTTATTTCACTGGTTTCTTTTTTTCTTGGTGGAAAGACTGGAACATCTAAGCAAAGGAAAACAAACAATTCAAAATAAATGAACATAAAATGCATTAGCAGAAACTAAAAATGTAATTATGTATAAATATTTTTTTGATCTTTATACAAATAAAACTAATAAGTAAATATAAAACATCTAAACAAACTGTATTTCTTGTCATTCTGCGTGGATTCCAAACAGGTGACCTCTGGACAAAACTTGCTGCCATAATAACAATAAAGTAAAACTTAGAAATAACCTGATGCATTAACACTTAAATAATAAATAAAATAAACTTCATTTGTCATCGCATGTTTTACCTCCCTAGGTGAATTAAACTCTTGTAGTCTTGCATTAAATAATAAATAGTTTCTTTACAACATTCACTACTATTTATATCCAAGTAACAGTAATTGTCGTTTCTAGCACATATGACCTCTTTTGTTCATCAGTATCTTATTTAGACTAAAACAATACTTTTGATTTTTAGTACCTATTATTTAAAAATGTTTTTCTTTAACCCTTTCAGTGCCACAATATTTTTCTTACATACTACCTTAAAAGTGCCACCTATTGTACAACTGGGTATGCATAGATGTGCCAACCAATATTTAAAAAATATGCTGACTATTTTTTTAAACACTACAACTTTGATTTTCTTTGTCTGTACTGCATATTTTTTTTACTTATCAACAATAAAATACAGGAAATGAGAAAAAAAAAAAATAGTTTCCATACAATTACAAAAAAAAAGATTTCAAAAAACTTTTACTTACTTCCAAATTTTACATTGTCATAAAATTCATTAAAAAAAAAAGTTACACCATTTTAAGTCACAATACTCTAAACTACATTTAATTTTCTATAATTTAATTAACCATTCATTTAATTAACCAATTTTGGGGTCTTTTTTCCCACAAATAACTAATTTACAGTTATTTTTCTAAAATTGTGCAGTTTATAAATTTTATCACTATTTACAAGTACGCAATATTATGAGTTCAATGTTCTGATATTTCATGTTTATATTTACACAGTTATATTAATAGAAATAATTATTTATCATTAAAATTTACTGTTTAAAAAGTTTTTAAGCTAATATTACTATTTTACACACAATAAATAAACACAAAATTTTCATAACATATACGCTATATGTTATGAATTTGTTGTGAATTCCTTTTTTGTATTTTCTGCACATAAATATAGATATTTTCCTTTTTCCTCCAATTTTGGTACTTTTTACACTACAGTTCTTTTGTTTGTTTTGTGAAAGTTTCTCAAAGAATTTATCTGCTCCCATAAAATCCCCATCACCTTGTTCTCTAGCTCCTTGGTTGGCAGGAGAGACATATATATACATTAGGTCTGTCTTCTTTCTTTTGCAGCCACTCTTTGGATAATTCCTCAACTAATAAGACAGTAAACTGCAATCTGGAAAGAAGTTTTGTTGAATTACACTACACTTATATAGAATATATGAATTCTGCACCGTGCGACCAAGTATGTTAAACTTTTTTTTTTCAAAACTTGATTGTTTTATGGTCATAAATGCTATGTCCTGTATTGACAGTGTTTGATCATTTACATCTACTATTCTCATAAAAGTCAGTATCATTTTAGGTTTATTTTTAATAAGAACATGGTTTCTCCATCGCTTACTTTTACATTGGTTTGCTGTAGTGGAATTTGTTGATAACAACAGTGTTTGTTTCTTTTGGGTTTTTTCTCTCTGTACCCGAACATAAGTGTAGAATTTTTTTCTTTTATATGTGGTTGTACCGACTGGAAATGATTGTTTCATATCTAGTAGAATACCTTTTCGATACAAACGCAGTGTATGCTTTATTTATAAGGTTTGATAATTCCAGTAATTTAATAACTAGAAATGCCAACCCTTTTTCTTCAATTTCTTATTTTTCAGACCCCTTGGCACCTAAATATACAAAAAAATTTAAGCAGTAGTGTGATACAACATCACATATCATCCAAAGTTTTTTAGCAAATCTGTGGTGTTTTTTTGGTATGTATTGGAGCAATTGACTGTATGTTTTAGTCCCAACCATGCTCTCATCAACAGAAAGATACTTACTTGTCTACAGTAAAATAATATTTAGATATATGATTCATATATAGACCATATGAATATATGGTCTGTAAGAGGCTGGAACCGTGTAAATGGATAATAATTTACTTGTTCTGGAGTAGGTACATTAGCTGTATTAATGTGAAAGAACTTTAACACAGCTTGAAACTGATTCCTAGAAAACGTATTCTCAAACCAAGGTATGTATTGGCTGCTGCTAGTTCACCAGTAACTGAAAATCGTGGGCTTTCTATTTACACCTGTAGTTCCAGATAAGAGAAACAATATATGATTTTTTTTTGTCTTCAGCAATTTGAATGGTTTGATGCAGCTCTACAAGATTCCCTATCTAGTGCTAGTCGTTTCATTTCGGTATACCCCTACATCCTACATCCCTAACAATTTGTTTTGCATATTCCAAACGTGGCCTGCCTACACAATTTTTTCCTTCTACCTGTCCTTACAATATTAAAGCGACTATTCCAGGGTGCCTTAATATGTGGTCTATAAGTCTGTCTCTTCGTTTAACTATATTTTTCCAAATGCTTCTTTCTTCATCTATTTGCCGCAACACCACTTCATTCGTCACTTTATCTACCCATTTTTAACATTCTTCTATAGCACCACATTTCAAAAGCTTCTAATCTTTTCTTCTCAGATACTCCAATTGTCCAAGTTTCACTTCCATATAAAGCGACACTCCAAAGATATACTTTCAAAAATCTTTTCCTGACATTTAAATTAATTTTTTGATGTAAACAAATTATATTTCTGACTGAAGGCTTGTTTCGCCTGTGCTATTCAGCATTTTATATTGCTCCTGCTTCGTCCATCTTTAGTGATTCTACTTCCCAAATAACAAAATTGTTCTACCTCCGTATTCTTTTCTCCTCCTATTTTCACATTCAGTGGTCCATTTTGTTATTTCTACTACATTTCATTACTTTTGTTTTGTTCTTGTTTATTTTCATGCGGTAGTTCTTGCGTAGGACATCATCTATGCCGTTCATTGTTTCTTCTAAATCCTTTTTACTCTCGGCTAGAATTACTATATCATCAGCAAATCGTAGCATCTTTATCTTTTCACTGTTTGTACTGTTACTCCGAATCTAAATTGTTCTTTAACATCATTAACTGCTAGTTCTATGTAAAGATTAAAAAGTAACGGGGATAGGGAACATACTTGTTGGACTCCCTTTCTTATTACGACTTCTTTCTTATGTTATTCAATTATTACTGCTGCTGTTTGGTTCTTGTAAATGTTGGCAATTGGTCTTCTATCTCTGTATTTGAACCCTAATCTTTTTAAAATGCTGAACATTTTATACCAGTCTACGTTATCGAATGCCTTTTCTAGGTCTATAAATGCCAAGTATGTTGGTTTGTTTTTCTTTAATCTTCCTTCTACTATTAATCTGAGGCCTAAAATTGCTTCCCTTGTCCCTATACTTTTCCTGAAACCAAATTGGTCTTCTCCTAACACTTCTTCCACTCTCCTCTTAATTCTTCTGTATAGAATTCTAGTTAAATATTACACACCAGTTTTTATAATCTATCAATCGCTTCCTCACCTGCACTGCGCAGTAATTCTACAGGTATTCCGTCTATTCCAGGAGCCTTTCTGCCATTCAAATCTTTTAATGCTCTCTTAAATTCAGATCTCAGTATTGTTTCTCCCATTTCATCCTCTTCAACTTCTTCTTCTTCTTCTATAACACCATTTTCTAATTCATTTCTTCCGTATAACTCTTATAACTTATATAAGATTTATATTTATATTCTCTTATTTCTCCGTATATCAATATATGATATATGGTATGATATATAGAGCTGTTATTTATTCACATAACAATGAGGTGGTATTAAATAATGAACTGAAAGCTATAGCTTTACAAAATGGCTACAATAAATCTTTTATTGACAAGATTTACAGGCGATATTTAAAGAAAAAATATAATAACAAAAGTACTACCCTTATTCCAGGGAATGGTTCTAAAAGTTATGATAGAAAATATATTTTATACAATTGTACAATCAAAAACACAAATAAAATAGTAAATGTTTATAATAAAGAACAATATACACTTGCATATAACCAGTAAATAGTATTTTGGAAAAATTCTTTAATTATAACTAACACTAATTATATTTTTGACAAATTTAACTTAAGTAGCATATATAAAATTAAATGTACAGATTGTGATGCAATGGTCGAGGGCAAGTCAAAAGTAAAGTGAAATTCAAAAAATCAATATATTTATTTGTACTTATATAAATGATATTTGCATTGTTTTTCAACATATTCCTCTCCTACGTCTATGCACTTAGTCCACCTTTTAATGAGCTTTTGAATTTCTTCCTGGAAGAAAGTTTATGGTCTCGTATGCAGAAACATTTTTACTGCTTCTATGGCCTCTTCATCGGATCGATAATGATTCCCTCGCAACTCTTCTTTCAATCGGCCAAAAACATGAAAATCGCTTGAAATCAGGTCCGAACAGTATGAAGGGTGGTCCAGCAGCTCAAAACTTCTTGAAGGCAAAGATCTGTTTTTTTGGCTGTATGAGGTCGAGCATTACCCTGAAGCAAAATCACACCCTTAGAAAGTTTACCATGTTTTTTGGATTTGATTTTTTGCTACAGTAAACGCAGCAGCTCAGAGTAGTTGTCACTGTATACTGATTGATCTTTAGGTGTGAAGTAAACTAAAAGTGAAGCTTCCATATCCCATGATCATCACCTTTCCTGCAGACATCTGAATTTTGAACTTTTTTTCTGTGGGAGATGAAAGATGTTTACACAATAAACTTTGTCGCTTACTCTTGGGTTCAAAGTGATTGACCCATGTCTCATCAACGGTTATTATTCACTTAAGCTTTGTAATGTTTCAATAGTTTCTGGGAAATTTTCAAACGATTCTCATAGTGGATGGTGACGTGGAATTGACGTGGAACCCAGCAAGCACAGACTTTTCGAAAGTTTAAAGAATCATGGGTGATTGAAAATGCTAAGCCATGGCTTATACTAAACTAGCTTGCAATATCATCAACTGTAATTTGTCGATTACCAAGAATCATTTGTTTAACTGCTTCTTCAATGTTGTGTCGTTAGTCTTTTAAGTGGAAGACCTACATTGCTGCTGTTCATCATCATAGATAGAAAGCCTACCATTTTTAAAGCAATCAATCCATTTGTAGATCTTGCTTCCACTCAATCAACTCTCTACATATTGCTGCTACATTCGATGAATAATCTCTGGTGGTTTCACCCCTTCTCAACTGAGGAAACATATCACTGCTTACATTTCTTCCTTAGTGCAATCAGAAAAAATAGCACTCATTTTAAACAACTTTTAAAATCCACAGCAGTGCATTAGGTTACCCTTCTATATGGGTAATTGTGATAGATCATTTAAAGCAAGATTCTTGGAATATCTAAGAGCATTTAAAAATTTTTTAAAAATTCTTCAATTACGGCAGATCACTTTCTTTCAAATGGACATAAAATTACAGATTTAGTAAATTATATTAAAATACTAGAAATTTGTAATATTCAAAACAAACTGGAGCATTTGGAGAAATATTATATTTACACACATAAAAATTTCAATTTAATAAACCACCAGGTAAATTTTGAGTAGGATGATCTGTTTAAATTGGTAGGCCTGTATAAGAGTGTTAGCATCTGACTAATAATCAGTCATGATATGGTTAACAAATTATCTCAATGCTGATGTTAATTTAGTATTTTCAATAACTGATGATGAATCTAAAGTATGTGAAAAGACCTTATTAGACTGAAGGTAAGATCATTTTTGCTTTATATGTGTGTATCTGGTGATTTATAAATACTAATTATAATTCAGCAAACAGGACAATATGTTTAAAAAATTTATTTATATATATTAATCAGTTATTTTTTCATACTCTATACTCTCTCACTCTTTGTCTCTCTCTCTCTCTCTCTCTCTCTCTCTATATATATATATATATATATATATATATAAAATATGAAAAAAAAACTTTTCATATTATATAAAATAACTCTTTTTCTCTGGTACTTTAGTTATTTTGAGATGTACAGATTACTGCACATATCACTGTAAAGTAAGTTCACTGCAAATTTGCAGTTTACTGTATAATGTAGAAACTAAAACCCGGCTTGAGGATTGAGAAAACTGGTGGAGCTGCAAGGGGTAACAATGTATTTTAACTTATGTATCCAAATTTCCATTTACAAAAGTGCATATAAAAGTAATGATTATTATATATACATTAAAAATTTAGAAGTTATAGTCATTTAACAATGCCTACTTACTATGCAATTGACTAGTACATTTATAAAAAAAAAAACAAAAAACAAATATTTCTATGTATAGCATTGATCATGTTATTTTTTCAAAATTCATTAGGGGGAAGATATTGTGAAAGATCCAATTTCAATTTACTTCAGAGGCACTTCAGAAAAAACTTTGGCAGATTTGTTGTCTACAAAAATAATCTGAATAATAATTTATCTACATTCTGCTGCTATAATGTTATTAATACATTAATAATAAAATATAAAAATATGTTTGTTTATAAAGAAAGGAATTCACCAACTGAAGAAAATGACTATTAACACAATATCCACACCAAGGATGGTTCTAAAGTGGCCACAGGCTCTCATCTCACCGCCCGGCAGCACCATATAGGTGCTCTATGCAACGCTTCATTTATTTCATAATCATTCAATTACATAGTTAAGCTTTGTTTCTTTTTGTGGCGTGTTCCTTGTGTTTATAGTGAATGTGTATTTGTACTAGGTCTCAGTTTTTTTTATTGTTTGAGTATGGCTGACGATCAAATTGGGATTCCTTCACAACCGAAGAGAACACAAAAATCGGCACAAAAATCTATATGACAGATGACAAACAAAAAGCGATTTTAGAGTGTGATAGTAGCGATGATAATTTTGATGGGGATGATGATTCCAATTATTGTCGCGGGGGGGGGGGGAATAGTGACGATGAAATCGAAGATGTGACAGATGGTAATATGATCAATAAAAAACCAGTATAAAAACTTGGCTTTCATATTACTGAGATGAGGTTACAAAATTATTTCAAACTTTATTACAAGAACAAAAATACCAAAATTCCTTTTCATGATTGGTCCAATTGTTCAAGGAAATCACTTCATTAGCAAATCTGAAGATAGTGAAAAACAAGGTTGCACACATCGGAAAAAATTCTGTCAATGTGCTAAAAATGACAAGCAGAAAGATACAATATACTATTGAAAGACATGTCCTGATCTTTCTGGTTTGTGTTTTGAATGATATGAACCATACCACATATAAGTGTGGTTTAATATTTTTAAACCTATAGGAGAGTGCTATAGGAGAATGTTAAAAATCAGATGGGTGGATAAAGTGACAAATGAAGAGGTATTGCGGCAAATAGATGAAGAAAGAAGCATTTGGAAAAATATAGTTAAAAGAAGAGACAGACTTATAGGCCACATACTAAGGCATCATGGAATAGTCGCTTTAATATAGGAAGGACCGGTAGAAGGGAAAAATTGTGTAGGCAGGCCACGTTTGAAATATGTAAAACAAATTGTTAGGGATGTAGGATGTAGAGGGTATACTGAAATGAACGACTAGCACTAGATAGGGAATCTTGGAGAGCTGCATCAAACCAGTCAAATGACTGAAGACAAAAAAAAACATAATCATTAGATTTATCTATAATAAACAAAACTGAAAAACATTTATTTTTGATTTCTTAATTTTAGGCCTATTTTCCTTGTAAAATAAATATAAACAGATGTACTAAATAAGTAAAAAATTTGTATCGTACAGATAAACCAACGCTATAAAAAAACAACACATGTATTTTATTATCTCAATAAGGCAGACTCCACGGAGACATCCACTGGTTCTGTAACTAATGTTTTCATTCAAGGAACTAAGGATGCCATAGAGGTGTTTTTGAAAAATTATTACCAAAAATGTAAAATATGTTATCCTTTATTTGTAAATGTAGGTTATATTCATAATTAAATCAAAAGAAAAACGAACAAATTGGGTTTTTTGAAGAGTATAATAATTCCCCCATGGCACTGAAAGTCTTCTAAAAATATTTACAATGACTCTTCTTTTCAATATAATATTTGTTTTGTTCTATGCAATATATTAATTTTAATATTACTGAATGAATAAATACAATAAATACATATAGAGTCTTTAAAACTCTTTAAAAAACCTAGTAAACCCTTTTTGCAATAAGTTTGAAATTAAACTAATTTTAAATAATTATTTTAAAATAATAAATTGTTTAAGAAAATTAGTAATTAAAATTAAGGTTACCGGTTAAATTTGGCCTTTTATCAGAAAATGGGAGAAAAATCAACATATAACGGTCTGTAAAAAAAAAAAATAAATAAACTAATAAAATAATCAAACAAGTAAAATTCTTATTACTGAATGGTAAAAAATAATTAAATAATAAAATTAAAGAAAAACTATATATATTAAAATAACAATATGCATTTATGAATAAAGTGATTGTAGCAGGATCATTTGCAAAATTCTGTAAATTAAATAATTACTTTTTTATCTCTCTATGGATATACTGTATTATAATTCTGTGATGCTCTTACCATTATATCACTATATATATATATATATATATAGAGAGAGAGAGAGAGAGAGAGAGAGAGAGAGAGAGAGGGAGAGAAAGAGAGAGAGGGGTCTGTGGAAAAAATAACTCTTTTTTTTTTCTCTGGCATTCATAGATATTTTGAGATGTACAATTCACTGCACATATAACTGTACAGTTCACTGCATATGTGCAGTTCACTGTATAGCTTAGGAACTAAAACAAAATCTTCCACCACTCATATGTGCCTATGAAGATTAGTTTTTGTGCAGCATTCATTTGAAATAAATGTTATTTGATGATTTTTATAATTGATAACTAACATGAATAAAGAGTTGCAGTGAAACTTTGGATAACCTTGGCAAATATTTTACCAAAACTATTGTGTTCCTGATAGCTGGTCATTTCTGTTTTAGATCATCTATAATTTTTAATATTTTCTGGCCTCTTTTCTGTGTACATTCTATTGAGCCTTCTACTATTGTTTCAATCAACTTTCATTTCCAACCAATTATAATCTCCATTCTGAATTGTGATTAAAAGCTTCTATTTTCATTCACTCTCCTCATTATTTTTTTCACTTTTCCCTCTGCCCGTCCAAATATTAATTTTTTCTAACATCCTCAGTTGATATCCCTTCAGCCTTTCTTTTTCCTGTTTTCTTTTACCGCTTGTGTTTCACACTCATGCAGTACACTCATGCATAACACTTCAGGAGATGCTTCTTCAAGGCTAACTCTATCTTCTTATATAATAACTGTTTCTTTCTGTTGGATGCTTCCTTAGCCATTGCTATTCTTGTTTTTATTTCATATTCGCTTCTGTAATCTTCCATTAACATGGTATTTAAATACCTATAGTGTTCTACCTGATAATTCTTCGTTCTTTTATATAGACATTCAATCACTTTGTCTCCTATTATATATTATTCTGTTTATTTTCTTAATATTCAAAATAATTTATATATATATATACATTATTCATATCCTTACATAAAATCTACACAAAAAACATTTAGGAAATATAAAATTTTAAATTATAACTAATTAATTTTTATTAAACAGTCATAAAAAATGACATGCTGATCTCAAGACAGCATGGTCATCTCATTGGTTGCAGGTTCAAATCACAAACGAGCCTGGTATTTTTCACATGCTACACTTTCATAAGCACACTTGCTGTAGTAGATTAACTCAAAACACACTCTTGTGGTAGATTAATAATAAAACAGCATATCTATGCAGAAAAAAAGTATTATTCTTTTTACATTTTCCATGATTTTAACTTTAATTAGTATAATCTTGTATTCAATGGAAATTTGTTTTTTAACTGTAACATGTAATGGTTAACAGACGACAGACGTAAATGTCACTTCTACAATTAAAAATAAATTGTTCTATATTTTAGGTAATTTATAAACCTTATGATTATAGATAATTTTGTATAATACTTTTTGCATCTTTTATAAACTCCCCTCACGTTAAAAGTAAAGAAAAAGACAATGTAAATTATACTCAAAAATCAGTTATTGATATATATATATCAAAATAATTTCACAAAACAAACATTATTATTTATGAACCAATTTCACAAAATCAAACTTTTTTAATTTTTCATGGTGACTTTCAGCTTAAATGTCCTGACATGGTTCCATCAGCTTTCATCCTATACATTTGTGTTATCAACTTTGGGTAAGTATTAAGCCTAGATTTAACTTTCAACCATACAAATTTCAGGTGGCTCAGGAATTGAAAATTCATGATTTTAATCAGAGAGTTACTAATACTATATAGTTTTCAGCAAAATGTGATGAAATCAAAAATTTTTAATTATCTGATGAAGTTTATTTTTATCTATGTGGTTATGTTAACAAACAAAACTTTTGCTAGCGGCTGGCCTAGGCTTTTATGGCAACAACTACACTAAAAAAATGACAATGTAGTATGCAATGTCATACTAGATATTGCTGTCAGTATTCTTTTAAAACTAATGATAAGTTTGATATCATTGATTTATCATATTTTTGGAAGCCAGCACACATTATAACATGGAATATCATCAGTACGATTTAGCTTGCAGGATTACACAGCTATCTTTTAGAGGGCTATTTCATTTTCTAAATGTTTTTCAAGTCGTGTTCCTCAATATCCTAACTGAGATTAGGATTTATGAAGCATTTGGACGACCTCCACTGGGATATTGTGAATTTTCATTTATGGAAGTACAAATATATATACATGTGAATGGTTCCCCCCTCTACATGATATTATCTTTTAAGAAATGACTTTTATGAAAATGCATGATGAATGATGTAGTTAAAGCCTCTCAACAACAGTCATATAAGTATGAAATAAAAAATAAATGTAAATTTATTATGCGTGTTAATCACTCATTCTTGTATGTTACTTCATGGATGCTGAAGAACTAACAGTTCAAACTAAAAATCAGAACAGCCAGATTTCTTATGGTCCTTAGGCAGCGCTTCCCTTCTCACCTGTCATTAATGATAACTGATGACAAAAAAACTATGAAGAAACAGAGTAGATATAAATAAATCTGAAAGGAAATATTCGTGCAGGGCTGAGACTAGAGGTGGAAAAAATGTAATAATAAATTCATTCATTAGAGAATTAAAAGAGACAAGAAGTATTGTGCTTGGTAATAATAAATATTTTTATTTTAATTAAAAATTACCAGGTTGTAGAATAGGTTTACGTAATCTCTTTGTTGCAGTCACTTCTTTAAATCTTGAAGGAACTGTAATAGAAAAATAACAAGGTATCAACAAAAAAATTAATAATAAAATAAACCTGTATAAAAAGCCAAGTAATAAACAGTTTTCCTCAGGTTTTTTCTAATGGAATAAGCTCCATTAGCGTTGGATTTTTTAAATTTTTATTATCAATATTCAAATAATACTTGTACATAAGATTCTACAACTAATCTAAAAAAAATAGAATTTTAAGAGCAATTCCACAAAAAAAAATTAAAAAATTATTAGCATCTGTTTCAACTTTTAACCAAAATGTAAATGTTTAACCCACAAAATCAAGTTTACTAGTTTTTACCAGTACAAGAGCATGTCATCATTTATACTTCCCCATCTTTCTGTGGACAGGAAAATGGGAGAAAAGAAAAAATACCTGAATAACTTTTTAACATTCTGGTATATTTAATGTTTTGCCCTTTTTATCGCTGTACTCTTAGAGCAAATCCTAGTACCAAATTATAAAAGATTATAATTTCATTTAAGAGAAAAAATATAAACAAATAAATTATTCATCCTACAATATGACATTTTGTCAACTAACATAATAAAAATCATCAATCTTTATTGTTAGTTAAAACTTTTACTGCCAATAAAGGTAAATAATTAGTAGGGAATGATTCCCTTCCATCTACCAGTGCAAATAGGTTTCATTGCAAATAGCACAGATCTCTAGCTATATTTCTCCTCTATTAGTACATAATTAAATATGTGAAGGTGTTAATTTGTCCAACTTCTGCTTTGTAACAGTCACAAATGTTTTTACAATAGGTAATTTAATAATTATTTATAAATAGTATAAAATATATCGGGTGATCATTTGAAAAATTACCACATTCATTATTCAACAGCTATCTGTTCCATCGTATTTTTGTTTGCAGGCATATACATACACCATTCTAGGCGGGAACCTTTTTAAAATTATTTTCAAAGGGGTAGAACCCAACCTCTCTGGCTGATCTGAAATTGTCCATTCTTATTAAAAATATGGGTTTTAGGTTTCTCCAGCACTGAAAAAATCGTACAGTACTGTACCGTACAGTAAACGCAGCATTATAACATCAGTTAAGCATACAAAAAACCAATAATAAGGTTAACTTCTTTGCTGGTAGCATGTTGAAAATTTTATTACCAGATAAAGTTAATGATTAAATAAAAACTAATTGATAAATGAATAATTGTTTATCAAAAAATTAACCTTAAATCATTCATTAGTTAATTTTGTTATCTTATTGTTTAACAATAAGATTCCATAAGAAAAGAAATACATTATTTTTACCTCAATAAGATAAAAGTACCAATTTTTAAATCATTTGTTCCCATTTTCCTGTAAACAATAATAAAGTCTTTGTTGAAATTCACATCTTACTCTTATTAAAGTTTCTTTAGTTACATCCCTACATGCTCTTACAACTTTATTTTTCAACTCCTGTATGTTAGCACGAATTTCTTTATAAATTATTGATTTTAAATGATCCCACAAAAAAAAGTCCAGTGGTGTAAGATCAGCAGATCTTGTCAGCCACTCAACTGTTTCTCTTCTGCCCATCCAATGATCAGGAAACACTCAGTCCAACCATTGTCGAACTGGAAGTGAACAGTGAGCAGATGCTCCAATTTGCTGAAAGTGAAGCATATCTTCGTTACATAACATGTTTCCATTGTCATCTAACTGATTTTCTAAGGCATGGACTATTTGTGGGTGAATAACTTCATGCAGCAAATGCAAGTACTTTTCACCTTTCAAATTCCCATTGACTAATACTGGACCGATTATATTATCACTGTAAATCCTGACCCACACATTTATCTTTACAGGATGCTGCGCATCTCCAACATTGAAAACATGAGTATTTACATCACTCCAGTACCAGCAGTTATGTTTATTAACAAGGCCATTTAGAAAGAAAGTGAATTTGTCAGAAAAACAACAATTTTTTTGTAAATATTGGATTGGCATCTATTAATTGAATGATTTATTCTCAGAATTCAATCCTTCAGCATCATCTTCATTCAGTTCTTGATGCAGTTGAATTCTAAACAGAAAAGATTTATTCAATCTTAATGTAGTGAAAACAGAACCATAACTAACCCCAGTTTCACTGGATATTTTATGAATTGAGCTCTGAGGATTTGCTACTACGTTTCCAAAGATTTCAACCAAAGTTAATTCATCTAAAACCTTTTGCCCTGCACGTTTCTTATGCATGACAGATCCCATTTCTTGCAATTTTTTTTCTAAGTTTTACAATGTAAGAGTGTGAAATATTTTTAATTGGATACCATTTATTAAACACGTGGGCAGTGCTACCATTTATTTTGTTCTCAGTATGTAAAAATTAGTTCAGTTCTTTTTTCCAGATTGTAAGTCATTTTAGCAAGACAAATTTAATAAAGACAAAAATTGAAAGGCCAAATGTTAGAACAATAACAGAAACCAAATGCTAATTTTAACTAAAAAACAAACAATTTAAATAAAACATGATCATGAAATAAATACAATATATGCTTTTTGCCACTAATTACATACAATATGAAGAAAACAATATGCAAAAATTTATTATAGAAACTAAGATCTCAATAATTAGCAGAAAATTATAGCCTGTTACAAGGTAATCAATTTTTCAACATGTTGTCAGCATATTAAAAACCAATAGGTTTTTCATATGCTTAACTAATGTTATAATGCTTTTACTGGTACAATTTTTTCAATGCTGGAGAAACCTAAAACCCATATTTTTAACAATAACAGACAATTTCAGACCTAATGGTCATTAACATTGTATCTCCACATAACCTAAAAAAAAAAAACACATTTTTAATCATAACTTCCAACACCAGTGAACCAATTTTTATTTTATTTGTACTAAATTACTTATCATTCAAAGGACCTTACAATGAGTTGTTGTCACAAGCTACATCAGCTCATTTAAAAAAAAGAAAGTTTTTAACCCTTGAAAATGTAGAACAAATTTAAGGGTGAAATTTTGTATTGGTAATTTAAAAAATAATTTTTACAGTTTTAATCCACAGATTATGATTATTTCAAATAGTTTAATAAGTAATATCACATAATTTTAGTTATTTTTGTTGGACTGAAATTGAAAAAAGTGCTATCCCAAATGGTTTTTCATACCTACATACCGAGAGAAGGGTGGGCAGAATTTAATTTTCTTTTCACCAAAATCCATTACTTTTTTCGGGTTGTCAATTAATGTGTTACCATTTGCCATTTAAGATTTTTGAGTTGGAGTAGGTGTAGCAGAGATGGTGGGTTCTACCCCTTTAAAAATAATTTTAAAAAGTTCCACCTAAGAATGGTGTACATGCCTGCACACAGAAATACGATGGGGCTGATAGCTCTTGAATAATGAATGAGGTAAACTTTTCAAATGATCACACAGTATACTTTTTTTTAATGCAGAGCAACTTTTGTACAAATATTTTACATAGCGTTGGTATTATATGATTAAAAAAATAACTGATATGGTGTGTAGTATTCCATTTTCATCAGAAACAGAAACAATGTGATTTTTCTGGGCCTAAAGAAGTTAACAATGCTGACAAATAACTGAATACGGTAAAAAATCATTACATATACAACAAGAAAGAAAAATCAAATATTTTTACAGTAGAAAATCAATACACAATAAATTATATTGATTAAACACAAATCCAGTTTTAAGCACAATTGGCGTACTAGTTTGCTTGGTAAACAAAAAAAGAAAAAAGATTGGTTTTGCAAAAACATATATGACTTTTGTGCTGACAGCAAAGAATTTTTTTATAGCAAGCAGCACTCTAGATAGTCAATGCACCTTACAACCCATTCAGTAGTTGGGGATAGAGCAATGATTTGCTAGACATAGTCACAATATCATGAGTATCACTCAGAGATTTCCTCAAATTTAGAGTGCTTTTAAAATTAAGGAACATTAAAGCATTCTAAGTGCTATAACTGTAACGGTTGTATCACATGTGATACACAGTATCACGGCATGAATCACAAGTGACTGCCAAAAATAACAAGGTAATCTGAAGAATAACAATCGTAAAATCATTCCATGCCAGGCTTAGAAGAAGGGAGAGCTTTTTTGTTCCCTTCTTCATTCAGTTAAAAAGAACTTCCGAAAACGCTAGAACATAATAATTAATTACACTGGTTGGTAAGCGGAATTATAAATTATATATTTTAATCTTATGTATTAACCAAAAAATAACTTGCAAAAACTCTTTTTTTATATTTATTACCTTATTTACATACATAATAATGTTAATATTAGTCAAGCCCAACAATAACTATACTAAAATGGAGAATTTAAGCTATGAAATTTGATTGCAGTTATAATCGTACAACAAAACACATTTCACTTTTAAGGTAACCCACTTTTTTATACTACCTGTGGATAGAAATCTATTTTATTTAAAACATAAATGCAGATAATCTATTGAAACTAATTTTTTTTTTTTTTTAATAAAAATACCAAACATATTTTCAAGTAAATATTTTATATTTTGCAGTTGTTACCCAAGTTAGAAAATAATAATAGCTACATTTTTGACAATAAGTAAAAAGTACCTGAATTCTTTCACAAGAAGGAATTCCTTTTTCATTTTCTTTTAAAAATTATGCATTAGAAAAAATTTAATTAATTTTTTTTTTTTAAATGTTAATTCAACAATTTAATAATATAAATTAATAAAAGTAAAATATATTATACCTGAAGATGTTCGTTTTCTTGATGATTTCCAAAGCCTTAGCCTCTCATCAGCTTCTGCTAAATAAAGGAAAATATGTATAATTGTATTATATAATACGACTAATGTATAGCAATACATATGAACACAGTTTTTCATGATCGTGAAAAAAAGTGATGCTCAAGTTAAAAAATGTAAATAAAAATATACTAGATCACCTTCAAAATACCTTACAACAAGAAATAAACTACTTGATAAAAATCTACAACTTTGTCAATTTATACCATCATAGCAAAATAAAACTTTTGAAAATTCTCATTTCACTAACAAACAATCTTTTATAAATTTAAAATCCAGTGTTCCAAGGCATAATGCATTATTGTACATTTTTTCTCTGGTTTTTGGTAGTTCAGTGGTTTTTTACATTTATTTATTCTTTACTTTTGTAAGTATCACAGAAGCAATTTTATTACAAATACTTATTTTTAAAAAATACGAGAATAAACATTCTATAGTTCATTTCATAACTGAATACATAATTATATTAGTTATTACACTTAGCCAAAATGGATTTAATAAAATACATTAACTTTGTTAACATAAATTTAGTTATTATCATATAAGATTTTAACACAAATATTATAACTCTTATAGGTTAATATTTTAAATTTATGTTTATCATTTTAGAATATTGCATTCATTGAGTATTCATTTTTACACCACTAAAACATAAATATTTCATAATCAGTCAAAATAATCATCAATACCTCTCACAAATAAAACTTTGTAATTCAGAATTCATTCATGATACGTACAAGGTCTGTTCAGAAAATAACCGAACATTTTTAATTTTGTGCCACTGATAATAACCACCTCTGTATAAGAATTGAATTATTTCTGTTAATGTGATATGTTCTTTTCTTTTAAATCTTATTATTTCAAGTACATTATCAAATTTTTTTACGCTACCTAGTACTATCAAATGAAAAAAAACGTCTAATAAATTTGAGGTATTTTTTGAAAGAATTTTTATTACAAATCTAATTGAATTTAAATATAATGTTTTCATGCTTACTTTTTAATTTTTTCCATTTTCATTTTACTTTTAGGTTAGGTCATGTTTAGAACTGTAAACTTAGTTCGTTGACTTCACAGTCTGTGGACTCTTACTGATGAAATTCTAATGAATTCCGTGATAGAGCGAACTAAGACTAAAACACAATAAGGTAGTAATAGGAATTAGGAATGCACTACTGTCAATTCTACTGTCTTTACATATACAAAATGCACAAACACAATAAATGAAACAACAATCCACAATATCATGCAATGGATGATTGACTCTTAAAATGTTATGTGCTATTTACATGTAAAGATACATACCATGTAGTTATTGTATTACAAAGAGTTACTTACTGTGGTATTCAATTTGTGAAAAATCTACATGGATGGTATAAATACATGAAGTAATTATGTTTTTTCAAAGGAATATAAGTAAGTGTAGGGGTGCATAAATAAATACAGTACAATGTTTTCTGCTCTTTTAGGCTTAAATAATATTGGCCTAATAAAAAAAAATAATAATGAAAATTAAGTAAAGTGGGAATTTAGTATACCTGATAAGATGTGCCTTCTTGAAGATGCTTTTAGAGATGTTGGTCTTTTTGAAGATTTCCAAAGTATTAACTTCTCATCAACTTCTGGTAGAAAAGGGAAAATACAAACAATTAAATCAGTATTTATTATTACAAGTTTTTACTAGAGTACATACAACACAAATCTTACAAAGAAAATCCATACTCAACTAACATTATCAAATCAGTTAACAAGTACGAGACAAATTTATAGTCATTTTTTGAAAATTAAAAAACAAAACAATACTGTGAATTAAATAGAAATGACATTGCTGAAAAAATAATAGGCAATAAAACTTATACAAAATGATTAATAATTGTCAGACTGAACCACATTTCACATTAATGGATGTCTATTCTACTGTCAAATGATATTAACTATCTTTGTAGCTGTTATACAAGATTTAGTGATACCTGTAGAAGTTTTTGTGGTTGGAGATGTTTTTTGAAGATAACTGTGTTCCCATAGACGACCTAAAGGAAAAAAATATTTACATTACAGAATATTAATAATGTTATAAGACTCTAATTTAAAATAATGTAACACAAAACAAAATCTTAATCAACTAACCGAATACAAATAATTGTCTCAAGAGACCAGAAATTTTTCTTTTATTGCTCAGGTAATATAACTACTTTTCAAAATCTTTACATTTGGACTTATAATTTACTTATTTACTACCGTATAACTACTCCAAAAAAATTAAAATTATGCTGATGTCCAGCCAAATAAAAATTGCATTACTCATATCAAGTTCTTGTTTTCTCTTTGAGACTTTTTTTTTTGTCTTCAGTCATTTGACTGGTTTGATGCAGCTCTCCAAGATTACCTATCTAGTGCTAGTCGTTTCATTTCAGTATACCCTCTACATCCTAGATCCCTAACAATTTGTTTTACATATTCCAAACGTGGCCTGCCTACACAATTTTTTCCTTCTACCTGTCCTTCCAATATTCCAGGATGCCTAGGTATGTGGCCTATAAGTCTGTCTCTTCTTTTAACTATATTTTTCCAAATGCTTCTTTTTTCATCTATTTGCCGCAATACCTCTTCATTTGTCACTTTATCCACCCGTCTGATTTTTAACATTCTCCTATAGCACCGCATTTCAAAAGCTTCTAATCTTTTCTTCTCAGATACTCCGATCGTCCAAGTTTCACTTCCATATAAAGCGACACTCTAAACATATACTTTCAAAAATGTTTTCCTGACGTTTAAAATTAATTTTTGATGTTAACAAATTATATTTCTGATTGAAGGCTCATTTCGCCTGTGCTATTCGGGGCATTTTATATCGCTCCTGCTTCGTCCATCTTCAGTAATTCTACTTCCCAAATAACAGAATTGTTCTATCTCCATAATCTTTTCTCCACCTATTTTCACATTCAGTGGTCCATCTTTGTTATTTCTACTACATTTCATTACTTTTGTTTTGTTCTTGTTTATTTTCATGCGATAGTTCTTGCGTAGGACTTCATCTATGCCGTTCATTGTTTCTTCTAAATCCTTTTTACTCTCGGCTAGAATTACTATATCATCAGCCAATAGTAGCATCTTTTAACCTTGTACTGTTACTCCGAATCTAAATTGTTGTTTAACATCATTAACTGTTAGTTCCATATAAAGATTAAAAAGTAACGGAGATAGGGAACATCCTTGT
This sequence comes from Lycorma delicatula, assembly GCF_047948215.1. Taxonomy (NCBI): domain Eukaryota; kingdom Metazoa; phylum Arthropoda; class Insecta; order Hemiptera; family Fulgoridae; genus Lycorma; species Lycorma delicatula. Next base: position 131,767,316 of record NC_134462.1, on the reverse strand, counting down.
CGGACTCCCTTTCTTATGTTCTTCAATTGTTACTGTTGCTGTTTGGTTCCTGTACATGTTAGCAATTGTTCTTCTATCTCTGTATTTGAACCCTAATTTTTTTAAAATGCTGAACATTTTATTCCAGTCTACGTTATCGAATGCCTTTTCTAGGTCTATAAATGCCAAGTATGTTGGTTTGTTTTTCTTTAATCTTCCTTCTACTATTAATCTGAGGCCTAAAATTGCTTCCCTTGTCCCTATACTTTTCCTGAAACCAAATTGGTCTTCTCCTAACACTTAGGAGAATTAATACTTAGAATAGAATTCTAGTTAAGATTTTTGATGCATGACTAGTTAAACTAATTGTTCTGTATTCTTCACATTTATTTGCCCCTGCTTTCTTTGGTATCATTACTATAACACTTTTTTAGAAGTCTGACGGAAATTCCCGTTTTTCATAAATATTCTTTGAGACTAGCAGATCAAAAACTAACATGCTGAAATCTTATTTTTATTAAGAATTTATACATTCATACACACACTGTAACCTTTTAATATTGCTTAACACTTTTTTTAATCAAACAAATTTTACTCAATATAATTTTAAAGGAAATTATTTGTTTTAAAATATTTATTTTGCTATATCACATAAGAATTATACAAGGAGGATTTTTAAATACATTTCATTGAAACAACTTCTAGATAAAGAGACATGAAAGAAGGGTATGCATTGTCAGGTCCATATTTTTTTGTTCAATATTGTAAAAAATTTAGAATCTAAACCAGGAAATTTCTGATATTATTTTTGCTTATCTCAAATTATTTCTCAGAAGTTTGAATTTAAGCTTGCTTAAATTCGAACTTCTGAGAAATTTGTCATAAATCAACAAGCCTAATTTTTACCTAAAAGAAACCTGGGTTTCAATGATTAGAAGGCATTTAAAAGTCTCAATGGGGGAAAATGACCACTTAATTTTGGGCTATGTTGATTAACCTGATACACAATTTGCAAATTTAGGTAGCCCAAGAACATTTCCATAAACTATCACTTGGAAATAAAGGATGGATTTTAAAAACTGCTATATTGCTTTTTAAATAATCTTCAAATATGTTCAGTTTAGTAAGTGATGGATAATTTCTCTTACCAATCAGCATTATGAAACTGAGATTTGTCAAGCACTTGTAGTAAGAAATTTCAGAACTGTTACATTTGGTTAGGTTTTAATGTTATGTTTAATTTCCATTTGAAATTAAACTCAAATGTCTATAATAGATAAAATCAATTAAATTTAAAACAAATTTATGAATTAGATCTCAATATGAATGAGGAAAGGTCGCACTGCAATTTATCTATGCTCTTAACCAAATCCAATACAATCCCATCGAACCAACTTGGGCACTAGTATAATTACAAATGGTAGATAGAAAATAAAAAGAAGTCATGCACGAAAATTAAAAAATAACTTTCTTGAAAGCAAAATCAAAAAAGCTGCAAGTGTTATCAGAAGCAAGGGAATTTATACTGGACTTTAATAACAAAACTGAGTGACTGAGATGATACTGACAGACAAATAAGTAAATCCAGTAAAAAAAAGGACTTAAATCCAGTAAAGAGACTTAGTTTTACCATAGAACCTTGTACGTAAAAGAAAGAATAAATTGCAGATGAAACTCCATGTTTTTAAACGTAAAACCATTTCTAAGGAGAAGCTACTGCCTGGAATATTGGTAAGAGTGCAAGAGAAAGGGTGGACGACTGAAGAATTGAACGTGGATTGGTTGAAGATAGTGTGGTTTCAACATCCAGATATAATGTTACATCACAGGTCCATGCAAGTCATGGACAGTTTTCAAAAAAGAAAAAGTGAAAGAGAAGTGGGAGTGGGAGTGGTTGGGATACCATATCATCATAGTTTAGATATAATGAATGTTTGACAGTTCAGATAGTTTTTTTTTGGGGGGAGGTTTTAAGAAAACGTCATGTTATCATCGCTCAAGTCAAAATAACAAGAGGCTCCTAATTGGATATTAAAATATTAATAAAATAGGATTAAAACTATGATAATAGGAATAAGATTAGAAAGAAATGCAACAATCAGGATAAAACATAATGTGAATAACAAAATAATATCAAAATTTATGAAGGGTTAAATCTTATTAAGTATATTAATTCTTTTTAGAAGTAACAATACCCAGTCTAGTACATTCTTCTCATTTCCTAGGATGTGCTGTCCCTCGGAAATTTAAATTTGCAATGTAAGGCTGTATAACATACTCAGTCCATAAGAATGTAGTGCACAGTCAAGCGGCAGTCGCATTGGATGCACAATGGTGCCCTCTCTGCTGACATCAGGTATTCATGACTATGTCCTAATTGTAACTGGCACAAGAATACTTCCTCTCAATAAATCTTTCTGCATGAAGAGTCCCGCGGTAACACCATATCTTTGATGTGTTGGAAGTTTATTATCCGCAGTAGAGGTCCAGTCACCTTGCCACCTTCTTCAAAGTGTATGTTTAATGGAATTAATAAAATCAGTAGTTGTAAACTCAAGCAGTGAAAGACGGTCGGCTACATGCATCTTTGGCAGCAGAATTCGCACATTCATTACCCATGATTCCCACAAGGCTAGGGATCTAGCAGAAATTTACCTGTGTGTTGTGACAATTTAATTCAGCGATTGTATTATGTATTTTGGTGACAATATGTCTGGAATACAGATCTCCAAAAGCTTGGAGAGCACTGTACGAATCCCTACAGATAAGGATGTGATGGTATTTTGATTTAATGATATTCAACGCCATTTAGATGGCAAACAGTTCAGCACTTGTAATACCAGGTAGACTAAAAACATAAGTTCTGTCACTTACAACAAAAATGCATTCTGAAGTAAATCTATAGATTAAATTTAATTATATTAACTATTCAATTATAATTATTATAAATTTAAATCGATCTATTTTTTTATATTATTTATTAATTGTCAATTGAAAATTACATATAAAATTTTATTCAACATATTTATCCTTGACACAGATAGAAAAAGAAACAGAATGATTACTAAAAGAAATAATTAAAAATACAATATGTAACTAGATAACAATACAGATTTTTGTAGCATGATACATAAAAAAAAGAAGAAAAACAGAAAAATTAAATTAAAAAAGTACATAGAATCAGAATATAAAATTAATTAAGTTTACATTTAAATAAAATAAAATAAAATACAATAAGTTCAAAATCTAAAAAAAAAAAAAAAATTTCATTATGGAGAAATAAAAAAAAAAGCGATAACATATGATAAGACAACAAGAAATATTTATAAGATATGACAACTGAATACTATTATGAATTTATACTGCCTTAGCATTCACATAAACATTCACAGTTTTATATATGTAGATTTTTTAATACCAAGTAGTATATTAATTTATTTTGTTGTTGCTAATTATTATAATAGTATGTTAAATTAATGTTATTAGTGTGGATTATTTTTGTATTTCAATTTAGTAATTTAAAATATATATTGTGTTTCACCCGTTCATCTATTTCTTTGATTAGATTACTATTTATTATTTGGACGTTAAAATCATTGGGGACTTAGATAGAAAATATACTGAAGTAAACAAAAATTGATGTTTGCAAACACTTAACTTTGAAAAGAATTTGGTATAAGTATTTGTTCCTGCTGAACGAGTACTGTACGGTGGATTTTTAAATTCAAAATCATTATATATAAAATTTTATTTTTATCAAGAAACTTTATTATTCGGTTTTTATAATATTTTTCGAATCATTTTGGAAAAGTTACTTAACAGACTTATAGGTCTGCAATATGCTGGGTTGTTTTTATCTCCCGACTTATATATTGCGATTATTTTGGCTATTTTAAATTTAGTGGGGAAATATCCTTCAGTAAAACATCTATTTTTTAGGCATTCAAATAGTTTTATTATGAATATACTTATTTATTTTAATCAGAAAGCATTAAAGCTATCAATTCCAGGTGATGAGTTATTTTTTACATTTTTTATTACATATAAACATTTCAGTAATATTTGCTGGGTTAAGAAACAAGTTATTAATAAAGAGTTGTGTAGGTTTGTTTATCTAAGATTTAAATCCATATAGTTGCATAACACTAAGAAACTCATTTATCAGATTATTATTATCAAGAATATTCAAATTTGTATCCCCTATTAAAATTATGTTATCATCTGCCTTTATATTCTGTATATAAGCATTTAAGGTAATCAGGCAAAAATGTATGGGAAGGTGATCAATAAATGGCAGTCAGCTTATGGTTCCCATTATCAATTCTAAAATTAATACCAAATTAATTTGCATTTTCTAACTCTATTTTCATTATCTTGTGTTTAATATTTTTATCTATAAATAAACATATACAGTCGCTCTGTGAATTTATTTTTAATGATTATGTTATAAACCTTCTAACCCTTCCAGCTGGTCTAGTGGTGAACTTGTCACCATATCCAACGGTATCATTCTACTTCAACCCATCTATATATACTACTGTGTCTGAGTTTGTCTCTGTTAGAAAATGGTAAAATGTTTGCTGGAAGACGAGAGGAGTTGTTAATTTTTTATTATATACAGTGAGGTCATAATTAAAGATGATGTGAATTGATGATTTCTGATTATGTTAATTTAGCTAATTAATTTGGATAAATGCTTATTTAAATAGAATAACCAAATGGTCATTTCGGACATTTTTCTGTTAGAAAACGCTGCGGCAACATAGCACACCTATAATTACAGTAAGATAGAGAACAAACTTCATAAAAAAATTTTATATTACCTATCTTCTTTGTTGTTGGTTTATGTTTTTTTCTCTTTGCTGTAGTTTTCCTTCCAGTAGTTGAACAAACTGCAAAGCAAAATAATTATTACTTTTAACAACAGTAAACATAGCATCTTCAAAAAAAAATATAACTAGTTTAATCATCATCCTTTCTCTTTGTCCAATTGTTACTTTCACTAAATTATGTCCCTTTATCATGCCTGCTATAAATGTTTTTTCCAGCTTTGCTCTCAAAATAACAGGTTTAAAATAATACATAAAACTTCTTCAGAACCTTTTTTTTGTGGACCATGTTAGAAAATTAATATTATTTGATCAAGTATTTTTTCAATTAAAAAAAATAAGAAATTTGTGTAATTTCAGATTCAAATTTCCCAAGTAAAAATTAAGATAAGATTAACAGAAATGTAATTTAGAAAAAACAAATAAATTTCACATTGAGTTGGATTCATAGTTCACTCCACTCACACTTTCATTTTTTACTTAAAAAAGGTTTTTTGTATTGACATGTATTTTTAAATTGTCTTTATTCTACACAGCAAATTTCAAAATTATATAACAATCCTAATTACAATACATCTAAATTTTAATAATTAATATTTCAATAAAATTTGAGAGTGGAGAAAAAATAAAATAAATAAATGCTGAATGAACACATGATAAGAATACCAACCAGCACACACTATAACATTATAACACACATTTGTCAATTAATGTTTAGAAACAATCCACTTAAAACAAAATTTAAATATGTTAGAATCAAAACAAATGGATTAACATAAGAGGATATCCAAGCACAGCTATTAACATAGCTTGAAGATCAGAATGTCTATACATTAGCATATTATTTTTAGATATTATTCATATACAAATAAATAAGTATTTATATAGTCTCGTGAATATTTAAAAAATTCATCAACATACTAACCACTGTGCCAAATAACCTAAAATAACACAAAACAACCACCAAACACAGTAACAGAACCTAAAAAACTAATACAAAAAGTCAACTTTGGAGGGATCCTGCATCATCAGTCAGTACAGAATTCATACAATCTGAATTCAGATTCCAGTTGGCATTGTGTTATATTGTTCAAGTGTAGTGGTTATTAGGGTTTCAGTTTTCTAAATTTTTAGTTTCTATTTATTTATTTTTTGTTTTGTTTAAAGGTCGAATTTTAGTATTAGTTTTTTAGGTTTTGTTACTACTGTGTTTGGTGGCTGTTTCATGTTATATTTATAAATATAAAAATACGCGTGCGCACGTTAGGTATCAAAAAACTATGACTAGTAATCTGATGTAACTCACAAATCACTACTGAAAATAACAGCCATTCTCAAACATTTCATGCAAAGTTTACAATGGAAGATGAGAGTGAAGTGGTATATCACTGCTTTCTCTACTGAGATAAATATGAGGTTGCATATTTCCAGCATGCCAATCGCACCATAATATGTGTGATAATCAGCCCTACAAGTGACACCTTTACTCTGTTCACCATAAGTAATAAATATCATAACTTTCAAGGAAAGCAATCTTGACTGCTGACTGTTGTACTTCAAATGCTTTACATATGTCACAATCAAAACAATTGATTGGGGCAGACATGCATAAAATACAATAGTTTTACTCCTTAAAATAAAATATCCCTCAAGAACAAATAAATCTTACTAATTAACATAAAAAACAAATTATATTACATTAATACAAATCATTCAATTACAATTTGGAAAAATCTCAACAAGTTTTGATTATTCAATAAAAATGTAACAGTACTGAAACACAAATATTTCAGTTGGCAATATGATGTATTAATATGATGTTTAAAAAGTGAAGCAACCTTATGGAAAACTGTTCCCTTCTTTTATTGCTGGTTTAACTGAGGAAAAATGGATTACACAATGCAGCAGAGAATATTCATTGTTTTCCAATACATCAGATGTACCAGTTATGCCTTGACTCAGAATGCCTTCACAGAAAAGTAAGGAGTGGATGCACCAAACAAGTCCTTCAAAAAGCAGTGTAAGACAAGTTCCAAGAGGCAGGGAATGTGGCAGATGCACTCAAAATTGGTCGACTGAGAGTGCTAACACCAAAAGTGTTGATCGACGTGCAAGCTGCATATTCTGTTAGTCCCAATAATTCTGTGCAACACCTATCTTGCCAGTCTGGTCTCTCCTTCGGCAGTGCCCACACAACATTTTGCAAGTACTTAAAGATGCATCCATACAGAATTCATGTTGATCAAGAATTGTTACCTGCAGACACTGGAAAACATGTAGCTTTCTGTCAGCAGTCCATGTAACGCCAGATGAGGAAGAACTCGATCAGTTTGCATGCATTTGGTGTATGAAAAATCTACATCAGCTGCATGAGTCTCCTCTGCACAAACAAAAAGCAGGTTTTTGGCATGCACTCTCGCATAGGCGAATCTTCATGACATTCTTTCATGGCACAGTGAACAATGAGTGCTACATACAGATGGTGCAACAATTTGCACAATCAGGTATAGTACAGCAACAATACTATGACTTTCTTGGATCAGTGTTTTCATTGACAAGTGATATTGAAGGGGTAGTGGTCCCCTCGGTCACCTCCTGACTTTTTCTTGTGGGGATACTTTAAGGATGCTGCTTACAAAACTCATCTTCATACCATTCCAAAATGAAATTAAAGGATCTGTTGCTGCAGTTCCTCAACAAGCATTAAGCATGTGTTTAAGAGCATGCCACAATTAATTATGTGAATTGCATAATGGAGGCCATTTTCAACAACTATTTAACTTACTCATTTTTCCCATAAGGTTGCATCATGTTTTGAACGCTCTGTAATATGAAATCGATCAACTTGGCCTAATAATTAGAATATAGTCATACGAGGTGCTACCCAAAAGTTCGGAGAATTTTACCATAAAAATAGGATAGCTTATCATAACTTATAATTTCCACTGTCTGCTTCAAAGTAATCCCCTTGGATATTGATACAGTGATCCCAGCGTTTTTCCATGGTTCCCTGGAAATTGCAGGTGTAAGTGTTCGAAGCACATTCTGCGTTTCTTCCTGAATCTACACAAATGTGTTAAAACGACGGCCTTTCAATAGAAATTTTATTTTCGGAAAGAGAAAAAATTCGCAAGGTCACGCAAATAGGGTGGGTGGGGAATCACTACCGTCTTTTTGGAAGCCAAGAAATTTGAACAGCTAGCGACGTGTGCGCGGGCGGGTTGTCATCGTGCAGAACCTAGCTGTTGTTATCCCACAGATCTTAACGTTTGCGCCTAATGCTTTCACGTAAACGCTTCAAAACTTCACAATAGAACATCCCATTGACAGTTTGACCAAGAGGAACAAATTCCTTATGGATAATGCCTTTGATGTCGAAAAAAACAATCATCATGGACTTCACGTTGCTGCGAAGTTGGCGTGCTTATTTTGGCCGCAGTGAAGTTGGCTAATTCCACTGCGACGACTGCTGGTAGTTTCAGGGTCATACCCAACTCAGTAAATTTGCACATATCCACAAGTATAAATTCTCCATAATCAATATGACAGTGTTTTTTATGAACAATATTTATTGTTAGACTATAATACACTGAAATTATTATAAACCAACTATTATAAATGAATAAAGCAAAGACAAACTTGAATTTTCTGAACTCATTTAATTTTCATATAAGAAAAATGACCAAAGAAATATTTACTGTAATGTTTGTGGCAGCAGTATAAATACTCAATTATGTATAACAACATATATTACTGTACTCCTTGTTCAAAGTACACTTTGCATGCTGTTTATGAAATGTTAAATCTGTAAACAATGTTTTAGTACTAAGTTAAAATTGTATTATTTAATAACAATTTTATACTTGGAAAAACAAACAATTTTCTTATTAACTGAAAAACCAATAAAAACTTCCTAACTCGACAAATTATTGATCTTTTGGATATTAAAATAACAGTTAAAAGATTAATAAAAAAGTTTTCATTAAATTAAAACAAACAAAGTAAAATTAGCTGACAGATAGGAAACAAGAAAAAGCATTCAAAATTATTTAAAAAGAACCTCTACATTTTACTGATTAAACACTATAATAAACTACCCAGGATTTTTTATAACAGCAATAATTTTTAATCGTATAAAATCTCTGATTTTATTTTTAATTTTAAAAGCCATTAAAAAATAATATAAATTAATCATTCTATAAAAGTAATCTACTAAATTAATAAGAACAAAGAAAATTAAGAATTAAGCAATACCACATGTTGTTCTCGAACACATTTTTCGAGTACTTGACCGAGTCAATCCATGGTCATCTAACGCTACAATGAAAAACACAAATAAATCATAATATAGAATAATTACAAAGTAAAATATATAAAAATATATTTTAATTACAAATTAAAAAAAGTGACAAATATTTCAAATCTGAAAATAAAGTAATAACTTTTATATAATATTAAATATTATATAAATGTAAAACATTTTTTTTTTTTAACTATATACTCGTATGTTCAAATACATTTAATTTAAAATAAAAAATAGCAAAAATAGTTTCATCTAATAACAACATTGCACTTTTGGATTTCCAAAGTTCATTTTTAATTAATAAAAAACATACAGATTTGAATACTTACAAAATCAATAATAAAAAGGAATTACGAGGCATATTTTTAAATTAAGGTCTGTTTTGAATTTGCCACCTATATAAGTGATGTAAAAAAAATGGTGCTTATGTAGCTCAGTTATTTCAATCTATCATCAGTGTTAGCAATAAAAGTTTTGTCATTTTGTTGATAATAATTTATATTCATCTGTTTATAATGAGTGATAAAATTTGTGATCCTGCCAAGCATGAAGTACGAAAAATAATCTGATTTTGATGGAAAAAAAATTTGTTTTGAAATTCACAAACTGTAACATTTACATGCCGAATATTATGAGTGACATTAAAATATGACAGTATTGCTTTTCATTTCAAAAAGGGCGAGAGTATAGCAGCTGACAGTCAATGAGAACAGATGATTTATGAAAAGCTGATGAAAAAATTCAATAAAACCGTTTCTTCACTGTGTTACAATTGTCTTTGATGTTTCACAATCTGGGCTATAAAAAATTGTGTGTCAGATGGGTGTCAAAGCTGTTAACCAAAACTAACAAGGAAAAACATTTTGCTGCATCACATAAATTTTTGTAGTGTTACAAAAATGAAAGTGATGAATTGTTAAATCACATTGTTACCAGAGAGTTCTTATATAAATGTCAAGACAAAGCAGCAATCACTGTGATGTGACATTCATCATCTCCTAGGCCGACTGTTTTAAAGAACAAAAGAGAATCTTTGTCAAATACTGTATAATGATCATGGAACTACTTTGAATGCCAATAAGTATTGCATAACATTAAAAAGTTTTAGAAGAGTTATAAAAAACAAATGACATGGGATGTTATCCCGCAGGATTTTATTTTTGCATGACAATGCCTGGCCACAGATGGAAAATTGAAACACAAAAGCAGCTGGAAAATCTTAATCATCTACCCTATAGCTTTGACTTAGCTCCTGGAGATTATTTTATTTTTGTTCATCTTAAACAGAGGCTTGCATCACAAAGATTTGACAATGATGAAGAATTGAAAAATGGTGTTATTGCATGGTTTAATAATAATAATAGTTTACTCATTCATTTGTCAACATAATGTTAAATTAGAATTTGTCATAGCAGATAAAAACATAATAAAAAATAAAATACAATGTACCTAAGTTAAGTATACTTAGAGATATTAAAAACATACATAAAAAAAACGAATGTAACAATATCGTAACTCAAAACTTTTATCACAATCCAAGAATTCATTCAATGAGTAAAACAGGTTCTCAACTAACCACTGATGCAGCTTATTTTTAAAAGCCTTAAAAGTCAGCTTTGATTGTCTGTGCTATCAAAGGATGTGCACTGCACAAATACATTCTTTTTGAAGACAAACTATCCTTTGCAATCTTTAGGTCTAACTAATGGTGGGTACATGCTTTTTGCCTTTTATCATACCCATGAAAGTCGATCTTTAATTGTAATTACTGTATTTTTCGGTGTATAACACACTTCTATGTATAAGATGCACCCAAGAAATTTAATATAATTTTTTGGAAAAACCTAAAATTTAAAGTATTAAAAAAAATTGATTAAATAATAGGCAATTTTAAATAATAAACTGACTTTTCAGAAACTTGCAAAACCCATGTCAATGTCATCTGAATCTTCTCTCTCATCAATGTGTTCATCCTCTTGTTCTTCAACATCATATCTTCTTCATACAAGAAATGATCTTCACTTCCATCAAGGGTGTTGCTAATTCCACATTTCACGAAAGATTTAACAATAGTTTGTTCATTCACTTTCAACTAAGATGTCTTAACCCACCCACACACTTAAGAGATTGATGGCGATTTCAGGGTACCCTTTGGTGTTAGCTGATGTACACCAGCATTCATCATCCACTTGTTCCACTCTTCCCTCATAAAGACTTTCAAGGGCTTATTTAATGTTACATTAAGTGATTGTAGTTGTAAGTCCTCCTGGTATGACAACCAGTTTAGTACTGCACTCTTGGAATTTTTGTTTGATTGTTTCCTTCAGATGAGCCCGAAACTGATCAAATACAAGAAGAGCTTTCTTCTTTAGCAGTGCATTATTCCTTCTTTTTCATACTTTCATCCACACTTTCATCCAACCAACCTTTTTCATGAACATGTACAATCACTCCTGTTGGTATTTTTTCTTTAGGCAGTGTCTTCTGCTTAAAAATTATCATTGGCAGTAGCTTCATAACATCAGCACAACATGCAAGAACTACAGTGTAGTGTGTTTTCTCATGTCCACTGGTTGTGATTGTAATGCTTTTCTCACCTTTCTCAGCTGCAGTTCTATTTGAGGGTACATCAGAAGTTAAGGGCATTTCATCCGTATTGGCTATCTTCCTATTTCAAAATTGTAATTATTTCATTGTTGAATCACATATTTGTGAAAGGAAATAATTTTGTCTTCATATTCTTTTGGCGTTTTGTGACTGATTTTTGTCTTTTGTATGCATACAAAGTCCACTACGTTTCATTAAATGGTAACACCATGACGCACCACCTTTAAAATCTTCTATGTTACAATACAGGCTACTTTGATTGCATGTATACAAATCATTTTTGTTGAAATGGCTATGTCATTTTGTCGATTTTCTTGTGCCCATTTTAAAACTTCAGTCTCGAGTTCTGGCCATTTTGCAACTTTACCACGTCCCGCGTGCTTTTCTTTATGTAAATAGAACATCTCCTTCTGAACACACCAGGTTCTAATCACTTTTTCTGAAGGCGGAGGTCCAAAATGTCTTTCATCTTCCCTATTTCCATGTTCTTCCCCATATTTTACAACCTGCAGTTTGTAACTAGTCGCCTACTTTTTTCCATCACTAAAACTGTCAAACTAACACAAATTATCGCAACACGTCAACTCAATACTGATAAACATCAGTAACAATACTGATAAACATGGTAGATGATAAACATCTGTAACTGATTACTCAGATAAGAGATTATGTAACTTAAATTGGGACTCCCCATTCTGAGCCAATGACATGCTAGAAGTCATGTGGTCACGCATCAACTCAGTTGCGTCATTCACCTCTATAAAGATCTTGGAATAAAATGGAGTGCATATAACTTTGAAAAGAGGAAACAATCTTTACCTTCATTGTAGATGAGAGACAAGACACACCCCATTTTTAAGATGAATTTTTAAGGTAAAAAAGTTCATCTTATTCACCGAAAAATTTGGGTATTTAAATTGTTTTTCATGTTATGAAACACATAATATATATATATAATTTAATCAGAATCATGATTTTTAATTTAATAAACAAAGGTTTGTAGTGTCTCCTCACATTACCCTTATTCAACATTACTCTCACAGCCCTCTTTTGACAAGATAAGATATCTTGAATATGAATCGACTACCCCTACACATGAATACTGAAATTAAGGTGACACTGAAATAGGCTAAAATAAACCATCCACAAACTGTCAATTGTCAAGCTGTATTTTGGAGACAAACTGCTACTCAACTGTTTAATATGAGCCTTCCATGTGAAAGTGGGATTAAGTAAAATCCCAAAAATTTCCCCTCATTACAACATTGGTCAATTCTCTCAAAGCTGGGTCTTGTTATCATTTAAAATCAAGCAGTTACAAGGAAACCACCTCTTTACCCCCAAGAAAATTAGCTGCCTGCTTTTCTTCTAATTATTGTAGACTTGAATCAATTAACAAAAGAGATGCATCATCAGCATAACAGAGGTGTAGAAAATTGCAATGATAAATCATTTATCCTAACAACAAAGAGAAAAGGGACCAATATAGAAGAACCTTGTGAGACCCCAAATTCATTTACCCTAGGCTCAGAGAGTACACCATTAACATTCACCATTTGCCTTCTGACCGATAAGTATGGTAGAAAGAGCCTCAAAGAATGCTCCCCAAATATATATTTTTTTTATCACAAGATTATGTGAAACTATGTCAAAGGCTTTTACATTCCTGCACAAAAACCGAACTGAGTGAAAGAAATCTGATCATAATGAACAAAATGACAAACAACAATCTATCTGTCTGTACATTACATCCTCAATAATTTTTGAGATGATTGGTACCAGACTAATTGGCCTGTAATTGTCAGGCTGCAGTTTTTACCCTTTTTAAAAATTGGTAAAACTCTAGAAATCTTAATTTTATCAGGAAACACTCCAGAAAAAAAGATATAATCTATAAATTAAGTCAATGGATTCAGAATCATAGGCAATATTCTTTGTATGAGATAGTTGGAGAACCCATAAAAATCACCACTTTTTAAGTTAGAGAAATTCATTACCGTATCAGCAATATCTTCTGCAGTGACTAAAATCCAACCAAATTCATTTTTTACCTGCCTACTGAACCTAAAATTACTAATATTCAAACGAAAACTACTTAATTCATAATCGTCTTCGTTAAGAATTTTACTTGCCATATTAATAACAATATTAATAAAGTGTTCATTTAAAATATCAGGGGTCAATGGTATATCAAATCCAGCTGTATGTCAATTTTATCTTCGTTTTTAATTAACTCCCATACAGCCTTGCACTTATTTGTTGATTTCATAATTTGTATAAGGGTCCTTCTTCATTAATTCTAGCCATTTCCTGTAATACTTTACTCTCATGGACAGAAGAGTCTTCAAATGCTTTACATAGAAATTTAAAGAAATCTTCAAAACTGTCAGCTGACTCACATGTATCAACCAGTCTTGGCAGGTCAAAACTTATGATCCAGTGGGTTGGTCTAATGGTGAACGTGTCTTCTTAAATCAGCTGGTTTGGAAGTCAAGAGTTCCAGCATTCAAGTCCTAAAAAAGTCAGTTATTTTTACATAGATTTGCATACTAGACCGTGGATACCAGTGTTCTTTGGTGGTTGGGTTTCAATTATCCACACATCTCAGGAATGGTCGAACTAAGACTGTACAAGATTACACTTCATTTACACTCATACATATCATCCTCTAAGTATTATTTGAAAGGTAATTACCGGAGGCTAAAAAGGAAAAAGAAAGAAGTAGAAGAAGGTCAAAACTTAAGAAAAACTGTGAAAATCTGATAAATCCCTAATCTGAAAAATGTCTGGAGAACAGTGTTTTTATTGGTTACGGTTTGTTTTTTTTTTAAATTTCAAAGTTTCAATAAAAACTGACATAATAATCACATCATGGTCAGAAATACCAAGATCAGTCACTTGCACCCTATAACTACCTACGACAAAACTACTACTAATGAAATCAAGACAGCAGTCTCCTCGTGTTGGCACTAAACTAGAACAAATAAATTATAGATTTTCAACAAACTAACAAAAAGAGTGGCAGGATTGAGAATTAAAATTTAAATCGTACCAAAAGACAATATATGCCTTCCCCTATCCACTTCAGTTAAACTTTGATCAAGAAGATCATGTAACACATCCAAATCCCCTTGTGATGAGCAGTACAGTGATAACAGAACCAAATTTAAATTTGTAAGCAGCAGACAACATACTTCAAAATTCTTTTCAGTGTCAACATTACCTAAAATCATTATCTGAAACTTTTAACTCTTAAGGTATGTACATGAATTCCCACTTTTAAAAAGTGAACGAGAAAATGGAGTCTACAATGTAACCAGAGGGTACATACAGCTCAATTTCACAAGAATCCAACACAAGCTACAAGTCATAACAAAACTGCTCAAAAAAAAAGTTTATTGTACAATTAAAAAATTACCACCTTTATCATTAAACTCATTAATTCCTTCCTGATGTGATAACACATTGTACAATTTGATATTTTACAAAGTATTGCTCAGGAGGCTCCCAGCAAGCTGAACAGCCTCCAGAGCAACAACACTTAATGGGGGCACCAGATAAAACCTTACATTTTACATAATATACTCTATCCATTTTATTTTCAAGAATTGTTGCAATTCCCCTACTGTAGCACACCAGGTTATTCATTGAGGCTTTCCAAGATACAATACCATCAGAGCCCACAATTAACTATTAAATTACAATTTCTTTAAAGTAACATCATTACTATTTAAGTTACTTGAATTATTACATGTTTTTTTTAATGCATCATGGTTCTGATATTCTTTTAATATTAATTCAATTATACAACCACTGCTATCACTTTCATCACTGCTACAACACTTAAGAGGAGAGAAACCATATTGTTCATCTGTCTATCTTAAGTATTTGCATCTATAGTAAATAGACGTCCTGTTCAATCTCTCCTCCATGGTCAAAATAATTTCTTCTTTATCTAAAACAAGTTCCTGCAACTCAATTTTATTATTTTACTTAGTTCATATCTTTTGCTCTAATTCCATAAGTGCTCCTGGATTTGAATCCCGATTAGGCATGGCATTTTCACATGATATAAAATTGCCATTTCATCTCATCCTCTGAAGCAATACATAATGGTGGTCCCAGAAGTGTATCATTGTTAAATTCATCATCAACAGTGAACTGCTCATTTTCCAGCTCGGCACCCACAAATGACATCTCATGTAACACACCAGCTGTCGTAACAGATCTATTACAGATTGGGCACATATCATTAAAAGCCATAATTAAGTTCGGTGACAAGTAAATATTCAAATGAAATATCACAAGTAAGATTATATGACAATTATACAGTGTCCCATATAAAATGCAACCCAACCTTATATTGGTAGGTATTGAAATAATAAAAAGGCATGTGTAAATGTAAATGTAATTTTTATTATTACCATCCATTACCTTACATTTAGAGTAAATGTTGGAAGTAGCCGCCATCTTCTTGAATACAAGCTTCAATTCTTTTTACAGCGTTTCTTGCAACTTTTTTCAAAGTTTGTGGCTGGATATTTAATACAGCTTGTTCAATATTGACCTTCAATTGTTCAAGTGTTCGTGGTTTGTTGCTGTAGGCTTTTTCTTTGAGGTAACCCCGTAGAAAAAAATCCACCGCAGTGAAACATCAGAATATAGAAAACCTACACTTAATAATGTATCCATTCATAAAAAATCAAATCAGCCTAGGTGTCAAAATTAACACATATACAAATATGATATGATAAGCAATCAAATACACAAAAACAAAGAGAAGTTAAAAAATGAAATAAACATCATAGAACATATAGTGGTTGAAAATGTTTATACTACTACTTTAATTAATAATATTTAAAAAAAACAACTACTAAAACAATAATAAAATATCTCTCTACCATACAAACGATACATAATAGGACACAAAATAATGAAAAATGTACATAAAGTATTTATACAGTAAATCATTGAAAACATCACTAATACAACAAAGAAATATTTAAACCAGCATACAAACCCAATAACCACATAATAAAATAACAGAAATTGAAAAAATAATAAATTAGCTTTACCTAATATGGCAGACCATCTAATAAACAATAAACACTCTACTTCTAATATTTACACAAGTTTAGAAATATTAGAAATTTATAAATATGACTGATCATAAATATATTAGAAAAATATTACATGTATAAATACAATGTTTCAATTTGATAAACCATCAGACAGTGTTTGGGGAGACTGTTCTTATAAAAAACTGCAACAGATAGCAGTACTTATGTTAATTAATAAACAATTTTTATTTCAAATTTTTTTTATGCAATAACAGAATTATTTCTATCATGACTGAGGATGCAGGATCCCACAAAAGTACTTTCATGAAACATTAAGGTAAGATATGTCAAATGAAAAAGATAAGGTTTTTTCAAATGAAAAAGATAAGTTAATATATTATATTCTGTGTTAGGTGATTTATTTAATAGAATTAAATATAATTTAACATTACAGAAGAATAATATGAACCTTAAAAATATTAATCTCAGTAAAATATATGACAATTATCAGAGTACCAATACATAAACACTTATATACTTCATATAAACAATTATATATAAAACCTAATATGCAACAAACCTTTGATAAACAGTTCTAAATAGTTTCAATCCAGTAAATAGTAATTATAGTCACTGATATACAATACTATCTTAAAAAATATTTTAAAATTAACATTAAACATTACTATAAAGACAACTAGTCAATATTGACGTTAAATTTTGCCACTATTCTTGATTTTCTAGGATGACTCAACACAGTTGGTGGTCTTGATTGATTTGTCATTAAGAAAACTACATCAATGGAAAACATCAGTGAAATCAAATACATTATAAAAATATTAAATGTTTTAGCTGCTGTGTTATACCAGCATACAGGGTAAATAATTTAATTAAACCAACATATTACTTTTAACACAATTCAAATTACAGAATGTCAGTAATCTAGAACTCAAAGTTCAGTAGATTAAATAGATTTTTATTAGTGAGTTAATATAATTCCATTTCAATTAAAAAAAGAAAGTTTAACAAAAAGATACAAATAAAGGAATATTTTCCTAAACCAAGCCACACTATCTGTCTTTTTCTGAATGACCCAATTTAAAAAAAACTTCACAAAAGCCATCAAAATTAATTTTTCCATTACAGCTCAAAAGCACTCATATGTTCTTATTATCTCTCTTTACAACTGCCAGCAACTTAAACTGGCAGCAGAATTTCTTGAAGAGGAATAAAGAAACTAGGAAAACGTTATGAAAAATGTGTTGAAGCCAGCTATCTAGAAAAGTAGTAAACAATGTAGTTTTTGAGCATAGTAATGTAGTTTTATGTGTTTTTATTGATTTTTTCATATTTTTGAGTGTTGTTTTTATTTCAAAACAGACTTTATTTTAGAAATAGGCCTTACACGTAAAGAGTCATGCAAAATGGTTATTAAAAAATAACATGAAGAAAAATTTTAAAAGCCACTTATAAAGAAAAAAAAATCTAAAAACTTAATAAGTATATTATTACCTAAAATTATATTATAATATTAAATTATATTATTTGAAAATTATATTTCTATAAATCAAATCATGTTATCCAAAGAATATATTGGATCACCAACAGATACAAGAGGTATCCATATGTGATGTGTGTACAAACATCAAAGGATATCTTCTTCATAGTAAATGTTTTACACTGATGATTTTCATGAAAACCTTTATATGTTACGAGCTTATTGTCAAAAACTGCTTACCACTCAATCTGAGAAACTACCTTCTAAGCAATATTTTAGAAAGCAAGTATATCAAAATGGATAAATAATTAAATATACTTGATGAAGGCTAGATGGCTACAAACATCTGGAGGAGCTTCACTGGCTTGTCATTTCCCAGGATTCCTATGTGACTAGGAACCAGCAGAAATGGATTTTCATTGCACGAGTCAGTTTCTGCACATGACATGCAATGGACTCATCTTGCTTTGACTCATCATTACACCTGAGTCAATCATTCACCTGAGTTTATCTGGTAAAGAAGTTTGCAAAACTCTTGTTGTTTGCGTGATTAGTGATTAGTTTCGGGTTTCTTATAGCTATTTTTCTAAAGTTGACAGTTACATAGTAAAAAAATCCATGGCAGAAAAATACAGCATGTATTTTTATGACCTAATATAAAAATGTACACAGAGTTCATTCAAGAACTCATTACTTGTTAAAGAAATCATCAACCATACTACAGTAAATATCATACAGAGAATACAGAGGTTATAAATCTTTATATTATTATTATTGTTATAAGCGGATCCCATGATTGCCAAAGTGAACGTCAATAGTCTCCACTATGACGGTTGTCTGAAAAGTTTTGGGCCTAACATAGAAAGACGTATTTTTTCTGTCAAATATAGTTTAATGTTTCAACAAAGTCTCCTTTCAAGTTGATACACATTCCTCTTTATTCCTTCCAAATAGTAGCCGGTGTTTTTCTCCACAAAACAGGCATTTATGTATGCGATAACCTCCTCGTCCAATGAAAATCTCTTTCCTAAAGCGAAACTTTAAGGTTAGAAATCAAGAAAAAGTTGCTTGGGGCCAGATCTGGTGAATATGGTGAGTGCTCAACCAGTTCAAAGTGCAATTCGTGAATTTTAGTCATGTAAATTTTCCTGATGGAAAAGCACTTTCTTCTTCTTCAAATATGGTCATTTTTTTGCAATTTCTGCCTTCTGCTAGTCAAGTAAACATGCGTAATACTGTCCTGTTATTGTTTTACCTTTTTGATGATAACTGTTAAACAAAATTTCATTACTATCCCAAAAAACAGTTGCCATCACCTTCTCGGCCAATGGCCGGGTAGGTGATGGCAAACCTCACATGAACATTAACATCTGGAAAATTTCCATATAGTTTTTTTGGGTCAAAACATCAAGATCTGGTGAAAATTGCATATGCCCAAATTGGACCGATTACAATACTTTCCCTTATAGAACTATAGCTCTTCTATAGCGCCATCTAGACAGGAAAGTAAAATGTATAATGCAACAAAAATTTTGTTCCCATTTTTCTCAAAAGAGTTTTCAGTTACATTCCCTCCCTTCTTTTGGAAAATGTAAATGTTATTATATCAAATTTTTATATCTAACATACTTGTGTGGCTGGTCTGTTTCCTGCATTTTTTCCTCTTAGTCGTACATTTTGTAGCATGCGACACTTTATTCTTTGTACATTTTGTAGCATGTGATACTGCAACAGAGAATGAAAGGAAAACCAAATTTTACTTCAATCACAAAGTAATATGGTGATTACATATAGATCCATACTAATTAAGGATATATGCAGGATAGGGTCCTACGGCGGGCACGGCCAATGGACAGACCCTTGGGTAGTGGCCAGTCTGCTGATCAGAGAATGCCTGGAGCCATCATGACCTCTGCTTCCGGGGGGTCGTCTATTGATTGCAGGCGGCGGCCCAGGAAAAAGTAGTGGTCCTCTGACCCGAGTGTGCTGCGCACAAGAGTGAAATCCGTGCGTAGAAGGTACCAGCGCCACCTCCTCAGAGGGATTATTGTGGGTAACATGCACTCTGAGGGCCTGCGTGTCTACCAGTGCGTCCATAGTGAATACATTCATGCCATCAAGGAACCCAAATTCAAGTTTTGGCAAGACACCATGCTCAAGTTGTAGTGCAACCCCTGGCAGCTCAAGAGTTACCAGCCAAAGCCATTGCACATGCTGTCCAGTGTCCGATGCAAGTTTGGTGGTCGGGACCACACGTTAACATCTGTGGCGACATACCAGGGATTCCTGGATAATCTGTTTCCAGATGTTCTAGAGGGTGAAGCAGAAGTCAGCATCAGGGCGGGTGAGACATCATTCGCTGGCATGCAGGCTGTGGATCTTGTAGATATAGACTGAGTGGTTTCTCAAATGGTACTGAGAAAGGCACCAGGGATTGACCACTTGACCCGGATATTTTGTATCATCTGCTGCCTGTCATAAGACAGCTGTTTGGCAGGCTGTTCTCGAGGTGCCTTAGCTGGGGTTGCTTTCTGACTTATTGTAAAGTGGCTTTGATGAGGGTGCTCTTAAAATCAGGAAAGGATCCGAGTGAGGTTGGCAGTTATCGACCCATCAGCCTCTTGCCGGTAATTGGCAAGTTGCTTGAAAGGCTGGTTATGGAACACATCTGGGAATGCATCGATATAAACTGTTTTCTAAATCAAGGCCAATATGGCTTCATGAAAGGGGTTGGCACTGAGAATTGCATCTTAAATGCTCTTTGCCAAGGTGGAAAGCGCCGACTGTAAATATGTTTTGGCAATTTTTATAGACATAGAGGCAGCATTTCCTTCCTTGTGTTGGAGTTATGTCCTCTATGAGTTGGAATGCCACAATGTTCCCATAGCCCTGGAGGCAGTAGTGCATGACTACTTGTCTAATCATATGGCTCCCTTTAGAGATGCGCATCTGGCTGTGGAAAAGTCTGTCACCAGGGGAAGCCCGCAGGGCTTGGTCCCCTGCTGTGGAACCTGTTATTTGACGGATTTCTGTGATTGACATTCCCAGAAAGGGTCACAGCCCAGGCTTTCGCTAATGACTGTATGCTGTTAGTTTGTGGTAATTCATGACTACAGCTAGAAGACTGGGCGCAGGCAGTTTTATCAACTGCAGAGGGCTGGATTGACATGCAAAATTTAAAGATTTCTGTGTCCAAGACGAAGTATATGCTTCTCAAGGGTCCAGACAAATTATCATACAGTTGTAACCCCCACATTAAGTATAAAGACTGGCTGTGTAATCAGTCGAGTTAGAGTTCAAGTATCTAGGTGTTTTGTTTGATAAAAATTTGTTGTTTAGCAACCACATTAGGCAAGTAGTGATGGTAGCCGTCTCTGTGATGCACAAGCTTAGGAGGATTGCTTGAAAGGATTACAGGCTGTCGGGTCGTCATTTGTACATGGTGTCAGAGGTGTCTTCGAAAGTATGACCTCTTATGCTGCATTCGTTTGGGTGCATAGGTTAGAAAGAAATCGGGCACTTATTCAAAATTTAAGGAGAGCCTTATTTGTATGCACTGGTGTTTTTAAAGCATCCTCCTATGAGGCTACCAGGCTTGTTTCAAAGATTGGAGCATTTTATCAATGTTTTCTCCAGTTTCATGCAAAATTTTACGTTTTATCATTGCTAGGTTATGCGAAACACAGTGCTGCCAACCGCACATCACCAAATAACTCTGTTGGCATGTAATTAAAAATGTTCAGTTATTTTCTGAACAGACCTCAATGACCTTCTATGGTGAAGTAATAATAGCCTTCAAGAATAGATAGTACATGGTGTGAAAGACCCTACCTAGGTTCTTAATAAACTTAGATTTTTAACACAATATAAATGATTCCGAGAAATTTTTAACACAAAGCAGAAAAAACATATTACCTGTATGTTTGGTGACAACACAGCTTGATCTTTTGTCTTCTGCAGTTTTTAAATTTACACTAGTCAAAGTACCTGTAGAAATAAAAATGTTAATAGTAGATGAATTCAATAGAATATTGTTAACTAACTTCTTTATTATTCTAAATTAATAATATGAAAATAAATTTAGTTGATTTAAAAAATTAATTAATATTTTAAAACTCTAAAAGATTTTTAAATCAAAAATAACCAAAGCAAACAAATTTAATAAATATTAACTTACAACATTTTTACTCTCTCTTGTGGTAAACTTTCAGTGACTGATGCTCCAGAATTCATTCTGGCATCATTCGACCTTACTGCTGTTAGTTTTTTTTAATTAGTAAGAAACATAACATTTTAACTATAACGTTCATATTCTAACGTACTGTAGTGCGTGAATGATTTAAATACATATGGGCTTTTAAATCAAAGATTTGCCTAAATTAAATTTAAATATTGTAGTTTTTCTCACTGGTTTGTTAAATATGTGCATTATGATATAACAAAATTGTAGCATTCTTACATTTTTGATTTCAGTAACAATAAGAACTTAAACATTAACTAAAATTTACATATATTTTTAATTAAAAACTAAATTTTGTAATAAAAAAACTAAAAACTAAAACTAAAAGTAATAAATTTAAACTAAAAACTAAATAAGTAATAAAAGGTTATATACAATAGTAATTTAAACAAAAACAGAATTAACCAATTACTAAAAAAAGAATTTAATCCATTTCCACTCGCCACCAACATTCTCAGTGCACCAGTCAACTAATGCCTAATTATTATTATTTTAACAAATTAATTACAATTTAGAATATATAAAGCAAACTCAAATAACGACTGAAACTAGAAATGGTAAATATTAATATTATTTCTACCCAAAAAAAATTACAATGAAATTGTAAACCGTATGGTAAGAGTCTCACAGATATCATTTCTTGTGGAAAAACACATGGTGAAACAAATTTTTCACTAACTCAAATGTTCACAGGCCATGGCAGATTTGAATTGTTCTTGTACCACATTGGAAGATGCAAGTCTCCCAGTTGCATGTATTGCCATGCTGAAGACACAGCTGAACACATCTTTTTTCAATGTACTGAATGGGTAGATCAGAGGGCTGAGGGCTGGGGCTGGTGTGGCTGGCTTGATGCCTGAGCTTCTTGTACCATACATGCTGGCTTCATCAGAGAATTAAAGGCTGGTGGATTTGTCTGCGATGGAAGTGTTGAGTACCAAAGGCATAGAGGCTATGAGAAGGGGATACTAGTTTACAGATGGGTGGATAGCCCCAGTCATGAGGGCCAACCTGCCATGTCAGACCTACTGTTGGTAGGTGTGGAGCTGAGCTTTATTTTATTGTATGTCCGGCCCAGGAAAGTAGGGGAAAAAAAAGAAAAAGATATCATTTCTTCTGCTCAAAAAACAAAAATTTGTGTAATATTAATAAACTAACAACACGATACTGATATAAAAAAAGGTAAGACACTTCATTTCTGTCATCAAAATCTGTCATTAATTTAGAATTATGTTTTAAAAATAATGCATGTCAAATATATGTAACAGCCAATAGGTATACAATAACAGATAATAAACAATGTTTAACCATTCTATATAATAGCAAAAAATAGAAAAAAATTGTTACAAAAATCTTACCGGCCCAATTTAATTTATTACGCAACAAATAATCACAAGAATTGTATTATTTCTGTAAATGTGATATGTATTATTCGTTATTTAATGTTGTTCAACATAATTAATAAACTTAAAGTTCAATAATAAATTCCTGAATACTTACAACTTTTGGTCTTTTCAGTTGATTCACTTTCTTCTTCATTTTTTGCATGGGATACTTTTACTGTAGAAGAAGCTGTAACATAAAAATAAACCAATTTAATTAACTATCATTGTTCAAAATAATAACTGAAAGTTCAATAATAAATTCCTCAATACTTACAACTTTTGCTCTTTTCAGTTGACTCATTTTCTTCATTTTGTGCACGGGATACTTTTACTGTAGATGAAGCTGTAATACAAAAATAAACCAATTTGGTTATCTTCAATGTTCAAAATAATTAATAAAGTTAAATTTCAAAAATAAATTCCTGAATACTTACAACTTTTGATATGTTCAGTCGATTCATTTTCTTCTTCATTTTGAGCATGGGATACTTTTACTGTAGAAGAAGCTGTAACATAAAAATAAACCAATTTAATTAACTATCATTGTTCAAAATAATAACTGAAAGTTCAATAATAAATTCCTCAATACTTACAACTTTTGGTCTTTTCAGTTGACTCCTTTTTTTTTTCTTCTTCATTTTGTGCATGGTATACTTTTACTGTAGAAGAAGCTGTAACATAAAAATAAACCAATTTAATTAACTATCACTGTCAAAATAATTAATAAAGTGAAAGTTCAATAATAAATTCCTGAATACTTACAACTCATGGTACGTTCAGTTGATTCATTTTCTTTTTCTTTTTGAGCGTGAGATACTTTTATTGTAGAAGAAGCTGTAACATAAAAATAAACCAATTTAATTAACTATACTTGTTCAAGATAATTAATAGACTAAAAGTTCAAAAATAAATTCCTGATACTTACAACTTTTGGTATGTTCAGTCGATTCATTTTCTTCTTCATTTTGTGCATAAGATATGTTTACAGCAGAAGAGACTGCAACATAAAAATAAATCAGCAATATTAACTATCACTGTTCAAAATTAATTAATAAATTGAAAGCTTAACCAAAAATCCCTGAATACTTACAACTTTCTGTCTGTTCAGTTAAATCATTTTCTTTTTCATTTTGTGCATAAGATACTTCTACTGTAGAAGAAGCTGTAACAAAAATAAAATAAACCAATTTTTTAACTATCATTGTATATTATATTAATTGATAAACTTTTAACTATCATTCTATGTAGTATTAATTGATAAACTCAAAATTCAACTAAAAAAATACTTACATTTTAATATACTTACGACATTGCTAAAACTAAATATCCTTTAAACAGATGTTTAGAAAATTTGAGAGCCTACAAAAATTAAAGAGAGATCTTTTTCAAATGTTGTTGATCATCTTATTACACATAAACATACAATAACAAACACAGAAAATAATTTATAAATATTATAAGCAAATAACAAACTGAATATTTAGAAAAGTATTACATAAATGCACTCTTATAAATGAACTGGTAAATTCTGAAAATAAGAAAATTGTTTAAATTGGCTCACCTGTTTTGATAGCTGACCTAATTCTAACAAACTGCAATTCAATTGATCATGACAAATATTAATTTTAATATATGAAAAAGATAATGCCTGAAATGTAATTGCCAGAGGTAGTATTTTAATAAGTAATAATGAATTGTAATAATTTTCTTAAGAATCATGTGGGCAATCACAGATATAAAATATACAGTGAACTCTCTCTGCAACAAAGCTCTTTAAAAAGTAAATTTTTCTTTAAAATGAAAGAACTGCCTGATGAATTTACAATGTATTTTAGGCTATCGGCAAAATAAAAACCCAAATTTTTCTATTATGGCCAAAAAAAAAACTATCTATTTACAACTGGTATCTTTTAATCAATGAATGTAGTTTTTAAGGGTTAAAGACCAATTTATTTAAACTCCGAATAGAAATGATTTATATTAGATCGCAACTGCTGATTTACTGGTTTCTGTGAGTTTTATATATAAATAACTTTCTTTGCCTGTTACCAACCAAAGACAAGCAGATAACTCAAGAGTACAATATACCTCCCAGTACTTTGTATAAGTGATAAATGTTGGCCTAAATATGATTTTCACAGATGAAATCTGAATATGCAGAAAACTATCAAAAAAAAGAGTAACTGTGTTAGTTTTTGTCCATAAAATAGGAACAAAAGAATGGTAGTTAAACTGGTTAACACAAAATTCCTATCTAACATGTTATACTACTTCTCTCACTGTAATTTGGGTGCTGATTTCAAATATGCTATTGAACTTGTGTTACCACGCAAAAAGGTTTTACATAAGTTGTAAATTTGTAAAATCTTTTTTTATAATAAGCTCATTATGATCAACTACTGGTTACACTTAAGTTTCTGTATTTTTACTTTTAAATAATATGCATGCATGCTTAACAAAGAAGAAATAAACAAATAAATATATACACTGTATCATGAGAAGTAGACATGAACAGCTTGTCCAAGCTGAATTGACATAGATATTATCTATGCGATGGTTGCCTAGGTAGCACGGGGTTGTAACATGCTACGGAAGACAGTAAATGGTATAATAAATTTTATAGTGTATATACATTATAATTTTTTTTACCACTCTTATATTATTAATTTGCTCTTGGACTACGTATGTGAAATTCATTGTACAGAATCTTTCAGATAAATTTTAAACCACTTCCACTTATCCATTCGCTCTGAAATTCTGTATACAGATGACAACACATTTTAGCAACATTTTCAAGTCGTTAATTTGCCCCGAAGTTGCTAAGTGGGAAAAAATGCCACTTGAACTTATGCAACATCGTTTACATGCATATTTTCTTAGTGAAATAGGCCTAGCCTGTTTCGGTAAGTTTGAAACAAAAATTCGCGACCGAAGTTTTGGGAAAATTTAGTACTTTTAACTAGATCCGAATTTTCGAATGAAAATCGCAAATATCTCAAAAACGGTTGGTGCTAGCGCTTTGAAAAATTTTTTCAATTCTCTAAGTTCAATAAGCCCGTCCACCACAAGTAGTACGTCGGATGGTATATTTTTTTCAAGTGCCCCCGGGGCGCCGTTCGGAAATTGGGGCGCGGGTGCGACGGGGTACCACCGTAATATCTCGGCAACCGCTCGTCCGGTTTTCACGATTCCAACGGCGTATGTATCAGCAGGTCGAGCGCTAACTGTTTAACGCATCGAGTACGCTCTAGATTGACCGGATCTTGGTTATCCGGAAATTAAATTGTTTAGCGGTATGTTTGATTGCACTCACCCACTGTAAAACGTACGGATCCGATATTTCGCTAAATACGCTCAAACCTGTGCGCTAGCGCAGCTGTAAAGTATAAACTTTACAGCTGCCATGGAGTTTAAAAAGTAGAAAAAAATAAATAAATAAATAAAACTTCTTAAAAATCACTCTTATATTAAATGCACTAAAAAGTAGAAAATAAAAAAAGATATAAAAATTTTTAAAACACCAATCTTAAATTAAACGCACTAAAAGGTAAAAAATAATTTTAGGACGGTATTTCCAGCAAGATTTGATGGTGATATGTAAGATTATGTGAGTCATAACTTCAAATTAAAAATGTGATGTTTTTGCCAATTTTTTCATACGCGTAATGAATGGCCTAAAGAGTGGGGTAACGATTTAATTTCCGAATAACCAAGATCCGGTCGATCAGGACTGTACCCGATGCATTATGAGGTTAGCACTTGATCTGCTGATACATACGCCATTTGAAATCGTGAAAATCGGACGAGCGGTTGCCGAGATATTACGGTACACCCTATCGCACCTCCTCCCAAATTTCCGAACGGCGCCCCCCCGGGAGCGCTTGAAAATATTATCATCCGACGGTATCACTGGGAGCGGACGGAATAATTGTGTAGGGGATCGAAAAAATTTTCCAGAGCGCTAGGATTTCGAAATATTTGCGATTTTCGTACGAAAATTCGGATCCGGTTAAAAAGTACTAAATTTTCCCAAAACTTGGTCGCGAATTTTAGATACAAACTTACCGAAACAAGTTAGGTTTTCTTTTATTAAGAAAATATGCATGTAAACGAGGTTGCATAAGTTCAAGGGGAATTTTTTCACTTAGCAACTTAGGGGCATTTTAGCGACTTGAAAATGTTGCTAAAATGTGTTGTCATCAGGAGCAAATCTGTATGCAAAATTTCAGAGTGAATGGATAAGCGGAAGTGCTTTAAAATTCGACTGAAAGGTAGTTTCCGTACCATGAAACTCATATATGTAGTCCAAGAACAAGTTAATATAAGAGCGAGGTAATAAATACATTTAGACCTAAACACTAAGAGTTACAGCTGATTAGTCTGCATAATATTGCATAACATATTTATTTCGGTATCTAATAAAGAAAGAAATTAATTTAATAATATATAAACTCATGACTAAATAAGTAACTAATAAATATAAGATGTGAATTTGTTTATCAATTGAAATAAACAATAGTGGTATCGAATATATATTGTCTTTAATCGAGTAGTAATTTAAGCCTGTGCTCGTTAGCCAGAAGATATACAGCTATGTGTTAATCAGATGTGTGCCAATTCAGCTTGGACAAGCTATACAAACATGTCTGTATAATGATATCATACAGACATCTGTTGTTTCCTACTGCAGAGCTTAAAATCTTATTTAGTCTAGCTTCACTTGTCTATAATGTATGTTGTGTTTCATGGAGTTATTAGGGCTTTGTTATATTTTCATAGATTCTTTACAATATAAAAGTGATTTCTCTCATTTTTATTTGCTAGAACACGGCTTCAGCAAAAGTTTATGGATGTTCAAATCATCCAGATAATTATCGTTATGTCTGTGGTAAATTTACTCCTAAATCTCTAAGAAAGACTATTTCTGAATTGATAGAAACAGCTTATAAATTTTATTTTGATGGGATCAAGATAAAATCTGGATATTATTTGCATATTGTGCTCACTTAACTGAATAGTTGAAGGGGAAATGACGGGCCATGTTGTTTGCTACCGATGGTTTGGTGTGAACCTACAGACCCCTTCATTGACTGCTACTTTTGTATGACAAATATATTTGGATTTTCATTCAAAAATAGAAAGTTCATAAAATATGCAAACATACCCTAAGCTCTAAAGCCGGTTCCACACAGAGAGTGGTTACCTTGTACCTGTACCACCATCTAATCTGACATCACTAGAAGAACAATCTGAAAATGAAGCAGATGATGTGAAGGATGTTGTAGAATTTCTTGCTGTGTCTGATGAGATGTCTTCTCATTTAATTCAATAACATGAACTTAATTATTTAGTTCGCAAATTTAAAGTTATCAAAGCAGCAAACTGAACCACTGGGGTTTAGACTGCAACAGAGGAATCTTTTAGTGAAAAAACAAAAGTTACTACATTTAGAGCACAAAATAAAACTCTTTCAGGTCATTTTACTGTGAAAAATTCATTGTGCAATTGTATTGATGTCAATGGCCTGATGAAAGAGCTTTGAATTAAGCATATTCCTGAAGAATGGCATCTTTTTATTGACAATTCTAAAGTTAGTAACAAACAGTTTTATTTCATACTGGTAACTAACAGCCATCCAGTCCATTAGCTCATGCAATCGACATGAAAGAACGTATGAAACTATGGCATCAATATTAGAAGTAATAAAATACAGAGCATATGTGGCAAGTTTGGAGCAATCTGAAAGTTATTGCATTACGTCTTGGTTCACAAGGCGGGTTTACAGATTGTTTTTGTTTTCTTTGCCTTTGGGATAGTTGTGATAAAAAGTGTCATTAACAAGTAAGAACTGACCATTGCAGCAGAACTTTGTGGCTGGTGAAAAATATGTAAAACATTTGTCATTAATTGAGAGTAATAAAATCACACTGCTGCCACTTTGCATAAAACTCGGGACTCATAAAAAGTTTTGTAAAGGCACTAGACAGAGATGGACCATGCTTTAACCATTTAAAAATAGGTTTTCCTAAACTGAGTGATTGTAAGCTCAAGGAGAGTATATTTATCGGCCTGCAAATCAAGAAACGGCTTAAGGACTCAACTTTTGATAATATCATAGCGAATGTGAACTAGCTGTATGGAAGTCCTTCAAAGATGTTTTTCGTGGTTTTTTTAGGCAACAGAAATGATGAAAACTATGTTTTTTTGTTATTAAGCTGTTAGAAAACTACAAACTTTTAGGACATAGGATATCATTAAAAATTCATTTCCTATACTCCCACCTAGACTTTTTCCCTGAAAATTTAGGCTCTGTCAGCAATGAACAAGAATAACATTTTCATCAAGATATTCTGACCATGGAGTATCGATACCAAAGAAGATGGAGAAATGGATACCAAAGATCCTGGAGTGATGGGTTGACTATTGTTGAATTTTGTAGAAACTGATCAAACATCGTACAAGCAAAAAATCTATCAACATATTTTTAAATTAATTTGTTAACATATTTTAAATGTTACAATGAATTTGAATGTTAATATTTTTAATGTTAAATGAACTTTTAAAAACTGTTATTTTAAAGACATTTCCAATTATTTAGACTTTTAGAAAATGTTATTTTAAAATTGTATTAATGTATTTCAATTAACATGTGTTTAAATAAATAAAAAATTAGTTGATTTAACCAAAGTTTAAATTAATACATAAATAATAGTTTTTTTTAAATATTGATTTCAGTGATATGCATTTATTGGTAAATAAAATGCATGCATTTAAAAAAAAACCGTGACATGTTACACAAATTATGATAACAGTTTTGAATCTAGCACCCCAAAATTAGTTAAAATCACCATGTATAATTCCAGATACACAAAAAGAAAATTTTTTTGTTGACTAGTGTAATAGGCAAATATAAAATCCAAAAAGTTATCTATCATTATATCTTAAGTGCCAAAATAATAAATCATGGATGATGGCTACAATCTTTGAAGAAGAAATACAAGAATAAGAACGTAAATTAAAAAATATGATATGGACACCGCATGACTTCCTTGCATGCCTATTAAATTACATATACACATTTTTTTTAAAATGAATAGAACGTAAAATTTTATTTCATTAACAAGTTCTAATGATATTTTATCATATTTTTTTTATTGTTATTATTCAATTATTATTTATTGTAATTTTTTTTTACAATCAGAGGTTATTATTAATAAATCAATATATATAAATTAAAAAAAAAGAAGCTTTTGAAATGTGGTGCTATAGGAGAATGTTAAAAATCAGATGGGTGGATAAAGTGACAAGTGAAGAGGTATTGCGGCAAATAGATGAAGAAAGAAGCATTTGGAAAAATATAGTTAAATGAAGAGACAGACTTATAGGCCACATACTAAGGCATCCTGGAATAGTCGCTTTAATATTGGAAGGACAGGTAGAAGGAAAAAATTGTGTAGGCAGGCCACGTTTGGAATATGTAAAACAAATTGTTAGGGATGTAGGATGTAGAGGGTATACTGAAATGAAACGACTAGCATTAGATAGGGAATCTTGGAGAGCTGCATCAAACCAGTCAAATGACTGAAGACACAAAAAAAAAAAAAAAAAAAAAGAGAGAGATGAAGTCGGATTTGAACCAATGTACCTTCTCCTTGTAAGATCCAAGTATTTCATTAATTAAAATTTTATTTGGCTATAACTCTGAAACCAGTGAAAATAACTACCACTTATGATATAGCATTGAAAATTTCTCAATGAGGGCTTATTACTGCAGTTAAGAACACTTAACTGTGGACACTTTTGGTCCAGTTGATTGCAATCAAAAGGGGAGGTGCCGGCTTCCATGGTGCGAGTGGTAGCATCTTGGCCTTTCAAGGCATGGCATTTTCACAGATGCTACAAATCATTCATCTCATCCTCTAAAACAGTACTTAACTGTGGACCCAGAGGTTAAAAAAAAAGGGCGGGAGGTGCACAACTAAATGTTACAACAGTTCTAAATCCAAAATTATAACATCCTACAGCTAATTTTTTTAAGTTATGCCAGATACATACGCACGTATGTACGTATATACAAATGTCACGCTTAAACTAGTCAAAATCGATTCAAGGATGGTCAAAGTGAATATTTCCATTGAAATCTGAAAAGTGAATTTTTTTGCGATCACAGTAATTCCTTTACTTCATACGAGAAAGTAAAAAGAAAAACAGAGTAATATTTTTACTGGTATATAACACTGTTAAAGGACATACACAATTAACATTATATTTTTACATGCCAACACTATAAGTGTACTGCATATGTCTTAAGGGCCATTACAGAAGAAAAATGGTGCTTCATCTCACTGAAAAAGAGAAAGCTAATGAAATTCTGTAGAAAATGATGATGAATGTAAAAATTTGCTGTTCAGTGAATGGATTAACCAATTTCATATGTCCCAGTAACTTCAAGTATTATCTGACCTAGCCAAAAACTCAGGTGGTAAGAGCAGCTAAATTTACAGACAACATTGTTAAAAGATAGATAGTGAAGATGAAAGAAGTGAATCAGATATTCTGTCACAACTTCCAAATAAGCTTTAAATATTATTATTAGATTTGTTTTGATGCATTTTAGATGCTAAAGTATTGGACTTCTACATGGAATAGTGAATAATTGATTATAGACAATGCTACTGAAGATTATTATTACTGATCAAAACATAAACAATAAAAAATTACACATTTTTTGGACTGATAAAAAACAATAATGATTTGTGAAAAACACAAAAGGTAAATGATGACAATTAAAAAGAAATTTAGTGGTATTTTAAACAAATTATATTATGGTTAAATTTAATTAACAAATTTTATGAATTTTACATAAAATTAAAGTAATGTGTTTTTTAAACATTTATGTAAATTAAAGTTTTTTATTTTAAAATACATAGCGTCTAATGTTCAGTATCTGTTTGAAAATGGTTATTTGCAATACCTGATAAAAAAATCTAAATTCCAACATTTTTATCTGTATTTTTTAATTTAGCCTAATTTATTTATTTTTTTAGACATTAGAATAGTTTGTTATTAAACAACAATATGTAACTCTAAAAAAAATATATTTCAGTTTTAAATACATTATATACTGATCTCTTTAATAAAATTTCTCTGCAATGGAAATGTATCACAGCCCTCTCAAATTCATTTCAAAATTTATTAAAAGGTTTGGTTAAACAAACTTCTATCTCAATTTTTTTAATTATTCTTGCAGGTATGGTAAATCAATATTACTGTATTTTTGTGGCATTTGCTGCCACTATTATAATTTTTTTTATTTGGAAGACATGAATACTTAGGGCATGACACGTAGTGTGAGTTTACTGTACTTGAATTTACGTGTTGTTAAACCTCATAAAAAGCAATTTTTTGCAAATAACAAAGTAGCTGATATATTCAAGTTAAAAAATTCATATCCTATTTTTATGAAGATCTGTTTCACTTTTATTTTGTAGTCTGCTCTCTAAACAAAAAGATTTAACATTATGTGAAAAACACAGTTTTTTTACTTATTAAATGAACTAAAATAAAAGTCGATTTTATACATACTTTCCAAACAATTATACTGATAACAAATAAGAAAGACTGAAAATTTTATTTACATGTAATTTCTTCTGAAATAAAACCCTCATTGCCTTCCAAACACTCTGGTTTTTTTTAGTGTGAACCAAAACATCAAAAGAAAAATACAATTGTTTTTGTTTAAAAGAGAAATTAAATCGTATTTCAACTAAATTATTATTACTCATCAACAGGAACTATATTTAAAGAGTTAAGAAAATTTGTTTCAAATCATTTCATTAAAAATATAAGTTCCTATATTCACCAAACATTAATTTTGAACTTACCACCACATAATGAAAGATCTGATTTTATTGTTTCTATTGTGGGAACCCAGAAGGTATAATTAACATCTAAACAAAAAAAAAAACAATGAAAGGATTTTAGTATAACAATAAAGGAATACAGTAATAAATTACTCATAGTATTTAATTGCACTAAATACAATATTATGCTGTACTCAAAATTATAAATATTTAACAATAAAATATACAAAATTTATTTCAAAAATTTTATTGAACTTCTAGTTCAATTGTTTTAATTATTCTTGCAGTAATCTTAATAATATTACTGCACTTTACTGGGGAATTAGCTGTTGTTATAGCTGTGGATTTTTTTTTATTAGGAGGACATATACATTTAGGCTGTAGTTAAAAGTAAGTGTCCATTTATTTAATATTTTTAAAATTTCATAATGTTTAAGGGTGTTAAAAATAAATGATCTTTTTTTGTATGTGTACACTTTCTAAGTTGCAGTTAATGTTCATTTATCTTTAACAAAAGTTATCCGAGAATAGGAATACATCCTACAATCATATTAAGAACTATCTGTCTTACAGTAGACTTTTCAAAACTATCTAACCTGGTAATTTTCATACACATCTTTGTTATTTAATGTGAAGTCATTGATGGATTATCATATCTTCTGATTCATCTTTAGTGTACTGATAAGTACATAAGTTGTAGTTTATATACATTCAATATATCTTTTGAGGTTGATCTAAAACATCCCATTCTGAACCTCCTCAGTCATATTCTTAATGATTTATTTATATTGAATGTAAAGAATTTTTTAGAAAGTTCTGGTTTTAAATCCCACTCATTCTTGGAATTTTGAATTTTTACACGCCACAAAATTTACATATCATCCTCCTCCAAAAAAATAAGTAAGGTAACTGTAATTGGCTATCAACCTATTGTTACTTCAATAAATAATTAAATTAAACTTCTTAAGTCACTATAATTTTAAAAAAAAGTACTTAAAACTTAATGACTCAAAAATATAAATAATTAATTTTTTGTTAAATAAAACTGTATAGATTTATAAATTTTCCTCATAACAATTACAAAGCCAGTCACAAGCATTAACTGACTTAATACAGCAGATAATTGCTTTACTATTTACAAGGTCTTCATAAAAGAATGGTGGGGTTTTGAACATGGATTAAATGAAAATAAAAATACTTACAGTTGATATTTATTTATTGAATTTATCATCTCAAACAGTTGTTTACATAATCAATTTCAGTATGTGGACCATTAGTCACAAATGTCCAATTGATACTTAGTTTTTAACCCAAATTAAGATATCTTCTGTTATGGTTACAATTGCTTCATTAATTTTTCTTTCGTTTAAGTGCCGTAAGTTGCATATTTTTTGCAAATAAACAATATTTTTTATATACCTCCATGAAAGAAAAATCGTAGGTGTCAAGTATGGACTCCTTGGAGGCCAGGATATATAGGTCCTTGCCAGCCTATCCATCGATCTCCAAATTTTCCATTCAAAGTTATGTGTGTAATTTCAATCTTTTAAGTAAAGTTTTGTGAATTGTTATTTTCAGAATATCTAACTTGAGGCTTCAATGAGAGATGTATTTGTTAGGACTTATGATTACAGATTGTCTAATTCGTTCAACAGTTTCATATGATATTCATGGTCTGCCAGTTGATTTTTCCTTGAGAACAGATCCACAGTTTTTTCAAACTGTTTGAACCAATGTTATGCATTACTTTTGTGTGGTGGCTCTTTTCCATATTCATGTCGAAATGTACGTTGAACTAAAATTATGGACTTTTAATTCAGCCTGCCACAAAGCACACTTGGCTTTTTCTTGAACAGTGAATATAGTAACAAACTAAACACACCTCAGCAACAATACCAACTGGTGTGGTAGTTTGAATTGCTGTTACACAAACTTTTGGATTGGAGGCTACCAGGGCTACCAACATAACCTCTCAAAATTTCTCTACTCTTTTGATAATTTTTTTTCATTTTCATGTTTAGCCTCCGGTAACTACCGTTTAGATAATTCTTCAGAGGATGAATGAGGATGATATGCATGAGTGTAAATGAAGTGTAGTCTTGTACATTCTCAGTTCGACCATCCCTGAGATGTGTGGTTAATTGAAACCCAACCACCAAAGAACACCGGTATCCACGATCTAGTATTAAAATCCGTGTAAAACTAACTGACTTTACTAGGACTTGAACGCTGGAACTCTCGACTTCCAAATCAGCTGATTTGTGAAGACGTGTTCACCACTAGACCAACCCAATGGGTTGTACTCTTTTGATCTGAATTATAGAAACCCCACCATTCTTTTATCTTCTGTATATAATTTTCTAAAAATTCATTGATTCATGTGATGGTGTTTATAATAGTTCATGAAAGTAAATTTATTGTCAGAGTGAGTGAGGGCTAATCTCTCAAAGTGTGATTTGCCTAGTGTCAAATTATACACGATAATTCTAAAGAAAATCCTAATTCCACATAACTTGATAATGCAAAAGAAAGGGTCCCATATAGGTATTTCTTCTTTTCATGCAAATTCCATGAAATATGTATGAAAAAAAGATGAGAATATTTAGTGAAAAATTTGGCTCTGATCTGACTCCCTTTATAAATTTACATTTTTATCTAAATAAGTATTGCAGTACTAAATGCATAACTGAGAAAAAAATCAAAATTCTTAGTAAAAAATTGGTTCCAGTTGACCCCTTGACCAAATGATAAGTTATCTTAAATTAATGACATATCTTAAATTTATGCAGGATCTTAAATTAATAATATTACTACATACACATTTCAGTGTGACATTAGCTGATATTGTTGTGGGTTTTTTTTATATGGAAGACTTAAATACTTAGGATGTGATCAAAGTATATTAGATCAGAAAAGTGTCTGTTTATTTTATATTTTACATAATTGTCAAAATATTTAAGCATGTTAAAAAATTATACTATATTTAGAGTATAATGCTACAAAAAATCTACCTTTTTAGTAACGAAAAAAAAACCCTTGCTCAACATTTACTTCATATAATATTTTAATAACCACAACATGAAAAAGAGATATCAGAAATTATAAAAAAATCCAAAAATTCATTTAAATTCTTAAGTCTAGTCGGGTTGGGATTGCATTAGTGGTAAGACATGCATAGTTTTTTCTGCTGTTTTTCAGTGTTTTTGATTGGTTTTATAGTGATTTTCTTGGATTTGTGGATTGGATTTTGTTGGTGAAAGATTGATGGACCTGGACACAAAAGTTGGTGAGTTTTGGACAATGGACTGATTAAATATTTAGATTTTTCTGTTTTTCATATGTTATAACATAGGAGTTGGATGTATTTAACCAAATTAATTTAGTTAGAATTGTTCTAAGTTAACTATAAGACTGTGCAAGTATACTATGTCACACTATTGAAGTAAACAGGAACTTTAAAAATTTTTCACCTTTGAGTAAGTCCTCACAGAGACAATTATAAGGGGGATCACTTTTTCTCTTTTTTTTCGACTCCCTGTTTGTCTCAAACCAAACCCCCCCCCCCAATTTGCAACAATCTGGGCCTCTGCTATCTCCTGACCCCCAATCCAAAATACCACCCCAAAAAATTCTCAGCTGGCCAAATCCTTCTGTTTCTAGGTGTTTCACACCATTTCTGACCTACCCGACCCCTGACCCAAAATAATCCCCCCAAAAATTTCCGACCCTATTTTTGGCAAATTACAAATCACCTTCCCCTAAAAAAAATTCCCCTCCAAAAAAAGAAAGAATGACTTCAGCACAAGACCTGGCATGGAAAGTGGCTAGCAACAGAGATGTAGACTTCCTATTGGCTGTTGAACCAAACCATAGAACGGATGCTTCTGGTGGTTGGGCGTATTAAATGTATCAAATCAATGGGCAGTTGTGCAAATCAAATATGGCGAGGAATACTGACCATATGATTATCGGTGTGTGTCATGTGTGGATACATTTTTCCAAATTGTGATGACAAGAGATTCAAAGAATTTCTGAATGAACTTGAAGTCACAATTAGAGCAGAAAGAGAACTTATCTTATTGGGAGATTTTAATGCCGAACCTGTTGTACTTGGTGGCATGAAATCTACTCGCTGTGGTTACAAGTTGGCGGCAATGCTGGGCTCAATCAGTATGGAAGTCATCATCACACCAAGGGTCTGTACTTTCATAGGCCATGGTAGAAGTTCTGTGATTGATATAACTGCTGTTTCAGAACAGAATATCAGTAAAATCACTTCATGGTTCATGTTACAACAGGAGCTTGCAAGTGATAATCTAGGGATCTTCTTTGAGGTCAATCTGGGCCAGCCGATTGTACAAAGAGAAAGACAGAGATGGCAACCTACAAGGATATAATCACAATCTTTTGTCCAAGTGGTAGAAAGGAAAACAGCAACATCCATAGATAGAAATCTGGATATGTTTCTAAACATTTTGATCGAAGAGTGTGACAGGATTTGACCGCCATCAGGCCATTCGCAAAGAAATGTATACTGGTGGACACCAGAAATTGCTGAGTTGAGGATTTCGATGTGAATGGCCTATAGAAGTCTACAAAGAGCCAGAAGGAATAGACCCAATAAACTCAACCTTTAAAAACCCTCGGAAAGAATTCTGTACTGCTGTCAAAGATGCTAGGAGAGCTACATGGAAGAGACTGGTTGCGGAGTTAGAGGATGATGTATGGGGGAGGACGTATCGGATTGTTATGAAGAGGTTTGGTATGGCCCTTCCCTCGCTTACTCAGGAAAAGATCGAACAAGCGATTATAAGGTCTTTTATTATCTGGTTTAACCGCGTGGTTAAACCAGATTTTGACAAGAGAAGATTTTCCATAGATGAATTGCAATGGGCAATTACCCACATCGACCCAAAAAAGAACGCAGGTCCAGCCAGGCATATTATTGAAAAAGCTGACCACGAAATTACCATGGTCAATCTTAGAAGTACTGAATGAGGCTTTGGAGAGAGGAACCTTCCCCACATCTTGGAAGTTCAGTAGATTGGTGTTAATTCCTAAACCAAATGCAAATAACATGGCAGTATTATATCAACCAATTTGTCTTCTACCAATGATTGGCATACTGTATGAGACAGTATTGTTGACAGATTGCATACAGGAGGAGATTGTAGCAACTGGAGGCCTATCTCAGTCACAATATGGATTTCAAAAAGGAAGGTAGATGCCTTAAGAAGAGTGGTGTCGTGGGCAGATGGGTGTAGAGCGAGCACCTGGAGGACCAGACAGATTCCATTAATGATCCTCCTGGATGTCCGCAATGCGTTTAACAGCCTCCCATGAGCTGTAGTGGCAGACAAATTAGAGAAGAGAAATATCAGTGCCTACTTACAGGCAGTTATTTGCAATTATTTGTGCGCAAGAGATTTGATGGTTGAAGCTGAAGACGGAGGGGGGGTCGT
The DNA here is from genome assembly GCF_047948215.1 of Lycorma delicatula. Lineage (NCBI taxonomy): Eukaryota > Metazoa > Arthropoda > Insecta > Hemiptera > Fulgoridae > Lycorma > Lycorma delicatula. The sequence goes on along the minus strand of NC_134462.1, from coordinate 131,728,090 downwards.
GCCCCAGGGCTCTGTATTAAGCACCACCCTCTGGAATATTTCATTTGATGGCATTTTGAATTTACAATAACCACAGGGAGTGGCTCCAATTGTGTATGCAGATGACCTGACACTGTTGGTGTCAGGCCAATCTGAAGAAAAGGTGGAGCAGAAAGCTAACAGGGCGATAGAGCTAGCGAACACATGGCTTCTAAATCAAGGACTCAAACTTGAACCAAAGAAAACTCAGGTCCTAGCAATAGTGGGCAGAAGAAGAATCAGAACCATCAGTGTACATGTAGACAAATATATTGTTTAGATGACTTCCCATGTGAAATACCTTGGGATGTGATTGCAGCATCAGGGAAATATAGCAAGCATATCAAAGAGATTATGCAATTATATTAAGAGATTAAGCTGAAAAAGCAATAAATACTCTTAGCAGGGTGATGGGGGTGATGGGGCCCAAGTGTCCAAACGAAAATTGATTATGGGCAACATGAATTCCATGTTATATGCCATACCAGCATGGCATGCGGCTGTTGATATTAAGTGGGCAAGAAAAAGCTAAATACACTGTAACGGAGGATGAATCTTAAGATTACATCCGCGTATGGAACGGTGTTCACTATAACGGCCAGAGTCCTTGTGGGGGACCCACCAATCCAACTTCAGGCGAGGAAATGCTTATGCTTCTATGAGGAAATAAGTCAGCAAGATGCGACAGACATACTAATGCAGAAATGGCAGGCTATGTAGGAAACTGCCTAAACAAGCAACTGGACCAAAAGGTTGATTCCCATACTGTGCCTATGATTGGAGAGGGGTCATGAGGAGGTGGGGTATTACATCTCCGTTTCTCTCTGGCCATGGGGGATTCGGAGAATATGTACAAAGGTTTAAAAGAAGAGAATTTAACAATTGTATACATTGTGGATATACTGACTCACCGGAAGATACTTTCTTCACCTGTGATTGATGGTCAAACATCAAAGAAAAGGAGCAATGATGAACATTACTTCAGATATAGTCATAAATGTTATGTTGAAAGGAACAAAAGAATGAAAACGGATCGAAAATACGATAACAGAAATTTTGGAAACGAAGGAGCTTGATAGCAATAACTAGTTCTGGGAATTAATACAAGACTGATTTGAGCGACTGGGAAGGGCACAGGAATGATATAGTCAGGTCTGGATTACCCCTCTCTGGTTTACCGGTGATGGCTGATGATGAGAACAATGATAATGATAAGATATCAGAGAAATTGAAAAGACATCCATAAGTAAATAGAGCATAACAGAGCAATATAAATAGAGTTGTACAGAAGAATAAAACAGAATAGGTATTTATATAGAAGAATTAAATAGAAGAGCTTAAGAGAGCAAAATACAGAAGTTAAAATATAAGAGTACGTTGTATTAAATAGAAGATGTAATAATATAAGATAGTTACAGGAACTAGTACATGGATTACAATTAAAAAAAAAAATATATCAAATTGAAAAGTCCCGGTCACTGGAGAGGGGCTCAGGACTCATCAGGCTCAGACTACCCATCTCTGGTTTGTTAGAGACAAGGCACAAGACGAATAACACACACACACACACACACACACACACACACACACACACACACACACACACACACACACACACACACACACACACACACACATACACACATACACACACACACACATACACACACACACACATACACACACACACACATACACACACACACACATACACACACACACACATACACACACACACACATACACACACACACACATACACACACACACACATACACACACACACACATACACACACACACACATACACACACACACACACACACACACACACACATACACACACACACACACACACACATACACACATACACACACACACACACACACACACACACACATACACACATACACACACACACACACACACACATACACACATACACACATACACACACATACACACATACACACATACACACACACACACATACACACATACACACATACACACACACACACACATACATACACACATACACACACACACACACATACATACACACATACACACACACACACACACACATACACACATA